>NC_073385.1:41445980-41799730 GCF_028641065.1 Leucoraja erinaceus
ACCCGTATTTCATCTTTCATTTGAAGTTCATTTGTGAAGGAAGAATTTATATCATATTTTGAATAGTTATTTCCCTATTTTACAGATAGAAAGGGGGACGTTGATCTACGTTTGTTTTTTTAAAGGTGCAACCGTAGACCTAATCCCCAAAATGTGTGAGTACACGGTATATTAATGATACATATTTGCAGCTTTGAATAAGTTGGGTACATTTGCAATAATAATAGTCCCACCAGCCCAGGTTAGGCCCATGTCTCTCTAAAACTTTCATATCCATGTAGCTGCCCAAATGTCTTTTAAATGTTATCGTACCTCACTCAACTATTTCCTCTGGCAGTTTGTAACGTATACCCACGTTGCCCCTCAGGTACTCTGGGGGGAAAAAATGTGTGCTTTCTCCCTATTAATTCCCCTCATGATTTTACTTACCTAGAAAAGATCACCTTTAAGCCTCCTGTGCCGAAAATAATATATTTCTAGTTGCCCAAGCTCTCCCAATAGCTCAGGTCCTGAACTCCAGACAAATGCTCATGGAATTATCTCTGCACTCTTTCCAGTTGAAAGGCAAATTTCCTAGAGCAGAAATTGAACCAAAATCAAACACACTATTCCAAGTGGAATCTCACCAATGTCTGCACAACAGAAACGTAATGTCCTAACTTCTCTACTCTGTTTCAGAGGGAACAGCAGATGCTGGAGAATCGAAGGTTACACAAAAAAGCTGGAGAAACTCAGCAGGTGCAGCAGCATCTATGGAGCGAAGGAAATAGGCAACGTTTCGGGCCGAAACCCTTCTTCAGACCCTTCTGAAGAAGGGTTTCGGCCCGAAACGTTGCCTATTTCCTTCGCTCCATAGATGCTGCTGCACCCGCTGAGTTTCTCCAGCTTTTTTGTGTAACCTTCTCTACTCTGTTCCCTGATTGATGAAGACCAGTGTGCTCATAGTCTTCTTCACCACCCTATCCAGCTGCGATACCACTTTCAGGAAAGTTTATACAGGCACCTCGCTTTTTACTCATGCTTGATTTACACGTTTTTAGAATAATGGGTCTTAATTGCTACCAAAGTTTTAATTTACCTGCTCATATTTTCGGAATAACCATAAATTTATGTCTGGCAGTGTCCTGTCATCTACCAGTCCTTGCCATCATACTGCTGACCAACATATTCCACAAACAAGTACAAATGGTCAGTAGTCCATTTTGTTTCGTTACAGCCTTATTCTAAAATGAATTAAATTCTTTTTTTTTTATCATCAATCTACACACAATACCTCATAATATAAAAGTGAAAACGGGTGTTTAGACATTCATTTAAAAGAAATAACTGAAATATCACATTTACATAAGTATTCAGACCCTTTGCTATGACTCTCAAAATTGAGCTTCGGTACATTGATTATCTTTAAGATGCTTCTACAACTTGATTGCAGTCCACAAGTGGTAAATTAAATTGATTGTTCATAATTTGGAAAGGCACACACCTGTCTACATAAGGTCCCGCAGTTGACAGTGCACATCAGAGTAAAAACCAAGCCATGAAGACAAAGGAATTGTCCTTAGACCTCCCAAGACAGGATTTTGTCGAGGCACAAATCTGGGGAAGGGTATAAAACAATTTCTGCAGCATTGCAGGTCCCGAAGAGCACAGTGGCCTCCGTCATTCTTAAATGGAAGAACTTTGAAACTTCCAGGACTCTTCATCGAGCTGACCGCCCGTCCAAACTGAGCAATCGGGGGAGTAGGAGGTGACCAAGAACCTGATGGTCAGTCTGACAGAGCTCCAGAGTTCCTCTGTGGAGATGGGAGAAACTTCCAGAAGGCAACTACATCTGTAGCACTCCACCAATCAGGCCTTTATGTTAGTGGCCAGACGGAAGCCACTCCTCAGTAAAAGGCACATGACAGCCCACTTGGAGTTTGCCAAAAGGCACCTAAACAAGATTCTCTGGTCTGATGAAACCAAGATTGAACTATTTGGCCTGAATGCCAAGTGTCACGTCTGGAGGAAACCAGGCACAGTTCATCATCTGGCAAATACCATACCTACGGTGAAGCATGGTTGTGGCAGCATCATGGTGTGAGATGTTTTTCAGCGGCAGGAACTGGGAGACTAGTCAGGATCGATGAATGGTGCAAAGTACAGAGAGATCCTTGATGAAAACCTGCTCCAGAGCGTTCAGGATCTCAGACTGGGGCAGAAGTTCACCTTTCAACAGGCCAACGACCCTAAGCAAACAGCCAAGACAACGCAGGAGTGGTTTTGTGACAAGTCTGAATGTCCTTGAGTGGCCCAGCCAGAGCCCAGATGAACCCGATTGAATATCTCTGAAGGGACCTGAAAACAGCTGTGCATCGACGCTCCCCATCCAACCTGACAGAGCTTGAGAGGATCTGTAGAGACGAATGGGTGAAATTACCCAAATACAGGTTTGCCAAGCTTGTAGCATCATGCCCAAGAAGACTTGAGGCTATAATTGCTGCCAAAGTTGCCTCAACAAAGTACTGAGTAAAGGGTCTGAATACTTATGCAAATGTTATATTTCAGTTATTTATTTTTAATTACTTTGAAAAAAATTCTACATCTGTTTTCACTTTTTTATTATTGGGTATTGTATAGATTGATGATAAAAATGAATTGAATCCATTTTAGAATAAGGCTGTAACGTAACAAGATGTGGAAAAAGTGAAGGGGTCTGAATGAACTGTACTTGTATATCAGTGGCAATGTTAAATCTACAAAATATTATTTATAGCAGCACTGTGGCGCAGCAGTAGAGTTGTGCCTTGCAGCGCCAGAGACCCTGGCTACAGATACTATCTGTATGGAGTTTGTACCTGCTCCCTGTGACGGTGTGGCTAGTGCTAGCAGTGGCGGACTGGGTCTAAAAATATTGGTTGCCAGGAGACAAAGGGGGCCCACTTCATCAGGGGCCCACATGATATAGGGGACCCACTTCATCAGTGGCCCACTTGCCATCGGGCAAGCTGACACCCTGGCCAGTCCGCCACTGAGTGCTAGTGTACGGGGGTGATCACTGATCGGCGTGGACTCAGTGGGCCGAAGGGCCAGTTTCCACAATGTATCTCTAAAGTCTAAAGCTGACACAGAGTTTAATTGGAAATAATAAATAATTTTTCCAAGTAAATTTGGTTAATCCCCCAAAAATTAACCCTTGATCTAATTCAAATTGTTTGCATTAAATATTTTACAGTTAAGCAGTTTATTTGTATGATGAAATCAAACTGAAAAGTGTTTAGATTTTACCTACAATATTTTCCCTTCTGCAGTTAAATCGTTGCTGAATGTGAGACTCTGTGAGGATAATGAAGGTAATCACGTGTCTGTGCTGGATCTACCGGCTAATGTTCTCATCATACCTCAGGCTACTTTGGGTGGTAAACTCAAGGGACGGGCCATGCAATACCATGACAATATTGGAAAGGAGGATGGCAAAGAGCTTTTTGCACAGTTTGTAGCTCACTGCGAAAAAGAATTGGCCTCGAACAGTAAATGTGCTGAAGTTGGAGTTGTGGTCAAACATGGAACATACGGAAGTCGACAAGTGTTGCAAATCGACACCAATGGCCCATATACACACTTGATTGAATTTTAAATCTATTCTGTCATTTTTTAAATATTATTTAAATGTGGGCACAAGAAACTACAGATGCTGTTTTTTTTTTAGAAAGCACAAAGTGCTGGAGTGATTATTTACATACCTGACCAGTCTGAAGGAGGTCCTGACCCAAAACATTGCCTATCCATGTTCTACAGAAATGCTGCCTGAGCCGCTGAGTTACTCCAACATTTTATGTCATTATTTAAATGTGCTTTATTTTATCTCAACAGTTTATTTTCTTTTTAAGAGCAGCTACTGAGAAATTGATTATCCGTAGAATTGTGCACTATCATTCAGGATGGAAATGGCATTCTGGTGTGTGGATTTAATACCACCCTGATGAATTTTCCTTTGGCAATTTCTGGAACATGATTGAAATATTTATTTAGAAGTAAGCTTTGCAAGTAGTATAAGAGTAACTGTAACTGCACACCGCCCAGTCACCTCACACTCATACATAATCTGTTTCCTTTGACAAATGATCATACGTGTGGGAAAGTTGATGACATTATTTTTTACGGTACTTCAAGTAGGAAATTAAAGTAAGGGTTTTTTTCTGCACTGTTTCAAAGAGATTTCTTTAAAAAAAGATTTTGCTCTGTTCAAAGACAGTGTTGTGGAAAGATTCAATTGCATGAGTCTATAGTTGGGTAAAATAGTGATATTTCATTGTCACCTTCTGAAAAGAAAGTCCCATTCACCTAAGGATGCAGTCTATACATGCATTCTGATCAGATCAGCCACTTCTAATGTCACATCCCCTTTGTGATTATAATGTACCTTGGAGATGCCTTGTCATTTCTAAGTGGCTTTGGCTTTTGTTATTTGTGTCTCTAGATCGTTTATGTCCTGAAGACCTGTTATTCCTAACCACATTCCATATATTTACCACTTAGTTCCGCAAACCTGCAGAGATGTTTTGAAAGCAAGCCAGTGTTTCCTTTTATCTTCCCCCATGTACTGTCTTTCAGAGGAGGGGCTGCTCATTTCTATTTATCTTTGTAGACTATCAGTGTCAATATTTCTTGCTCTGTTACCTTGGCTATTCCATAGCCTACGTAGTCTGCAAATGGCAATTAGCTTTTGACCCATGTATCTGTCTTTGTTGCTGTACATTTCCCAGTGCTGACACAAATGCCTCATGGCTATGAGCTTTACTACAAACCCTGCATCATCCTGTGAAGTCTTGACTTCAAGAGAACATTTCAGTGGGCTGATCCTTATTTGTACTGCTGCACTTGTTAGCTTATCTACACTAAGTCTGATGTGCACAGAAATGTACTTCTCATTTATTTTGTATTTTTACAGAAGTTGCTGGAGATTGCAAAGATGCAGCAAGTTTCTAGAACTTGCAGCAGCTATGGCGGCAGAAGGCAGGTTATGTTTTAACTGGTCTGCTCGAAAGGTTAACTGTTTTTTATTCGTGGCAGATGCTGCCTGATCTATTATTTCCAGCTTCTGCAGTTGTCAATTCTTTGCTTATTTGTTTAAATGTTCTTCCTACAACTGATATTTTAAGTTAATTCATTGCCTGAGATACCTTTTGGAATTGCTGCACAGTTGTACAAACACACATATACACATCTGAAGAAGGGTCCCGACCTGAAACGTATCCTATCCATGTTGTAGAAGGATCCCAAAACAAAGTGTCACCTGTTGTTGTTCTACAGAGATGCTGCCTGTCCCGCTTTGTGTCATTTTTACATGCCTATGCAAGTGTATCTGCGTTTTGAATAATGCTTCTTGATAATGATTTCTTTGAATTGTAAGTTCTTATTAAAGGTTCTGCTGTCTTTTTTCACTCGTATGAGATTGTTTTGTATGTGGTTTTAAGATACTGGTTACCAGAGTCAGTCAAGTTGAAATCCATTTAGGTTTTGATGTAGAAACAAGGAACTGTAGATGCTGGTTTACAGAAAAGGACAGAAAGTGCTGGAGTAACTCAGCAGGTCATGCATTATTTCCGGGTCGGGACCCTTTTTCTAACTAGAAGGGCTCACATCTGGAGGAGAGTCCCAACCTATTCATGTAAGTTTTGATGTGTCTGTTTTCCTGGTTCAAGATGGGTAAGTGCATGTACAAAATGGTACGAATTCTCCCAATTTTGTTAGTCCTTGCTGTCTCCTCCCCTTCCTCAGTCCCCCTGCTGTCTCCTCCCATCCCCCAGCCTTCGGGCTCCTCCTCCTTTTTCCTTTCTTGTCCCCGCCCACCCCCGCCCCTGATCAGTCTGAAGAAGGGTTTCGGCCCGAAACGTTGCCTATTTCCTTCGCTCCATAGATGCTGCTGCACCCGCTGAGTTTCTCCAGCTTTTTTGTGTAACCTTCGATTCTCCAGCATCTGCAGTTCCTTCTTAAACACTGTACAAAATGGTATTTGGGTTCTTATTTTATACCAGAGGTTTTTCATATTGACCATGGTTTGTCCACGGGTATACGGAGCTTGCCCAGATTAGGTGTTGGACAACATAGGATTAGGTTTATTACTGTCACTTGTACCAAAAGTTTTGTTTTGCATGTTATCCAAATATATACCATACAGATACATTGTGTAAAGAAGACTGATGCATATTTGCGGCTACCTTTGCAAAATTAGGTCACACGGACATCTGAAGAAGGGTCTCAACCCGAATCGTCGCCAATTCCTTCTCTCCATAGATGCTGCCTCACCCGTTGAGCTTCTCCAGCATTTTGTGTCTACCTTCGATTTTACCAGCATCTGCAGTTCTTTCTAAATGTTGGTTTCTGTAAGTGCTTGGCATCCAAATCAATAGAAACCAACCTGCAGAGAGACAAGTTCTCTAATGTTTATTGACCTCATTATGGAGTTTTATTTGGTATTACGTAGAGAAATAACATGGAAACAGACTCTTCCGTCCACCAAGTCCATGCCAACCAACGGCCACAAATTCATGCAAGTTTTGTTATCCCACTCTCTCAAGTCCATACATGCAAGGGACCATTTACAGTGGCCAACTTGCCTACAAACTCACTCCTCTTTGGGTTGTGGGAGAGGAAATCCACATAATGATAGGGAGAACATACACATTTCATAGAGACACACCTGAGGGCAGGATGGAACGGAGGTCTCTGCCTCTATGAGGAAGCCGCTCTACCAGTTGTGCCACTGTGCTGCCCTGAGTTATGAGAAACAGCAATTTGCCAAGTGAACTGCTTAATTGCTTCTATCACATTGTCTTCTATTTGACTGTTCTCACATGAAGTACAGAGCCAGCAAGTTACCCCTGGAAATGCAATTGGAACCCAAAGCTCATGGCTAGTAAGAGATGAGGTTGTTAGACCGATTTAGCTTTAGACCCATGCAAAGTATGCTGCATGAAGTTTCTGCTGGGTATGATTCCATTATTTTAGTCCCTTATCTTGAAAAAACTGCTGAATTGGTGTCTTGAGACTGCAGCCACTGATTCGGGGATATTGATTGTTTCTTTGTAAGAAAACCATATACCGGTAGTTATTTATGTTCTCTTACTAATATTTGAGTATTTATAATCGTTCCAAAGAAAGGTGACACTTGACATTCCAGCAGATGGGTTGAGATGTGGGAATAGGATTGAAAATAATAAACTAGAATCACTTTTATGAATATTTATTTGGTGATTCTTAGTTTGCAATTACACTTTATTCAATTTCTAAACTATTAACATAAAGTCACTGCATTAAAAATTAACAGTGACATTATGAATTCAAATCAATGAGATTAATCCAAAATGCTTTGCTGGTCTATGTGAATGGAAAAATTAATAAATTGAAAACCAACAATTATAAAGATAAATAGAATTGATGTTCACGATTTCAATATGTGTATCAGTTTCATGTCGGTGCAATGAAAACAATTATTGCCATATTTAATGTTTTGGGTAATGGAAGAAATGTGTAAAGCCAACATTTGAAATAAAAATTATACTTGAAATGTTTCTTTTGTGTGCAATTTGTTTTTATATGCTGGACAAGTGATTTTTGTTTTAAATCCTCATGAATTTTGAGATTATTCGATTGATATGTTCTGTTTATAGTGGGATGCACAAAGGTATCCGAATAAATGTGCAGATCACTCTTCTCTGCACCCATATCATGATTTATGAACTGCTTGTACTTTATGGGTCCTTTGTCTGATTTCCACCCCTCACCCATTCCCTGAATTTGGTGAATACAGATGTATGCATCATCTCAACTGTGGGCATATTAAATATTTAATAATGTCAGTTTGAACCAGCAGGGACATTTTTTGAAGGGTACTTAACAATATTTATCACACAATTATTACTGTGATTGTTACTATATTATTTTATGGAATCTTATGCACTGCACAAATTGACTGCCATCTTTAACAGTAATCGGAGGTATGGGGTCATTAGTGTTATTAGTTCTAACACCACTTGAGGTCCTATGTTTGTGAATGGCATTCTATAAATACAAGTATTTTTACTCGTGGACTTTAAGAATCAATTCCAGCTATTTGGTTGCTCAGTCGGCGGAGTGTCCTCATCTAGGGAAGGAATAGATCAATTGAGTCTCCAGCTTCTATGTGCAGTCTGGTGACATGAGAGAAAGTAAACATGTCTGGGAACACCTTAAATCTCTGTCCTCTGGTTCTTGATTTTCCCCACTCTGGGTAAAATACTGTGCATTCACCCTATCTATTCCCATTCATGCTCTTATACACCTCTACATGATAAACCCCTCATCCTTCTGCACTCCAAGGAATAAAATCCCAGTCTGCCCAACCTCTCACTATAGCTCAACCTCTCAAGTCCTGGCAACATCCTCGCTAATCTCTGCACTCTTTGCAGCTTCACGACATCTTTCCTAAGCTAGGAACTACATAAAATTGCGGGGCATTTTTTGGTTTTGTCTTTTGCACTATTTTTTGTTTTGTGTGTGTGTGTGTGTGATATATATATATATATATATATATTGTGTATGGATGTGTGTATATATACACACATATATATATATATAATATGCACTATAACACACATATATATAGATACATATACACACACACATATATATATATATAATTCAGTAGGCATCAGGACTGGGAGTGTAGCGATTCATTTTGTCTGAGTCATGCCAGTTACAGGGAGCCAATGATTGGGAGATGCTGGTAGATATAGGAGGAAAGTTTCTTGTCCCGCAGGAAATAATTACTACTAGTTTGAGGCCTGATATAGTGTTATGGTTAGTTATTCAGTGGATAGTGTATTTTACAGAAATAATGGTGTCTTGGGAGAACTTAGTGGATGAAGCTTATGAAAGGTAAAGGCTTAGATATGCAGAGTTGGCAGCAGATGTTGAGCAGCGAGGATGAAGAGCAAGTGTACGTTCAATAGAGGTGGGTTTTAGAGATTTCATAACGAGATCAACCACATCGCTATTGGAGAGCTTGGAATTCGTGGACAGGGTTTGGGTCAGGCTGTAAAGCAAATGTCCAAGGCAGCAGAGCAAGACCGTGGGTGGATTTGGTGGAGAAGAAATCGTGTCAGTTGGGGGAGGAGGGAGGGGTTGTTCTGTTGAGCCTTCACCGAAACCCCAAATGAAGAGAGATGCCCACTTGATAACCCCAATGACATACTTGCATTGTATGTGTGTATATGTGTATATATATATATATATATACACACACACATATGTTTTGTACACACTCTTTTTTGTTTATTGTTTACAGAGAACTGTTTACATATTATAGTTACTGCAAGTAAAAATGTAAGGTCTGACTCAGTCCGAGGAAGGTTCTTGACCCGAAACGTCACCCATTCCTTCTTTCAGAGATGCTGCCTGCCCCGCTGAGTTACTCCAGCATTTTGTGGGTAGACATAAATGCTGGAGAAACTCAGCGGGTGAGGCAACATCTATGGAGCGAATCTTCCAGCATTTTGTGCCTATCTTCGGTTTAAACCAGCATCTGCAGTTCCTTCCTACACATTAAGAATGTAATTGTTCTGCTTTGGACATATGACAATAAAACAGTCTTGACGAGCAGGGGGAAGCTCTCCCTCTCTTGCAGCAGCACAGAGGCTGTTCGGTTGCTCGGAGTTAGCCTGGCTTGGCCTGGTCCGGCCTGGCCCCTCCGCCGACCGCTCGGAGTTGTGCTCGCAGCCCTGGCCTGGTTGCTCGGCGCCGGCCAGTCTTGGTCGCGGCTCCTGTGGACTGGGAGAGGCGAGGGCCGCGCAGTCTACAAGCGAGGAGGTCTCGGTCTCGGTGCCGGTGAGTGACTGGGTGTCCTGGCGCTGCGGCCTGTTGTCTAGGGTCGGGCGGGGAGGCGGTGGAGGAGCGATCCCCGGGGTGGTCACCCGGCCAACGCCTGCAGAGTCCAACTCCTATCGGTGGGAACTCGCCGCATCAACCGTGCGGGGTTGACGGAGTGAAGGGTCGAGGCAAGGCTTGAAGGCTACACGGCGTGATACCTTTGGTGATACTCCCCAACTGAAGTAAATCCAGCGGCGACCCTTGAGACGTGGTGAATCTTCATCAATTAATGCAGTAACGTTGCAGGCTGCTGCCATTTAATCTGTGACACATTGCGATTTGAATATTTTGCAGCAATGCAGCAAAAAAGTACTAACTCCACTGCATTTTTCACAATGAGCGTATAGGAAGTGTTGCATGTTTAAATCTTGATTGATGTTTGTGGATGGATTTAGGGTATTCGGGAATCTTGTACATGGGATGATTTTTTTAATTTGATTGAGTACATAGAGAGTTATGAAGTGTTGCATGTTTAAATCGTGATTGGTATTTGTGGATGAAGTTAGGATTTTATTCGAGAATGATTTTCTATTTATTTCCTTGAGGGCATATAGTTATGAAGTGTTGCATGTTTAAAACGCGATGGGTATTTGTGGATGAAGTTAAGATTTTATTCAAGAATCTAACATTCCGCGTACTGTACTTGATTAAAAGAAAAATAGCTTGTGGACATAGAGTTCAATGTTGTCTCCGGGTGTGGTAGTTTAAGCTGGTGATTACATCAACAAGCGGTTGAATGGAAACAAAAGGATTAAAACAAGGTGGTGGTATTTTCAGGGCTACAATTTTTGTTGTACTTTTATGTTAACATATATAGCGATTCACAATAAAGAACACAGCACAAGTGTGAATTAAAACGTGCTTTGTCATAAAACAATATTGGAGCCGGCCTTTGTGAATATATTACTGCTAGTAAAAAAACTGTGTATCTCGGTAATATTTACTATTGGACAGACTGTTGCAGGCAGATTTAACAACTGATTAATTGCTTAGTTTAATTTCTTTAAAGGAAGGCAATGGTGCCTTCTCCCAATATTAATATGGTAGTTTAGCAAAAAATAGCCAAAACTTCAATACAAGTATGTCCCTTAAGAGAAGGCATGAACCATAAAACGGTCCAATCCGTGTAAACAGCCTTAAAAATAATTCCATTAGAATTTATTTTTAACTGCTTTACTCTGTATTTTTCTTTTTTTTCAGAAAATACAATATTTACATTAGTTGAGATGAAAGCAATATCATTGCTCTTATTTTTTTTTATCCCAAGTTAAATGACAATTCCTCTTCCAGTTAGCATTTATTATGTTTATTTTTGAATTTAAAAAAAATTTGCAGCAAACTGAACCACAGCCTCCAGTACACTGTTTTGAGATTTTTCTAAGATATCTCACAAATAATTAGTTGACTGTGTGTTGGGTTCTTGTTTTCTGAATGCTTTACATACTGTAATTGCATTATGTCATTTATGTACTGGTTCTACAGTTTTAGGCAGGACTTTTAAAATAAAACTTAGGAATTTTAAAGCAATATTAGAAAACATTGCAAGAAATAAATAAGCTTATGTGAGGTTTGTCATTAGTTTATGCCGAGAAGGTAGATTTTTGTGCATTATTTTTCCTAAGATTCGTTCAGTAAGATCATATCTGACTCCTCTCACACTGGCCACAAACTCTTTGAATCACTTCCCTCTGGAAGGCAACTCCGGACTGTCACAGCTGCCACAGACAGACATAAAAAGCTTTTTTCCACGAGTAGTAGCTCTACTCAATAACCAAAAATCTGTAGCCTCCTTTTGCCCTGGTATTTTATTTAATTCACATGTTTAATCGATAATGTTTTATTATTAATGTTTAATGTGTCATTCTTAATTGTCACAGTATATCACAATTGTCACTTGCGAGTGGAGCACCAAGGCAAATTCCTTGTATGTGAACATACTTGGCCAATAAACTTATTCATTAATTCATAGAAAGTGCATTGATAAAGAAAGGCTAGATTATTCTATAAGGTTGATGGGCAGCTGGTTTTGTACTGGCAACTGATTCTATAATCTATATTTGATTTATTTACATTTGTGTGCGGCATTAATTGTTCACATTGTTGGTCAACTGCAAATATTCTTTTTAAGTCCGGTGAATTTGCAAACATTCTTATATTATTCTTTTCACCGGATGTCAGTAATGTATTTGTGGAATAAAACACACAGTACTGAAATAACTCCGTGGGTTAGACAGCATCTGTGGAGGGCATGGATAGGTGAAGTTTTTGGTTGGAACCCTTCAGCTTTGAGTCAGAAGAAAAGTCCCAACCTGAAACATTGCCTATCCTTTCCCTCCACAGATGCTGCCTTGCCAGAGGTACTCCAGTACTTTGTGTTTTACTCAAGATTCCAGCATCTGCAGTTTCTCGTGTATGTGTGGAAGCTGTTTGTGGCAGAAATCTAATTTTGAAGAGACCTGTTCAGTTTCTCCATTACCAAGACAGTTGGCTAATCCTGGACACTGACAGTTTCTGATACCACTTAGTACATCTCAGTTTATCATAAATAATTTATAATTCCAGTTACTTAGTGCTGGAGCTGCGAAATTTAAAGCTGTAAATGAGCCATTTAAAAAATAAAAAAGTATGACTTGTAATTTAGAGGAGAGCTGTTGGAAAGCGTAATTGACAGTTCAATGAAATTCTGTTATTAATCAAGCCACTTAATTATTTCATCCACTGCTTACTGTCCAGTCTTTATCTGAAAGATCTCCAATCCAATCGATTCAGGATGAGGAAGGGTACCAACCCGAAACATTGCCTATCCATTATATCCCGAGATACTGCCTGAGTTACTCCAGCATTTTGTGTATTTAAAAGATCTCCGATGTTCAGTTGAAAATGGACCCAAAGTGCTGGAGTAACTCAGCAGGCCAGGCAGCATCCCTGGAGAGAAGGAATGGGTGACGTTTCAGGTCGAGACCCTTCAGACATTTGTTTGGTCCAATGTTCAGTTGAATGATTTTCTATAAAAAATATCAAATGCACGGCGGCATAATGTTTTAGTTTACTGTTTCTTCGTAGTTTGTTTGATTGTATATTGCCAGTGAATCCTGTGATTATTGGCGTTGATTATTGACTGACGTGTACAGTTAAGGAATATTTTTGTGAGTCCAGTCAGAAAGACTGATTAGTCTAGGGAAGGTGTTCTTTTCATGTGTGAAACAAAAACGCTGATTTCCATTCTATTCCAGTTGTCCTTGATACCATTGAAATGAGCACCTTTACATGTATACATCAACATGACAGCTGAAGTCGTTTTCGGTTAAAGTCCTATTTTTATGGAATTTATTAAGCAATATTTCTGTACTCTATGCAACCTTAATTGAGAAACAAAAGAACATTACATAGCAGTATCTTCAAGCATTTTTCAGCAGATTTTCATCAGTGATATAAATGAAAATTACTTCAAAATCTTACTGGGAATAATAAAGCATGCCTTTTTAGTTCTTCGAGCAGAGTCAATTTTCCCATTTGTGGAACAACTCACCACAGCAGTGATCAAAAGAGCTCAGCAGCGGCTCCACCCTCTCCGGAGACTAAGGAAAGCAGGTCTCCCTACTGTTCATCTAAGGACCTGCTACAGGGGCACCATCGAGAGTATATTGACCTATGGCATCACTTCCTGGTTTGGGAGTTGCAAGGCTAATGAGCACCAACTTAACAAGATAGTGAAGACAGCCAGCAGGATCATTGGTGCCCCACTCCCTTTCCTGTTGGAGATCTATAAGAAGCGGAGCATCAGCAGAGCCATCTCCATTATCAAGGACCCCTATCATCCATCACACCACATCTTCTCCATTCTGCCATCTGGGAAGAGGTACAGGAGCATCAGCTGCAAAACCAGCAGGATGCTACACAGCTTCTTTCCACAGGCAATAAGACTGGTTAACGGACTGTGTCCCCTCCCCATATATCATACACCAACACATCTAACCTCGCCCATACTTTGACAGCTAGGCACCTGTCAAAGCAAAGCCGCTGTTCGGTCTGAATGTCTGCTTTTATTTCAATTTTCTATTTTTTATTTAAATTCCTATTTTTAGATATGGTAATTAAAATTTTTAAAGCTATATGTATTTATTCTGTTTTTATTAACCACACTGATGGGAACTGATTGAGAAACAATTTTTTCATTTCATCTGTGTATGTGAGTACTCAGTTAAAATGACATTAAAGTAAATACTGATTACTGAATACTGAAAATCAGAAAGACTGGATCATTCTGAAGTTATGGGAGCAAATTAGGGCTAGAATGAATTTTTCAGGCAGTTGTGTCAAAATAAATGAACTGTCCATTATGTTGTAGAAGATCATTTGCAGTATTTCTTGCTCTGCATCTTCATTTTGAAGGGACACTGTTGAGTGAATAATATGCAGATATGCAAAAATTGGAGGAGCAGCACCTCATATTTCGCTTGGGCAGTTCACACGCCAGTTCTCCTTCCTTCCCTTCCCAGCTATCCCACAGCCTACTGTCTCCACCTCTTCCTTTCTTCTTCCCGTCCCCCCCACCCCCACATCAGTCTGAAGAAGGGTCTTGACCTGAAAAGTCACCTATTCCTTCGCTCCGTAGATGCTGCCTCACCTGCTGATTTTCTCCAGCATTTTTGAGGGGGGGGGGGGGGGGGGGGTAGAGGTAGAGGTGGAGTGGAGTGGAGTAGGCGGGCGGGTGTGGGAGTCCAGGCTGTGGGAGGCGTGGTGCGAGCGTACTTGGCTGGGCGCGGGGCTTTAATCCACAGCGGCTGGGAGGCGCCGCCTGGAGGCAGGTGTGCCTGGATTGGTCGGCATGTGGGCATTGTGATGTCAGCAGCTTCTGAGTGCCGTTTAGATTTTAAAAATTGATTTTTGTCATCAATGTTATTCAAAATCTGGGGAAATAATTGACCAAGGAGTGGATTTCTGAACTTATAAGTAAAATCCCTTCCGAAATGGTAAATATCTCTGCATTTTTGCGTCTGGTTTTCAAGGAGATGCGTTTCACATGCAAAACCACACACGCACACGCACACGCACACACACACACACACACACACAAACACACACACTTTTAAAAGTATACTAGACCAAGTTCAGACCTGTCGGGTCTGTTCCCGCAACGCGCGGTTGCAAGGGTGGGTGGCCTGACGTCATCGCGTAACGCCATGCGCTAGGTGTGCGCCGTCAAGACGCTGCGTACGACGTCGAGACGTGTGTACGCCAGTAGAGACGCTGCGCACGCCCTCAATGCGCCTGCGGGCCGACAGGCCGTTGACTCGCGGGATTTTAGGAGAGTGCAAGCCCGTGGGAATGGCGAAAAGCAGCGGGGGACGTGGACTTTTTCAAACGAAAAGAAGCTGCACTCAAGGGTTCCCGCATCTATTTGACGGGTCACTGCGCTCATCAAAATGAAGCAGCTTTGAAAGCTTTATACCGGATTGCTTATCGAATCGCACAGACTAAGAAACCTCACAATATCGGTGAAGAGCTTATCAAGCCATGCCTTCTCGAAGCAGCAAAGTTGGTGCTGGGGGAACAGCAGTCAAGCAAGTTCAGGCAGATTTCCCTTTCGAATGACACAGTCAAAAGTCAAATCTCGGATATGAGTAATGATATTCTGCTGCAAGTAGTGAGCGCTGTGAAGAGCGATCCAGTGTATTCACTGCAACTGGACGAGTCAACAGATGTTCCCTCATGTCCCCAACTGCTAGTCTACGTTCGTTACCTCAATGGAGAAGCCATGAAGGAGGAGTACCTGCTCTCGGAGCCATTGTCCACTACCACTCGGGGAGAAATGTGTTCAGAATGCTGGAAGCCTTCCTCATCAAACATGAGCTTGGCTGGGAATGCCTTGTCGGGGTGTGTACAGATGGGGCACCTTCCATGGTTAGTTTCAGATCCGGCTTCAAAGCCTTCGTGAAGGATGTTGTTCCCCATGTTTCCTTCATCCACTGCATGGTACATCGCCATGCTTTTTGTGATGAAGACTCTCCCTCCTGGTTTTCGAGAAGTGCTTTCAGAAGCAGTGAAGGTTGTGAACCACATCCGAGGGAGCGCAACAAACACAAGAATCTTCAAAGCGATGTGTGAAGAAATGGGCGCCGATTTCACTGTTCTGATATTCCACACAGAGGTGCGCTGGCTTTTGCGTGTTTAAGTTCTCAATCGTGTGATTCAACTTCAAGATAAATAGCGCTGTTCTTGGAGAGAGGGTGTACTGAGAAGGAGAATCAGCTTCATGAAATTATGCAGGATGAACAATTCGTGATGAAGGTTGCTTACTTGGCTGACTTCTTCGCCGGGGTGAATTCCTTGAACCTGTCACTTTAAGGAAACTTCCCAATGCTACACACGGCTCATGACAAAGTGGCAGCGTTCAGGAGGAACCTTTACCAGAGAAGTGTCCAGGACGGTGACACAACTATCTTCCCTGAGATGTCGACTCTCCTGGATGCTACGCTAGATGCTGAATGCCACTTCCACAAGGAGATCTCAACCCACCTTTTGGCAATTAGTGAAGCCATCGAACGTTACTTCCCGGACTGGACGACCGCTCTCGTGATGAGTGGATCATCTGACCCTTTTCTGTTGAAGACGGTGCCATCAGCGATACTGACGTGACTGCGGAGGTTGAATTTTATCTGTGAAGATGCGGAGCTCAAGAGTAACTTCATGGAACAAGAGCTTGCCACGTTTTGGCTGAAAGTGAAGGACTGCTCTGTTCTTTCGAAGAGGGCCCATTCCCCTTTAACCTATCGCTGTGAGGCTGGATTCTCAATCATGGTAACTCTGAAAACGAAGGTACGCAATAGGCTTGTGATCGAAGCTGACATGAGGTGTGCTACCTGTCGAACAGTTGTGCCTTTTTTGATCGCATGATGGCTGCGAAGCAATTTCAGCCATCCCATTGACTGAGCATTGGCGGACATGTTTTAATAAATCGGGCTGGTTTTTTTCCAATTTTTGTTTTGGGGGTCACGGAACTGACCAAGAATATCTGATGGGGTCGTGGGGCCAAAAAGGTTATAGAACCACTGGGCTAAATGAATGGTGCCAATACGTTTGCGATTGCATTCATGTTGTAAACACACTTGTGCTTGATCAGAATCATTTAAAATGTGTTCCTTTCAAGAAAATAAACCTTTTCTTCTGTGACTTGTTGATCTTGAACCCCATTCTTTAGATGTTTTTCACATAAATAGGAACACAGTAACCCCTCGTTATTACAAACTTTTTTGTGATGGATTTTGATTACAGCAGACTGTCTCTTTAAGAACACGGGCTGCTTGTTACACTGCGGAGGCTGTTGAAATTGACAAGGCATTGAAATTGACAAGCAATCGCTCAGATCGACACTTTCTTAAACAATGTAACATACTCTGGTGCCAGGAGAACAGCCTCCTCTTGAACATCAAAAAAACAAAGGAGCTGATCATGGACTTTAGGAGGGCACATCATCCGAGGACGTACACTCCATTGAGTATAAATGGGGATCCTGTGGATAGGGTGAACTGTTTTAAATATCTGGGAGTCCACATCTCTGAGGATATGACATGGTCATCACACGCCTCAGCACTGGTGAGTAAGGCAAGGCAGCGCCTTTACCACCTCAGGCAATTGAGGAAATTCAGAGTGTCTCCGAGGATCCTCCAGTGCTTCTACGCAGCGGCGGTGGAAAGCATCTTGTCCGGGAACATTACCATCTGGTTTGGGAATTGCTCTGCCAAGGACAAGAAGGCTCTGCAGAGAGTAGTGCGTTCGGCCGAACGCACTATGGGAACTTCACTCACCCCCCTGCAGGAACTATACATCAGGAGGTGCAACTCCAGAGCAAACAAAATCATGAGAGACCTCTTCCACCCCTGCAACGGACTGTTCCAGCTGCTACGGTCAGGCAAACGCCTCCGTTGCCATGCAGTGAGAACGGAGAGGTTGAGAAGGAGTTTCTTCCCAGAGGCAATTCGGACTGTAAACGCCTATCTCACCAGGGACTAACTCTACAGAACGTTTTTCCTTCTATTATTTATTATGTAAAAGAATATGTGTGTTATGATTGTGTTTATAATTTGTTTGGTTGTTTTGTTGTTTGTCTTTTGCACAAAAGTCCACGAGCATTGCCACTTTCATTTCACTGCACATCTCGTATGTGTATGTGACAAACAAACTTGACTTGACTTGACTACAGCCTTTAGTATTTTCAGCAGTTTAAAAAAAAAAAAAATTTTTAGCTGTTAAAAAGAACTTTTGCAAACAACTCGTTTCACGGAATGACCGTTAGGTGGTTCAAACGAATCCCTTACTCGGTTATAGCGGATAATCGGCAACAATGGATACCATTCCCGTGTGGTCCATTGGAACAAGGGTTTACTGTAGTTGGAGAACTATGAAGAGAACTTAAGGTACACAAAAAAGCTGGAGAAACTCAGCGGGTGCAGCAGCATCTATGGAGCGAAGGAAATAGGCAACGTTTCAGGCCGAAACCCTTCTTCAGACTGAAGACAGACTTCCATCTGAAGAAGGGTTTCGGCCCGAAACGTTGCCTATTTCCTTCGCTCCATAGATGCTGCTGCACCCGCTGAGTTTCTCCAGCTTTTTTGTGTACCTTCGATTCTCCAGCATCTGCAGTTCCTTCTTAAACACTATGAAGAGAACTTGTTGACCAACTTTTTAATCCTCAAATATCGTAATTGTTGCCCATTGTTTATGTTGTATAATATTTTTCCATGACTGCAATCTTAGATCTGTGCTAATATTTCCATGTGCAACAGCTTGTGGGTCAAACACAAACTGCATATATTATTTTTTTTAATATCATTTTGATCTTCCTAAGAACATTTCTTGCAGCTTAATTGTTCAAAAGTACATTTACTCCAATCTTTTGGCTCATTTGGACGTACAGAAACCTTTCCAAGGAGAAAATTAATTAATAAATATAAATGTACAGCAATATTTTAAACATGGGCAATGACTTTTCAGATGGGGATCAAAGAAAACAATCAATAATTTAATCTAAGATTGTATTGTAATCCACAAAGCAATTGAATTTGAGACTCAAATGAACAAAGAACCCCTGAGCTGAAATGGTTGCATTAACAATTATGCTTTGTGCCCTTAAATATAACTAGTTAATCATATAATGCAGTGAATTTCAGTGCAGCACTGGAAGTAGATTAAGAGGACGCACAGGATGCCTGATTTCATTAGTTACAGGGCATAAGAGCAAAGAGGTTGTGATTCAATCATACAAAACTTTATTTAGGCCACTGTTAGGGAGCTGTATTCAGTTTTCCTCGCTGCACAACAGGAAGGATGTGGTTGTACAGGAAAGAGCACAAAGAAGATTCACCGGGTTGTTGCTAAGGTGGAATGTTTCAATTTTGTGTGAGACTGGATAGGCTAGGTTTGTTTTCATTCGATATGGGAAGGTGGGGGGGGGGGGGGGGGGGGGGGGGGGGGGGTGAACTGAATAATATTCCAAAAGGGGGCATGGGAAAACTTGCATAGTGAGAAACTTTCATTTATATTTATTGAGCGTGCCAAACAGCATAGGTTTAAGGTAAGGAATGGGAGATCTAGGAGGGAATTTGATAAGGATATGCTGTTTCTCAGTTAGAGAGCTATATAGCACGGAAACTGCTTCAGATCAATGTGTCCATGACAACGGTTCTGTGTAAATACAATTTGTCTGCATTTGGCCCATATCTTTCTCAAACCTTCCTATCCATACATCTGTCCAAATGTCTTTTTTAAAATCTGGAACACAATGTCCAATGGATTGGTGGGAGCAGGTACTGTGACAACATTTCAGTATTTAGATTGTGCAAGTGAAATGCCATGGCATAGAAGGCTGCAGGCAGAGTGTAGGAAAATAATGTTAACGCTGATCGGTAATTGATAGCCAGCATGTATCTAGTGGGCTGAAGTGCCTGTTTCTGTGCAGTATTATTGACTGAATATTTGTTTTTAAAATAGCATACTGTTCAATTTTGATACTGAGAGAAGCTATTATGTTGATAAAATTTGTACAAAGATGTTCCTCATTTTAAAATGGTGGAAATAACTACAAATTTGATTCTAGAGCACAATAAATTAATACAAGCTAAGTTTTCAGTTAGATGTATTTCACATGCAACTTTTTATTGGATGCTTCTTGTATTTTCCATTTCAAGAATAATCAAACAGTTTTAGCTGTGTGTAGTGTTTGCTCATTGATATATTGTTGAACCAGTTGATAGTCGGAGACTGTTAATGAATAGTTGTCTTATGTTTGTGTTGCAGTAATTGAAAGAATGCCAAGACTTTTAATTCTCCTTCTGCCTTTTGTGAAGTTTCCGTGAGCTTTTGAAGAGAAGTCTGGCAGAGCTATGGAGCAAGCACATGGCCTGCTATTAAATGAAGAGTTCTACAGTAAACTGAGTGACGCCAAGAAACCAGCATTCTTTTTTTGAATGGCTGCAATTCTTGCAAAAACTTTTGGTGGCTGCGAGTAAGGTAAAGCATGAACTGTTCTTAAAGTTGTGAAAATGTCTTTGCTTTTGTAATTTTCCAAAGATACAGGTCATGCCAATAGACATGCTAACCTTTGATGCCAATCCAGCTAATCTCACTAGCCCACATTATGCCTGGATCCCTCCAATCCTTACTGAAATACCTGTCAAAGTGCCTTTTGAACATTATAATGCTCTCTGATTCCATTACCTTCTCTGATATCTTGTTTCAAATATTCAGCACTCTCTTAAAATGTACTCCTTTTAAATTTCTCCTCCATCACAAATTTGTGCTGAGTTCCAGACTAATTTGCCATGAGAAAAGGACACTGTCTATCTCCTCTAACTGTACCCCTCATAATTTTGTAAACTACAAAGTCATCCCTTGTCCTATGTCCTTACAGCCTTTCTTAAATAAAGGTACAATGTTAGCCATCCTCAAGTCTTCCGCTACCTCACCTGTGGCTAATAGAAACAATGATGGTTAACAAGAAAGATTAAATAGACTGGAATTATTCTCACTGGAACATAGGACAAGGGATGACTTTGTAGTTTACAAAATTATGAGGGGTACAGTTAGAGGAGATAGACAGTGTCTTTTTCTCATGGCAAATTAGTCTAGAGAGAAATTAACCACATGTGATGTTTTTCTATTACAAATCTCAAATTGTGGAGTACAGAGGCAAATAAATAAATGATGGGTCATTGTCCCAAACATTATGGTGTGCACTGTAGACGGTGATGTGGAGATATAAAAAACAATGAATGAAAGATATGCAAAAAAGTAACAATGATAAAGGAAACAGGCCGTTGTTAGCTGTTTGTAAGGTGAAAATGAGAATCTAGTGCGACTTGGGTGGGGGAGGGATAGAGAGAGGGAATTGCGGGGCTACCCGAAGTGAGTGAAATCAATATTCATACTACTGGGCTGTAAGTTCCCCAAGCGAAAAATGAGATGCTGTTCCTTCAATTTGCATTTAACCTCACTCTGACAATGGAGGAGACCGAGAACAGAAAGGTCTGCGTAGGAACGGGAAGAGGAATTAAAGTGTCCAGCAACCGGAAGATCACGTAGGTTCAGGCAGGCTGAACGAAGGTGTTTCGCGAAACGATCACCCAGTCTGCTTTTGGTCTGCTTGTATAAGAGTCCGCATGTTGAACAACGAATACAGTAGCTGAGGTTGGAGGAGGTGCAAGTGAACCTCTGCCTAACCTGAAGGGACTGTTGGGGTCCCTGGACCCTCGAGGGAGGAGGTATAGTGACAGGTGTTGCATCTTCAGCGGTTGCAGGGGAAGGTACCTGGGGAGGGAGTGGTTTGGGTGGGAAGAGATGAGTTACCAGGGAGTTGTGGAGAGAAAGGTCTCTGCAGAAGGTGGAAAGTGGGGAAGATGGGAAAATGTGGCTAGTGGGGAATCCCGTTGGAGGATTATGTGTTGTATGCAACGTCTGATGAGGTGGGAGGGTATGGACTAGGGAGACTCTGTCTCTGTTGCGACTAGGGGGATGGGGAGCAAGGGTGGAGCTGCGGGGTACCGAGGAGACATGAGTGATGGGAGAGGGGGACCCCCGTTCCCTAAAGACTGAGGACATTTCAGATGTTCTAGTATTGAACACCTGATGACGGAGGAACGGAGTAGGGCATAGAGTCTTTGCAGGAAGCAGGGTGGGAAGAAGTGTAGTCAAAATAGTTATGGGAGTCACTGGGTTTCTAATAGACGTCAGTCAATAGTCTATTTCCTGTGATGGAGACTATGAGATCAAGAAAGGGGAAGGAGGTGTTGGAGATGGTCCAAGTAAATTTGAGTGCAGGATGAAAATTGGTGGTGAGGTTGATGAAGTCCATGAGTTCTGAATGGATGCAGGAGGTAGCATGGATGTAGTCATCAATGTAATGGAGATAAAGTTTGGGGATAGGGTCAGTGTACACTTGGAACAGGGATTGTTCAACATACCTTACAATGAGGCAGGCATAGCTGGGGCCCATGCGGATGCACATAGCTACGCCTTGGAGGAAGTGGGAGGAGTCAAGTGGGTGCTGGTTTGACTGCACAGGTTAGCATTTCTTCATCATCCCAGATGGAATCTTCAGGCACTTGGGAGCAATTAAGTCTTAACTACATTGTTGTGGGTCTGGAAAGTTAAAGGCAGAGTGGTTTAGGTCAGAATGTTTCCTTCCAACCCAGATGGGTTTTTATGCCAATCCACGGTTGACACGATGAGGACTCCAGTTAAAGTCTCTACTAACTGAATTCAAACTTCCTCGTGCCAGGTTTCAAGATCATCTTGTAAACTCCTGGATTACTAAATAACGTGCTGTAAGGCAGCAACTCTACCGTTGTGCCATTGTGCGGCATACTCCCCCTGAATTCTCAATTCTGATGCAGGGTTTTGACCAGAAACATCAAACATTCCTTTGCATTCACAATGCTACTCAACCCACCGAGTTCCTCCAGCAAATTGTTTGTTGCTCCAGACTCCAGCATCTACGGTCTCTTTTCTCTTCCTCCCTCATTGACTGGTCATTGCTATTTGTAAATTCCTTTGCACATATAGAATCACAGCTTGGTTTGATTGCATAACAATGCAGCATTCAAAAAAATAAAATTGATGTAATGCACAAAAGATTGAGAGTACACGAAGGAGCAAGACAAATAAAAGTGCATTTATGCTGCAATTTTCTTTTTTCTGACCACTTTTTCTTTGCAGGCTGATATCAAAGAGAAGCAGAAGCCACTGGTGGAACAACTGACCGCCTTGCTGGAGAGCTCACCAGGCCCACCTGCCCGCAAACTGATTGCGAAGAACCTGGCCTTATTATATAGTATTGGTGATATTTTCTCTGTGTACCAAACCATTGACAAATGCAATGAGATAATCAGAAGTAAGGATGACTCACCAAGCTACCTGCCCACCAAACTGTAAGCGATCTTATTTATTTATTATTTGTAGAAAAATATGAGGATTGTGGTAATTCCCCCATTGTGACTAACTTTAGAGCAACAGACGTTAAACAACAACATTAATGATTGTAGACACAAAGTGCTGGAGTAACTCAGCAGGACAGGCTGCATCTCTTTCGGGTCGTCACCCATTCCTTCTCTCCAGAGATGCTGCATGTCACACTGAGTTACTCCAGCATTTTGCGTCTACCTTCGATTTAAACCAGCATCTGCAGTTCTTTCTTAAACATTAATGATTGGATGTGCAAAGCCATTTAAGTGAGGTGATGATTTAGTTAAGGGGTAAAATGCACTGTAATATTGTCACAGGATTCTGAATCTGAAACTGGTTTCTCTAAATTCTCCCCTAATATTTGACATCCCTATGCCGATGTTATAATGTATACACCATAGATGGAATCCAATGGAAGAAGATGGTTTGCTTAGAAATTCTCTCTGATATCAAAATGTGCTTCAGTGATGGTTGGAATTCTTGGTTAAAACGAAACTCTACTTTGAGGTTGCAAAGAAGATGTGGGTGACTTTATGTGTATTTGTGCGTTCATGGTAGTTAGTTGATTTTGGGTAGGAATGTGAATTGGCACACAATCTACTTTGATAAACACACTTGAGTTTCCTTTCTCAGAAGGTATTTTACCGATTCATATTATCCAAGTAATTTTGCTATTTTGTAGAAATTAATTCCTGTGAACATATCCATCAGCAGATATGACAGTCTATCAATTCTCTCTTCAAGCATACTCATTTTTGTAAATACAATGTTTCTGCATGAATTGTTGAAGTTGTTTACTTTTTTTTGCAGGACTGCAGTTGCTTGTTTGGGAGCTCTGTATGAACAACTCGGACGAGTATTGGGGAATACGCATGCAATCTCAGTGGGAATCTTATTGAAAGCAATGAAAAGCGCTGAGGTAGGAGGAGACTTTATCAGAATCTCTTCTAAAACAGCCGACAGACAGTAACAAATGTTTGCATTTGGGATTTATTTATTTATTTTTGATAAATGGCATTCCTTTCTTTATGAAACCTTACGAGTATCCAAAGGTTTTATAAGTATGTTAAGGGGAAAGGGATAACAGGAAAGAAACCAAAGTGGTCATATGTGTGGAGCCGTGGGAGATTGGCAAGATCATCAGTGAATATTTCTTCTCTGTTTTTACCGCAGAGAATGATCTGAGGACTAGAGAACTTGTGAAAGTTAATAATAATAATAATAATAAATACTTTATTGATCCCCTCGGGGAAATTCAGATGTCCAGAAGCCCCCAACCAACAAACCCACTGATTCAAAACGAACGCAGACAGAAAATACATAGAATACACTGTGGACACTACCTGAGAGCAATAAATACTTAAAAAGACCAATAATTAACAATTAAAAATTAAAAATTGCAAAAATGCATCCCCCCACAGCCTAGCGGTCCGAATTATAAAATCTAATGGGTGCAGGGGTGAAGGATCTCCTGAACTGCTCCGTTCTACAGTGCAGGGAGAGGAGCCGGTTGTTGTTCCGAGTGCTCTTTTGATTCTCCAGAATTACATGGAGGGGATGCCCGGGGTTTTTCAGGATGACCTGCACCTTGTGCCTCATACGCCTCTCAAGCACATCCATCCCAGAGTCCACTCTCCCCTCCAGCACTGAGCTAGCTCGTTTAACCAGTTTGACCAGCTTCTTGTTGTTTTTTTCACTAATGCTGTTGCCCCAGCAGACAACAGCGTAGAAAATAACACTTGCAACCACAGTGTTGTAAAACATGTGCAGCATATCACTACACACATTGAAGGATTTGAGCCTTCTGAAGAAAAGGAGTCTGCTCTGGCCTTTTTTGTAGAGGGAGTCAGAGTTGACAGACTGAAGGGGGAGCTTGGACCTGCCAAAGTTAACCACCATCTCTTTAGTCTTAGTTGTGTTCAGGATGAGACAGTTCTCTTCACAACAGCTGCACAAAAGGAACTGGTCAAGTTCCTGTATTCCTCCTCCTGCCCGTTCCTTACACATGCCACAATCGCTGTATCATCTGAATATTTCTGTACGTGGCATGTGTCAGACATAGTTAAAGTCTGCTGTATACAGGGTGAAGAGGAACGGGGCCAGAACCGTTCCCTGTGGGGCACCAACATTGCACACCACTGTGCCAGAGACACTGTTCCCCAGCTTGACAAACTGTGGTCGACCCGTCAGGTAGTCGTATATCCAGGAGATAAATGGAGATGTTTTGAGTACAGTCCGTATTATGGTCAAGGAGGTACTGGATGTTCCAAGGCCGTGGGGATTGTGGTGGACAGGGGAATCCAGGAGTACATGTGTGGTTCCCTGAAAATAGTGTTGCAGGTAGATGCGATAATGAAGAAGGCTTTTAGCCTGCTGGCAGTCAGAGAACTGAGTATAGACGTTGGGACATTATGTTACAGTTGTGCCAGATGTTGGTGAGGCCACGTGAAGTACTGTGTTCAGTTTTAGTCACCCTGCCATAGGAAAGATGCCATTAAACTGGAAGAAGGGACCCAACCCGAAATGTGACCCATCCTTTTTATTCAGAGATGCTGCCTGACCAGCTGAGTTACTCCAGCACTTTGTGTATCTTAAGAATACAGAGAGGATTTACAAGGATGTTGCCAAGGCTTGAGTGTCTTTATTCATTGGAGCACAAGAGGCTGAGGGATGAACTTACTGAGGTGTATAAAATCATGAGTGGAAGAGATAGGGTGAATGCACAGAGTATTTTACCCAGAATAGGGGAATCAAGAACTAGAGGGCATAGGTTTAAGGGAAAGATTTAATACGAACCCAAGGGGCAACTTTTTAACATGGAGAGTGGTGGGTTTTGGAATGAGCTGCCAGGAGAAGAAGATGAAGCCGGTATAATAACAACATTTAAAAAACATTATGACTGGTGCATAGATAGGAAAGATTTAGAGGGATTTTGGGCCAAAGATGGGTAAATGGGTCTAACTTAAATGGGAGATCTTGCTCGGCATTGACGAGTTGGAATGAATAGCCTGTTTCCGTGCTTTATGACTATGTATAATTATTAATTTCTAATGTTGATTATTGTGCTAAAAGTTCCAAGAGAGTGCTCAGTCTTCATGCAAGCTGAGAAGCCTACTGTTTGGTTAAATTTGACTATCTAATCTTAAACATCTTTCTCCGCCATCTAGTCCCAAGGGCGCTATGAAATTATGCTGAGTTTACAGAAGATACTTCTGGGGCAAGGAGTTGCTGCTATACCGTGTCACAGAGATATCTACAAAGCTGCTCGCTCATGTTTGACAGATCGATCAATGGCTGTTCGTTGTGCTGCAGCAAAGGTATACATTTCATATTTTTAACATTTATTCACTTTCAGCCACATTTGAATGAGGAAAAAGACTGCAGGGTTTGTTAAAACAGAAAAATAATTGGTACCTAGACTTTCTGACAATGTATTTTTAAAAGGTTGGTTGTTTATTTCTAGATTTGATTTCAACACAAAAAATATTGAGGAAGTGTTTCTGAGCTGTGGAAAGCGTTGGGAAATGTTTAGTTTAGAGATCCAGTGGGGAAACAGGCCTTCGGCCCACCGAGTCCACGCCGACCTGCGATCACCAGTACACCAGTTCCATCCTACACATTGGGGACAATTTACAGAAGCCAATTAACCTATAAACTTGCACGTCTTTGAGAAAACCGGAGAACCCGGAAAAAACCAACGTGGTCACAGGGAGAATAGACAAGCTCTGTATGGACAGCACCCGTGGTCAGGATCGAACCTGGGTCTCTGGCGCTGTAAGGCAGCAACTCTACCTCTGCGCCACTGTGCTGCCCCATTATATGAGAAAAACCTGCACTTGACAAAAGATCTAAAGCAGATTTTGTAAGGTTGAAAAAATGGAAATATGAATAATTGTATGAAAATTAGATTTGATATGATAACACAATCGGATACATATGAAAATATTGTACAGAGTTAATCTGAGAAATTGTTGTCTATAGGGATAAGAATAAGGGAAGACAGTTTAATGTTTAACTGGCAGTGATGTAGAGATATCAGTTTTGAAGCAATATAATCAACCTTGAAAAACTGTGTTTGAAATTTTTTTTTTTGCATTTCGTGTTCGATGGTATGGATGGACAAATTAAAAGGCATTGCAAAGATCTGGAAGCAAGAGCATTTTAGTGCGCGTTTCTCCTGTTTGCCTGTGCGTCTTTTGTGCTTTTCACTATGCGGTCTCCTTATTGGTTTATTCCCCACATGTACCTTTTTACTTGAAGTGCTGTTTTTTCTCTCAGTGCTGCATTTTAATGATCATGTGTGACATTTGCTTCATTAAAAAAATAAATCTTGAACAGCAGTCCAAAAGATTACGTTTCAGAATGCCAAATACCTAATTTGCAGCTATTAACCTTAGTTCTTGACCAAAAATATTTGTCGACAGGATTAGTGTGTTAATTCCAGATGTGTTCTTTTTTTCCAATGTTCCAATTAACTTTTTACCATGATTGCTCCAGCAGATACTGACAGTTTTTTTTTGTATTTCAGTGCCTTTTGGAACTTCAGAAAGAAGCTGTTTTTATGTGGACCACAGAACTCGAGAATGTTGCTACACTTTGTTTCAAAGCCTTTGAAGGTTCTAATTATGATGTACGTGTCTCTGTATCAAAGTTGCTGGGAACTATTTTAGCCACAGCTGTAACACCCAAACAGGGCCCAGGTGGGTGTTATTTATTTGGTATCTTTTGTTTTTGTGGTAATTTTAGTTAAATCAATTCGGATTCTGAGTTACCATTTAAGTACTAATCTAGCAAACAAATGATGAGCTTTATTTCTATAATGGTATATCTGCTAAAATTAATTGATCTTGAACTTGCGCTGCCATTGATTTTGGAGCAGGTAGAGAAATTAATTTCTAAACTAGTGTAGCTAAAAAGCCTTATGGCGTTGTTTAATATAATTGTTTAGCTTGCCAAATATTGTGCATCCAATTTAAAGAATATAACACTTTAAATCAGACCTTTAACACAGTACGGTTCCACCACTCCTGTAATCAGGACAAAACTGCCCCTGCCCCCCACCCCTGGAAAATGTGATGCCTAGGCCGGGTGAGGCGGGCAATCTCTACCTCATCGGGACTTCCATGACAATCGGCGGGTAGAATTTGACCCCTGCGGCCAGGGCTCTGGAACTCCAGCAGAGCCGGATTTACCACTAGGCTTCATCGGCTAAAGTCTTGGGCCTCAAAATCTTGGGAGCCTCCGGCCAAGACAGGACACCTGCCGTTCAACACTGAGCAGGCCCCCCTCTCTATCTCTCTCTCTCTCTCTCTCTCTCTCTCTCTCTCTCTGTCACTCTATGTCTCTGCCCGCCATCCGGGCCGCCGGGTTTCCTGGTCCTCCAAAAATATTCTAAATGGAATTTAAACTGGAGGTGGTGGAGGGTCCATCATCAAACTCTGAACAATAACAGCTTGCATTTTATCTGTTTATTTATTGTGTATATATATGGTCTATGGTATATAAACACACTGAACTTTTATCTCCTGTTCTGTATTATGTTTACATATTCTGTTGCGCTGCAGCAAGCAAGAATTTCATTATCCTATCTGGGACACGTGACAATAAAACTCTCTTGACTCTTGACTTGGAGTTAAGCAAAAAAGGGTTCTTGGGGGAAAAAGAGTTACCTTAAATTTAGTTGCGTCTGGTTGGGTAACAATAGTAGGGTGAAGACTATTCCATGCCTTGATTGTGCGGGGGAGCTCCATGGAGCAGCCAGCAACTCTGGATAGAAGAAATTAGGTGACGTTTCGGGTAGAGATCCTTCTTTAGACTCCCTCTGGTTTTCGTGTTTTTAGCTTAATTTAAAGATACAGCGTGGAAACAGGCCCTTCGGCCCACCGAGTCCATGCCGACCACCGATCACCCGTACACTAGTTCTATCCCACACATCAGCGACGTAAGTAAAGAGTCAAGAGTGTTTTATTCTCTCACGTCCCAATGAAATCCTTACTTGCAGCAGCACAACAGAATATGTAAACATAGTACTCTGTAAACAATGTTATAAATGAGAAAAAAAAGGTGTATATTTATATATGAATATATAACTATATAAATATGTGTATATCTATCTATCTATCTTTATTACTAAAAGTATGTTCTTGACCGGTTTTGGCCATCTGTGCTGCGATTTCCGAGAGAACGCCGCCACCTACGGCCGTCATTTTTGGCCACCTCGCTCAGAGCCCCCCTCCGCCATATGTGTGCCGAGGATTTTTCCTGTCGATGAAAAATGACAGAGATATTAATGTTTTTACAAAATTCCCCATTCTCTCTGCTGCCCCCGCTGGAGGCAGGGGAAGGGACTATAAAACCAGGAAGTGGTGTGCCTCAATTAGTCTCTGCAAGCTGGAGCTCTGTCAATTAGTCTCTGTCACTCTGAGCTCTGAATGACACTGAACAAATGTCTACAGCACTGTGAGTACCCTTAATTTGGTTTGAAAATGAAAATATAGTTAGTTTGAAGTAAAAAAGCACTGCCTGCAAATGTTTGTTTGGGTTGAATTAAAAAGGCACTCTCTCTCTCTCTCTCTTTCTCTCTCTCCTCCTCTCTCTCATCTCTCCCTCCCTCTTTCTCCCCCCCCCCCCCCCCCCCTCTCCCCCCCCCCCTCCTCCTTTCACCCCCACTCTTCTCCTCTCCCCCTCTCTCCTCCCCCCACTCTCCTCTACCCCCTCTTCCACTACCCCCTATCTACTCTTCCCCCCTCTCCTATCCCCCCCCCCTCCCCCCCCTCTCTCTCTCTCTTTTTCCTCCCCTCCATCCCCTCCCCACCATCCCTCCCCTAAACCCCCTCCCTCCCCTCCACACACCCCTACCCCCTTCCCTCCACCCTCCCCATCCCTGCTCCCCACCTCTCCCCCTCCCCTCATCTCACCCCCCCTCTCAGCACACCCTCTCTCCCCCTCCCCCCCTCCCTCCACTCCCCCCCCCCCTCTCTCCCCCCTCTTCCCCCTCTCTCTCCCTCACCCTCCATCCCCTCCATCCCCTAAACCCCTCCCCTCCACACCCCCTACCCTCTTCCCTCCCCTCTCCCCACCTCTCCCCCCTCTCTCTCTCGCTCTCCCCTCTTTACCTCCCCCTCCCCCCCGCCCTCCCTCCCTCCCCTAAACCCCCTCCCCTCCACACCCCCTACCCTCTTCCCTCCACCCTCCCCCCTCCTTGCTCCCCACCTCTCCCCCTCACCCCCCCTCTCAGCACCCCTTCTCTCTCTCCCCCTCACTCTCACCTTCTCTCTCTGTGTCTCTGTCTCTCTCTGTGTCTCTGCCCCTTTCTCTCTCTGCCCTCACCCTCTAACCCCCCCCCTTCTCTAGATGTGATGTGCAAGTTGGGGGCTATGCGTCAGTAGATAGTGTGGTTATGGGGTAAAAGGAGCAAATTAATAATATTAATATAATATCAAGGGGGTAATTAGTGTGAGTGCGGGGGATAGTTTGTGTGTGACGCTGCATGCCGCCTCCCCCCCCCCCACAACCGCACGTTGGGGGAACAGACCCAACGGGTCTGCACTTGGTCTAGTAATATATATATATATATATATATATATATATATATATATATATATATATATATATATACACACACACACACACACACACACACACACACACACACACACACACACACACACACACACACACACACAATTTCCCTCCTGGGATTAATAAAGTTCTATTGTTTAGTATCGTGTGTGTAGGAAGGAACAGCAGATGCTGGTTTAAACTGAAGATAGACACAAAAAGCTGGAGTAACTCAGCAGGTCAGACAGAATCTCTGGATAAAAGGAAAATATTACGTTTTGGGTTAGGTCTGAAATAGGTTCCTGCACATCTTTGGAATGTGGAAGGAAACAAGAGCACCCAGAGAAAACCCATGCGATCAAAGGGAAAAGGAGCAAACGCCATAGAGACAGCACCCATATTCAGGATCAATTCCGGGTCTCTGGCACTTTTAGGCAGCAACTTTATGGCCAATTTACTGCCCCATAGTCTTGAACTTAATTAAAACATACAGTAGCTGTATAGGGAGATATAGCATCACTTGGAGATTTAAGACTGAAAATTGATATTTTCATATTTTTAGTAACCAAAGTTATGAACGTATAATTTTTATTCTCCCTGCAAGTGTGTGGGTTTCCTCCCACATCCCGAAGGCGCATTGGCTTTGTAGGTTAACTTGTCTCCTTAAAATTGCCCCAAATGTGTAGGGAGTGGGTGAGGAAAGTGGGATAACAAAACTTGTGTGAATGGGTAGACAAAAATGCTGGAGAAACTCAGCGGGTGAGGCAGCATCAATGGAGCGAAGGAAATAGGTGACGTTTCAGGTCGAGACCCTTCTTCAGACTGATGTGCGGGTGGGGGGGACGGGAAGAAAAAAAGGAAGAGGCGGAGACAGTGGGCTGAGGGAGAGCTGGGAAGGGGAGGAGAAAGCAGGGACTACCTGAAATTGGAGAAGTCAATGTTCATACCGTTGGGGTGTAAACAACCCAAGCGAAATATGAGGTGCTCCTCCTCCAATTTACGGTGGGCCTCACTCTGGCCATGGAAGAGGCACAGGACAGAAAGGTCGGATTCAGAATGGGAGGGGGAGTTGAAGTGCTGAGCCACCGGGAGATCAGGTTGGTTATTGCGAACCGCGCGGAGGTGTTGGGCGAAGCGATCGCCAAGCCTACGCTTAGTCTCACCAATGTAGAGCAACTGACACCTAGAGCAGCGGATGCAATAGATGAGGTTGGAGGAGGTGCAGGCGAACCTCTGTCGCACCTGGAAAGACTGCTTGGGTCCTTGAATGGAGTCAAGGGGGGAGGTAAAGCGACAAGTGTAGTATTCCCTGCAGTTGCAAGGGAAAGTGCCAGGAGAGGGGGTGGTTTGGGTGGGAAGGGGCGAATCGACCAGGGAGTTACGGAGGGAACGGTCTCTGTGGATAGCCAACAGGGGAGGAGATGGGAAGATGTGGCCAGTGGTGGGATCCCATTGGTAGACAAAAAAGCTGGAGAAAATCAGCGGGTAAGGCAACATCTCTGGAGCGAAGGAATAGGCGATGTTTCGGGTCGAGACCCTTCTTCAGATTGATGCCGGGCGGGATGGGGGAAGACACAAAAAAGAAAGGAAGAGGCGGAGACAGTAGGCTGTGGGAGAGCTTGGAATGAGAGGAGAAGGAGGGAGAAAGCAAGGACTACCTGAAATTAGAGAAGCCAATGTTCATACCCCTGGGGTGTAAACTACCCAAGCAAAATATGAGGTGCTGCTCCTCCAAAATGAGGTGGGGCTCATTCTGGCCATGGAAGAGGACCGGGACAAAGGTCAAATTCGGAATGGGAGGGGGAGTTGAAGTGTTGAGCCACCAGGAGATCAGGTTGGTTATTGCGAGCTGAGTGGAGGTGTTGTGCGAAGCGATCGCCAAGCCTGGGCTTGGTCTCACTGAGGTTGATCGTACGCTGAATAATTCAACCACATTCTTGTTTGGAAATGGAAAGAAATAATAGAAATTGCATTCATTGCAACGTGTAAAAAGAGTTGAGATACTGTATTGTAGTTTTGCTGCATGTCATTGTGGTATATATCATGTCTTGATTGGTGAATATGGTTAGTTTGTGACTTTATTTGAAGCAGAAATAATATGTGAATGCTTTATTGAGCATAGTTCCGACTGGTAACTAAGCACTTTGTCCGAGCTCATTATCGCACGCATCATGCAAGCTGTCTTAAATGACCACCTAAACTGTCATTTGGCAACCTAAAAAGCTGCCAAGGTTGCCAGGCTGACAACTGAGAAAAAAAGCTATGTGAGAGCTCTGCAAGGTGTATAATATTTTTGACATTGTCATAGGCCTTTCTTACATATGCTGTCATAACGCACTGTAGTCTCTAAACAACCCTTCAGTAATTTTCCTTGCCCTCCATTTCAGAATAATAGTATTTTAAGCCGATAACTCGACACTAGCACTGGCAATAAATAAATAAGCGCAGCTTTCCAGCCCCTTATCTTATTGGCTACGCTCGGCTGCAAATCGGTGTCAATTTGGTGGACCATTTTCCTCTAGTCGTGGGGGTGGGGGATTGGGAGGGGCCTCATGTGGAACAGCCTAGGGCCTCTCTTCATCTAAATCCTGCCCTGAACTCCAGCCAGGCTGGAGCCAGCAGATCCGTTCCCATAGCCAACTTCCTGATTCCTGATACCTGCTGATTTTACAGGCCGGTATCTCAGCCCCCAAGGCTGTGACCTCTGGTCCGGCAAAACAAATAATCCAGAAAGGCTCTGGAACCAAGGACGCCAGAAAATCAGTGGTGGACCTGTAACATGCAACGGATTTTGCACTTGGTAGACATGTTAACCTTCATCAAACTTATGTTAACCTTTTAATCTGAGCTAATATTTTACATGAGCAGTCTGGACTCTAAAGTATTGAGTGCCACTGTGGTCACTTGAGTGACCCAGGCTCATTCCAGACTTCTAGTGCTGTCTGCCTTGTGTCTGCACGTTCTCCTGGAAATTGTGGTACTCCTATTCCCTCCCACATCCCAAGCACATAAATGTTGATGGGTTAATTGGCCACATTTAAATTATCCCTGGCCTATATGTGGGGAGCAGAATTGATGAGAACATGGTATGAATAGATTATAGGGAAAAGTAGTGTAGGAATGTGATTGTTCTGTGTGCCAGCATTGATTCGATGGGCTGAGCAGCCTTGTAGTTTACAAGGAAATATGGGAATGTTTCATATTTGAGCCACCTCAAGGCTTTTTGACGTTGAATAATTGCCACCTTCCCCTTGTTCGAGACTTACCTATATCAGAGTTGTCCTGGCCGATGCATTCAACATATTTATATGTTGTTTTTCTTCTATCTATTGGGAGGCTTCACGTACCATTGCCCTTGTTCTATATCGCCTTCCATGTAGTTGATCTTCATTTTTCCAATCTAATCTAGTTCTCCAATTCTTCCGCATCTCTGGTGACTTAGCTCTTGTGAGTTTCCCACTTGGTCATCTTACCCCGATAACCATGTTTTCTACAATGAGAGCCAGACTGAAATTACTTCCAAATAAGACCATCACTTCCCTCTCTGTCATATAACTTTCTTACCCTTGATAACTTGTATACAAACCATCTTTCAGAGCAACTGTTGGTCCTCTAATCCCATGCCTGTTACTTTGGCTCGGTATCTTGAAATTTCTAACATTTCCTTTAAAGGGCCTGTCCCACTTGGGCGTCATTTGCATGTCACGCAGGTTGCGTAAATGACGCGCAAATGACGCCCAAGTGGGACAGGCTCTTAATTGTGCACAACGCAAAGTGGAATTTAAATCATCACCTTATCCCTATGAGCTCTCATCTGCAACTTTGCACTTTCTATCGTAACAGTCTATTGTAAATTGGACACTATTTTCCAGAAATAGTATTTATTTAATCTACTACTGATGACTTAAGAGCTATCCAATCCAAAAGAATCAATGCCATGGCACCTGCCGCCCATGTGTGGAATTGAAAACGAGCCAAAAATCCCAATTTTACTGGTATTGCATAAAATTAAAATTGTAATTTTGCATTGCAGCTTGGGCCAATGTATCCAAACAGGAAGTCACCATTGATCCCTATGTTCAGTATTGCCGTTAATACTTATTGCCCTTGTTACCAGTTAATAATCCAGAAAGTGTACCGAGAAGTCACAGTAGCATGTGTTTTGGTTTTGCTTTTTAACGAATGTTTGTATTTCTCTCCAAGGTGCAAGACAGGTGACTCGTAAAACCTCACTGGCTGAAGTAATGGACTTGCTGGCTTCTGGCTTCCTGCGAGGTGGCAGTGGGTTCTTGCGGGCCAGTGGAGAGATACTGAAAGGTTGCAGCTCCGTGAACCGAGATGTTAGGATTGGAGTTACTCAGGTTAGATTTGATTTTTGCCTTTTAAGAAATCCATCAGACCATTAGACGTTGGAGCAAAATTAGGCCAGTCAGCCCATTCTACCATTAATAATTTACATTTTTCTTGATCCCAATCAGTTCATTTTAACCATGGGTGTTCAAGCCTTTATACCTCCAACCCACACCATGATATGACCATACGACATTAGGAGCAAAATAAGGCCATCCAGCCCATCGAGTCTTCTCCGCCATCCAATCATGGCTGATCTATTTTTCCCTCTCAACCCCATTCTCCTGCCTTTTCCCTGTAACCTTTGACGCCTTTACTAATCAAGAACCTATCTATCTGCTTTAGCATTTCCAAACCAAAGGCAACACAGCTTTAGCATTTCCAACCATATTTTAAAAGCACATTAAGGGCACCGACAGGTCAGTAAAACTACTCACAGTTTAGTAGACATGTGTTCAGTGTTATTCACAGCTCAGACCGAAAGACGTGACCCTCTCGCTCCCCCATCTTGCAGAGACTGACTGAGGCACTCAACACTTCCGGGTTTTATAGTCCATCCGGAAGGGGCGTGGCCTTCAGGAGAGAGTCTCTCAACATTTTTTAAACACTAATAACTCTTTTATTTTTAATCGATGGGAAAAATCCTCTTGTCCTGCGCAGCGGAGGGGGCCAAAAATCACAGCCGTAAGTGGCAGCGTTTTTTCTAAAATCAATATACAGAACAACAGGAAGTGGTCAAGATCAGACTTTTAGTAATATAGATATCGTGATGTTAAGATCTCACGCTGTAATTAAATGCTTCATGTAATGTTATTTTAAAATAGTTCATGTCAGTAAGTAATAAATCCTTAAAAGTTTCACAATTGTTTCTACTATAGGCTTATGTTACATTTGTTTCAACACTTGGTTGTCAGTGGTTGGAAATGAACTTTGCTTCTCTACTTGGACATATTTTGGAGCTAGTGTCCCATCCAAAAGCTACCCAGACTCAAATAGATGCGATTTGCTGTCGTCGCTGTGTTTCATTTATCCTTCGGGCCACAGTGGGATGTTTACTCGGAGAAAAAGCTCAGATTGCGGCAGCGAAGGAAATCTGTCAGGCTGTGGGAAAACAGAAGAGAGCTGTAGGTATGAAAGCATGCATTTTTTGCTTGTTCATTTAGAGTGACTTTGGCTGTTGCTACATGAGCTATGCACAATGCCCAAACCTCATAAATGTTATTTATCTATAAGGTCTATTTTTTTTAACAAGATTTACAACAGTTGTTGCTACACTAGTTATCAACGATGCCTCTAGACTTCATAAAGTCTGTGGCATCAGATTTACCAGACCAACTTCAACTGATGCATTAGCACCCCCAACAATTTTCAAGAGCGCAGAGCAAAATGAGAGGGGAAATTCAATGATTATCGTTGGTTCTGAACATCCACAAGGTGCAATGAAGCAGCAGCAGCAGCAGCAGCAGCAGCAGCAGCAGCAGCAGACATGGATGCATTTTGTAACAACATTCAAGCTAATCACTTGAGCTTCCTTGATTGCAGTACCATGCCCCACTTGGAACATTTTTCCCCTCTACCCTCGTGGCATCATGACTAAAGTTTGTGCCACTTACCAAGTACCTGTGACGGTCCCTGTCCAGGCCACCCCTACCCTTTTTTTTTGGCCGGGTTATACTCTTGTAACTCCCACATCTATGACCTCCGCCATCAACAAGTGCAACAGGTATGTGGGACCATCACCACCATACTGTCTTTCCTTTGCCACTAGTATTAAAAAGACCGCAAAGAGTTGTGACCACTGCCCAGTCCGTCACCTGCTCTGATCTCCCCATCATCGAATGGATCTATCGAAGTCGCTACCTCAAAAAGGCAGATAACATCATCAAAGACTCACACCATCCTGGCCACACACCGTTGCCATCGGGAAGAAGGTACAGGAGCCTAAAAACTAACGTCCAGGTTCAGGAACAGCTTCTTCCCTACAGCCAACATGACAACAAATAAGCTCTAATACAACATTATTATTATTATTATTATTGGACTATATTTGTTTATTTATTGAATATGTGTGCATGTGTATATCTACACACTGAACGTTTTTCTCCTGTTATGTACTATGTTTACATATTCTGTTGTGCTGCAGCAAATAAGAATTTCATTGTCCTATCTGAGTCATATGACAATAAAGCACTCTTGACTGTTGTATCTTGTCTCAGTATAATGCAGAAATGGTTTGGATCAGGTATTGAACTTTATAAACAGAATTCAACAGATGCATCTTTATTTTATGCCTCGTCTGAATTAATTTATCGTAAAATATTGCTTATGTACATGTATTTAAATATTCAAGTTTTTTGTAATGTGTGGAAAGTAACTGCAGATGCTGGTATGTACAGAAGATAGTCACAAAGTGCTGGAGTAATTCAAGTCGGGACCATTCTTGAGTCTGAAGAAGGGTCCCGACCCGAAAAGTCACCCATCCTTTTTCTCCAGAGATGCTGCCTGACTCACTGAGTTACTCCAGCACTTTATGTCTTTCCAGGTTCCTCTTCATTTCTTGTTGGTAAATTATTGTATTTTTTGAGTCGTGCTTTATTTTGTTGCTCAGTAAAGAGTTACAGGTTGGGGACAGGCAGCTAATTTAGATAGCATATTTAATGACATGTGCTCTTTCACAATACCTCTGAAGATTGAAAGATGGGACATTGACTTACATTTTGAATTAATTAATTCCATTCCAATTTCACAGAGGTTTAGGTTCCCTGGTTTGCCTGACTTCTTGGGTTTATTTAATTACCTAATGCTGAAATTTTGCCATTCTTCAATTCTGAATGCATTAGTTTCATTTTTGCTTGATGTATCTCTTGCAGCTGAATAATCTTAATTTTAATTGCCAGATGCTGCACTGAGTGACAGTAATATGGAGATTAAAATGGGTACGATGGACATATCTGCCAGCCAACATGTACTTGTCTGTGCCCTTCAAGAATTGGGCAGTCTAATTCAGGGTCTTGATTCTACTGCTGCCCCACTGCTTCTTGATTCCACCGCAGGTAATGTTTGATCTAAAACTCTGTGGCCGTTTTTGGGTTGTTAACAAATTGAAATAGTTCCATTAAAAAATTACAGACCTCAACCACTCAAGTGAAACAAGATTTATTATACAATTGTGTAATGATGCAACACTTATTATATGTGGGGACTAAACATCGGACATTCATGCTGTTGACAAAGCTTGATTTTCTCATAAAGGACAAGACGTGTACTTATGTGGGCTGAATGGCCTAATTCTGCTCCTATGACATGAGACCATGTATCATTGCTTAATAGAGGACATTTAAATATTGATAGAATGTGGTAAATATCTGTTATTAGGATGCATTTTCTTCAACCAGAATGCTTGGGGCATTCCACGGTGGTGTTCCCAGGATGATAGCAAAGGTGTAAAAAAACTGGAATTATCCAGGATGAATTGGAAGTTAGGAGAATATGTCGGAAGACCTGTACGTATAGAAGGAGGAGAACGCCTAGTGGCTAAGTTCTTGATGGATGACTGATTTTCCTCAAATGTGCCTGCTTTGCATTGCTACAATGCAATCATTCAATGTTTAAAAATCACTTAGAAGCCAACCTAGAGAATAATGGAATGCTTCAGTAGCGATCTGGTGTTGAAGAAAATATCATGTTTGTAAATGTCAATGCCAACTCGCATCCACCAAATGCAGGCAGGTGTGACTGCTGTAGATGGGGGCTGTTGGCCGACGTGGGCAAGTTGGGCCGAAAGGCCTGTTTCCACACTGTATGACTCTATGACTCTTCACTCACCTTTGTGCATTGTTGCTTAAATATTCTCTCCTCTTCTGTCAGGTCTATTGGACAAAGTTATGTCAATGCTGCTTCATCCAAGTCTTTCTGCAAGACTAGCTGCAGCTTGGTGTTTGCGTTGTTTTGCAGTGGCATTGCCATTCAAGATTTCTCCTTTGTTGGATCGTTGCATTGAACGTCTAAGTGCTCTCCGATCATCTCCAGAAGCAGTATCTGGCTACAGTTTTGCAATAGCAGCGCTGTTGGGAGCAGTGCAGCATAGCCCATTGGGTATTCCTCATGGGAAAGGAAAGGTGATGATTTTGCTAATATTCTTAGACGAAAAATTACAAATGTGTAGGAATATGTAAAATAATTCCAGTCAAGACTATTGAATAAAAATATATTGCCTTTTAAATCCAGGTTTGCATTTTAACCCTATTTCCTTATGTAATATAAAAACGGGAATAGCGAATTTTGGAAGTAGCCTGCTCGACAGGCAGCATCAATGGAGAGAGTTAATGTCTTGAGTTGAAAACCTTTCATCGAAAGTAGTATAACTTGGAGATAAAGCATGGTTTAAGTTGCAGCGAGCTGGGAGGTGCGACGAGAACAATATTGATGTTAATGATTATTGCTGAGACCAATGTTCACTGAGTGACAAAATGGCGATGTGGACACCTGAGAAAAAATGATGTTTACAGAAAGTTACTTGTTGGGTCTCCATTCAAGGAAGAATCAAGATGCCTTCTAACCATAATTGGTTACAAGAATGATCCTGGGGATAATTGAGAACATTTGATGGCTCTGCGCCTGTACTCGCCAGAGGGGGAATCTCATTGAAACCAACTGAATAATGAAAGGGGGGGGGGGGATTCTCATTGAAACCAACTGAATAATGAAAGGCTTAGATAGAGTGGATGTGGAGAGGATGTTTCTAATAGTGGGAGAGTTTAGGACCAGAGGCCACAGCCTTGAAATAAAAGGACATACCTCTAGAATGGAGATGAGGAAGAATTTCTTTAGCCAGAAGGTGGTGAATCTGTGGAATTCATTGCCACAGGTGGCATTGGAGGCCATGTCAAGTCAAGTCAATTTTATTCGTCACATACACATACGAGATGTGCAGTGAAATGAAAAGTGGCAATGCTCGCAGACTTTGTGCAAAAAGACAAACAACCAAACAAACTACAACAGAATCACATATTCTTTTACATATTAAATATTGTGGGTGGAAGGAAAAAGGATCAGTAAAGTTAGTCCCTGGTGAGATAGGAGTTTACAGTCCGAATGGCCTCTGGAAAGAAACTCCTTCTCAACCTCTCCGTTCTCACAGCATGGCAACGGAGGCGTTTGCCTGACCGTAGCAGCTGGAACAGTCCGTATTTTGAAGGTGGAGATTAATGGGTTCATGATTAGAAAGGGCTTCAAAGGTTACAGGGAGAAGAAGGCAGGTGAATGGGTTTGAGAGCGAAAAATATATCTGCCATGATAAGTTCATAAGTTAATAGGTGATAGGAGTAGAATTAAGCCATTTGGCCCATCAAGTCAGATCAGCCATTCAATCATGGCTGATCTATCTCTCCCTCCCAACTCCATTCTCCTACCTTCTCCACATTACCCCGACACCCGTACTAATCAAGAATCTATCTATTTCTGCCTTAAAAGTATCCATTGGCTTGGCCTCCACAGCCCTTTGTAGCAAAGAATTCCACAGATTCACCACCCTCTGAAATTGCTCCTCCTTCCGAAGTGAAAGTCTTTAAATTCTGAGGCTATGTCCTCTGGTCCTAGATTCTCCCACTAGTGGAAACATTCTCTCCACATTGACTCTCTCCAGGCCTTTCACTATTCAGTAGGTTTCTATGAGGTCCCCCCTCATCCTACTAAACTCCAGCAAGTAGAGACCCAGTGCTGTCAAATGCTCATCATATGCTAACCCACTCATTCCCGGGATTCTCGTAAACCTCCTCTGGACCCTTTCCAGAGCCAGCACATCCTTCCTCAGATATGGGGCCCAAAGTTGCTCACAATATTCCAAATGTGGCCTGACCAGCGCCTTATAGAGCCTCAGCATTACATCCCAGTTTTTGTATTCTAGTCCTTTTGAAATAAATGCTAAAATACATTTGGTGGTTTGATGACCCAATGGAGGAGCAGACTCGATGGTCTGAATGACCTAAATCTGCTCCTGTATAGAAACATAGAAAATAGGTGCAGCAGTAGGCCATTCGGCCCTTCGAGCCGCCATTCAATATGATCATGGCTGATCATCCAACTCAGTATCCTGTACCTGCCTTCTCTCCATATCCCCTGATCCCTTTAGCCACAAGGGCCACATCTAACTCCCTCTTAAATATAGCCAATGAACTGGCCTCAACTACCTTCTGTGGCAGAAAATTCCAGAGATTAACCACTCTCTGTGTGAAAAATGTTTTCCTCATCTGTCTTAAAAGATTTCCCCCTTATCCTTAAACTGTGACCCCTGGTTCTGGACTTCCCCAACATCGGGAACAATCTTCCTGCATCTAGCCTGTCCAACCCCTTAAGAATTGTGTAAGTTTCTATAAGATCCCCCCTCAATCTTCTAAATTCTAGCAAGTACAAGCCGAGTCTATCCAGTCTTTCTTCATATGAAAGTCCTGACATCCCAGGAATCCGTCTGGTGAACCTTCTCTGTACTCCCTCTATAGCACGAATGTCTTTCCTCAGATTAGGAGACCAATACTCCAGGTGTGGTCTCACCACTTCTTATGGCCTTATGGATAAGATAGATGTGCAAGTGTGACGGACAACCACACACTTATGGATAATTGTGGGTTGGAGGTATAAAGGCTTGGAACACCCACGGTTAAAATGAACCGATTTGGATTCAGAAACTTGTAAACTATTAATGTGGTTGAGGATGACTATCAATGATGTCATGGATGTAAATATTAAGAGGTTGGAGAAAATCATATGACCACGTGGTTTTCTTTGGGTGCTCTGGTTTCCTCCCACATTCTGAAGACGTGCAGATATGTAGGTTAATTGGCTTCTGTAATTTATCCCTAGTTGACTAGTGTGCGGGTGATGGTTGCTGGTCAGCTCCGACTCGGGCCAAAGCGTCTGTTTCCACGTTGTATTTCTAAAGTAGCACCACTTTGCTTTATGGGTATGTTGTCAAAGCTTGTGTTGGTGTGTAATGAATGGAGTTCTATTACCTCATCTTTCTGTAACATTGTTCATTAGGTGTAACCAGGTCAGGTTGGAAATGCTAGGTTCCATCTTTTGTTTCCTTTGTTCAAGAGGATGCTCTTGTCATTTACTTGAGCCCCTAAATGTGAAAGCCATTAATGAGCATTTGCCTTATATTATTGGTAGCGCTGCACTGTTTTTGCAAGTTGGGTTTACTCTTGCTTATGCATATTTATGTCCTGTTGTAAATTTGTGTTCAAGTTGATTATGAATCGAGCAGAGGAGATTTTACGATCAGCAGTCCAAAACAGTCGGCTCTCAGTTCAACGCACGCAGGCTGGTTGGCTTCTGATTTCTGCACTTATGACACTGGGTAAGGTTGTTCCCCACTTGAATAGTGATTGTAAAAATCCTTCTAATTTAGGACTGTTAAAGATATGGTGATTCTGGGGATATTGACAGTAAATTGGCTCCTTCAAAGGGGACTGGCAGATGGTTGGACTAAAGCTAGAGACGAACACGCCCACAACAAAAGGATAAGAGTTTTGGAAAGAACTGCAGATGCTAATTTAAATCGAAGGTAGACACCAAATGCTGGAGTAACTCAGCGTGTCAGGCAGCATCTCTGGATAGAAGGACTGTGTGACGTTTCAGGTCGAGACCTTTCTTAATAGAGTTGTGTAGCTAGATTCTAGCTTCTGTAGCTATTGTAGTTGTGTAGGATTGATAAGGTGTGAATTGTTTAGGAGTGTAGGTAGAGGGGAAGGGAAGGGGAGAGATAGATGTATGGTCAGCCAGGGATCAAGGGAGGGGTGAAGGGTGGTGGGGAGAAAGTGTGTGTGTGGGGGGGTGGGTTATTGGGGTTCCAGGGGAGAAAGACGAGAGTTTTGTGGAGGTTGCCTAAAGTTGGAGATTTCAGTGTTCATACCGTTAAAATAGAAAAGGGAATTGGATCAGCTCTTCTTTCTAAAATAATTTGCGGAATTAAAGAGAGTATGGGGCAATGGTTACAAGATAAATCTTCAAACTAGCTAACTATGCTATAACAATTAGTACTGTTTATTAGCTTGTGATTGCAGATATTTTGATTCAAAATATCCAGGTATGGGAGACTAAAATTGATATTTGAACAAACAACATTCTCAGACATCAATTTTAAAGGATAAGATTGTGAAGTAGTACTTTTCACCAAATTAAAAACTAATCTGCCAATAGTAAATTATATTACATAAGAAGATGGTAGCAATTTGAAACAAATGAAATATATACTGGTTTCACAATTCCAGTTGAGGGTGCCATTTGTAGGTAGTTTTTAAATAGTACTTTCATAGTTTATTGAAGGTGGAAATTTGTGGGTAGTTTATAAATGGTACTTTCCGGGATTATAAAACAAGTGTAACTTTGATTAATTTATTGCTTTTGATTAATTTATTGTTTTTGGCATGTTTAAAACCATGCAACAAATTTTATTATTTGCATTTTAGATTTTAATTTTGCCATGAATACTACTTAATAACCTTGTGCTTGTAAACGTCAAAGTAATAATGATTTTCAAATAATTTTGTAATTTCAGGTCCAGCAGTCATTCACCACCATCTGGCAAAAATTATTTTGCTTTGGAAAAGTGTATTTCCACAATCCCCAAAGGACTTGGAAACTGAGATAAATCGAGGGGACTGCTTCACATGGCAGGTGACGTTGGAAGAACGGGCAGGTGCTCTGTGTGGTAAGACAGTGAAAGTGGTTTCTCCCCTTCTGTCATAGATGGGACGTGTAATTGACTCTCCTGTGTGCTGTAGTTCTGCTCTCGCTCCCCCCTCACCCCAAATGCAAAAAGGACATAGTTCCCTTGGTCCTCACCTTTCTCCCCATCAGCCCTCCGCATCCAACACATCATCTTCTGCCGTTTCCGTCACCTTGAACATGATCCCTCCACTAGACACATCTTCCCATCTCAACTCCTTTCCGCCTTCTGCAGAGACAAAGATACATAGAAATTAGGTGCAGGAGTAGGCCATTCGGCCCTTCGAGCCTGCACCGCCATTCAATATGATCATGGCTGATCATCCAACTCAGTATCCTGTACCTGCCTTCTCTCCATACCCCCTGATCCCTTTAGCCACAAGGGCCACATCTAACTCCCTCTTAAATATAGCCAAATGAACTGGCCTCAACTACCTTCTGTGGCAGAGAATTCCACAGATTCACCACTGTGTGAAAAATGTTTTCCTAATCTCGGTCCTAAAAGATTTCCCCCTTATCCTTAAACTGTGACCCCTTGTTCTGGACTTCCCCAACATCGGGAACAATCTTCCTGCTCCCTCCACAATTCCTTGATTCACTCATCCTTTCTCAAATCACCCCCTCCCCAGCTACTTTCCCCTGCAACTGCAGGAGATCTAACTCCTGTGCCTCTACCTCCTCCCTCACATCCATACAGGGACCCCAGCAGTCCTTAAAGATGAGACAGAGGTTCACGTGCATCCCCGATAACTTCATCTACTGCATCTGATGTTCCTGATGTGTACATCGGCAAGACCAAACTTGGGCTTGGTGACTGTTTCGTTGAACATGAACTAAGGCCCAGTGCATCTCCCAGTTGCTAACCTTTTAAATTCCCATTCCCACACTAATCTTTCTGTCCTGGGCCACCACCATTCCTAGAGTGAGGCCACACGCTAACTGGAGTAACAGCACCTCATATTCCGCTTGTGTAGCTTACAACTCAACTGTATGAACATTGAATTCTCTAATTCTAGGTAACCTCTCAAAACAACCTTGACTTCCCCCCCCCCGCCCTTTCGCTCTCAAACCCTTCCCCTCTCTTCCTTCCCCTCCTCCCTTCCCTCCTCTGTGCCTCATCTGAACTCACACCTATTTCTCCCATCCAGTCATCCTTCCCCCTCCCATCTTTGGCCTCTTCTTAAATCTCAACCATTGATTATGCTGTCAAATATGTAAAGGTTTTTAATGAAAAATATAAGGACAATGCATTTGCGTGCTACTTTTTTTGAGGGGAAATAAAGTGGCATATTATAAGTAGAAACAAGAAACTATAGATGTTGGTTTACAAAAACAATGAGATCTAAAGTGCTACGGGTCAGGCAGCATCCCTAGAGAACGTGGATAGGTTTCGGGTTGAGACCCCTCAATTACTAAAGTTGGAATTGATCATACCTGTTCTATTGGATAATAAAAAATATTTGTTTATCTTTGTAGGTTTTCTATTTGCAATAAATGTATTAAAAATAGTTATTTCAAGGCTTTTAAATTGGCTTTATATTGATTTTTCTGTTCTCTTTTCCCTTCAAGCAATGAAAAGTTTTGTTTTACACTGTGGAGATCTGTTTTCTGATGATGTAATTGAGAGACTTCTCCCACCACTTAAGTCTGCTGTGGCTTTATCAACAGAGTAAGTTGTATTATCTGTTTAACTAACCATTGATCAAGGTATTTCCATTGCTTAAATATTAACTTGCAATGTTTTGGTTGTAAAATTAAGGTTGAGGTAACTGGTGAAATGATTCATCAAATGTGTTATTATAAATAATTAAGTGACAACACTTTAGACACACAGCGGGGGAACAGCCCCTTGGCCCACGACCAATGATCACCCTGTACACCAGAACTGTCCTACACACTAGGGACAATTTACAATTTGCCGAATCCAATTAACCTACAAACCTGTATGTCTGCGGAGTGTGGGAGGAAACCGGAGCACCTGGAGAAAACCTGTAGAATCAGGGAGAATGTACAAACTCTGTACAGACAGCAACCGTAGTCAGGATCAAAACCGGGTCTATGGCACTGTAAGACTGCAATTCTACCACTGTGCCTCCCCAATGTGGATATTTGCATTATCTGCAGTAAAGTTCCTTCCCACCACCTGGTTACCATATCTGCATATCTGATTAAATGCTTTTTGCATTGACAGAAGGGTTTACATTTTTCGGAAGAGGAAATCACTTATTCGTGGAATTCAAAATGTCATGATTCAGCAGAGTAATATAAAATACAGCTGCAACACATGATGTTAATGTGTCTAATTGGAAGATAATGTGTTGTTCCTTGAGCTTAATTAAGATTTAATTGAAACATGAGAGGTTAGAGTGGGAAGGAAACTGGAAACTAGTTCAGGATAAAATAGGGACACTGTAAAATCTTGACATAATCTGGATTTGATTTCTCAACCACAGTGGACAAAACATTGTGAACAACAACTAAAGCACAATAAATTGAAAGAAATACTAGTATATTGTTGGTTTCTCATGTCCAGAGGCAAAATGATTTATTTATTTTTTGCATTTTAGGCTGCCTTCACTTAACAAATCCTATGGAGCTCCATTGAAAACTGCATCAATTCTATATAAACAACGGTTGTATGAGATTTTGGCTTTGCTGCCACCCAAGACTTATGAAGGTAGGTGCAAAGAAATAAATGCTGTCTCAGTTGCTGTACATTCATGCTTTCAATGGGATTAAGTGACTCTTAAGTGGCATGCGCGGGAGAGGAGGAGATGCTTTCCCTCCCCACGATCCAGAGACCTAAACTGTTCATACAAGTAAAGCAGCAATACAATTGCTTCTGCTCTGCCCAGGTTAAAATATTCAGCGTTCACAATTTGATCTCCTCTACAATGATGAAACAAAATGCAGATTGGGTGACGACTTTGTGCATTGCCTGTGTTCAGTCTATAGGGGTGACCGTGACCTTCCTATAGCTTGTCATGTTTATTTATTTATTTTTTTATTCATTCTTTATTTCGAACAGAATAAAATAATAAAAAGCAAGTGTGAAACAGCATACAAAAAACAAAACAAGAATATTTATAAAGTGTCATAAACAATATCTATAAATAAATGAAATGGTATGTGTCCGAAAAGGAGCAGGAAGAAGCCAAAGCTTATTAATTCCCACCCCTTATTCAACATAATTATCTTATACAAATGTTGCAGCTATATGTACACCATATGTACACCAGCAGCTATACTTACACCAAATTATTTACATTTATACACTAATCAAATATTTACAAAGCCATACAAAAAAGAGAGAAAAAAATAAAAAAGAAAGGAAAAAACCCTCATATACTATACAGTATCTTAGTCATATATACAACCCATCACCCTATAATCACCCTTCCCAATACAATCAGTATAACAAATATCCCACTCACAATCACCTATCCTCATCCCTATATCCTTTTAAAAAAAAAAGTGTTTTTGTACATCTTTTTAAACTGAATTATGTTTGTGCTAAGTTTTATCTCCTGTTCCAGACCATTCCACAAATTCACACCACAGATTGCTATGCACATACTTTTAAGTTAATTGTACATCTCCATCAGAACTGACTATTTCTGCTCCAAGTGTCCTTCGGTGATATTGGTGAAGTTTCTGTCTTACCGTGATTCCAGCGTGATCTGCGGGCATGTCCCATAGTCATGTTATTTGAAATTATTAATCACGCTTTAGTTGCCAACATCTGTAGTCTCTCCTGCCTCAATTATTGGTAATTTGCAATCTACTTTTGTGCAAAAGATCATGATATCTTGATTTAATTATTTCAATGTGCAAAAGTTTGAAATATATGACATATTAATAGTGAAATTGTGAGTGTAGTTTATGTATCAAATTATGTTTGCAACTGCAAATGAACTGACTTAAAGATGTTTTTTTTTTTTAATACCTACAGGGTGTTTTAATTCTGTTCTGAAAGAACTAATTGCTGACCTGACTCTGGCTGATAATCAGTCAGTTCCCGCTACTTTCTTGCTTCCTTCGCTCTGTCACCAGGACGATGCTCTATTAATTGGAGCCTGGTTACAGGAAACTGATCATCGATTCATCGAGGAGCAGGTATTGTATAAACATGCAAACCTTCAAATATTTCAGTCAGGTTTTGAATTCTTTGATCATGAATATGCACAAACTATTTGGAAAGGTTACTTTAAATATTTTGGTTTTCTTGGAATTTATTTGGGTAAATTTTGTGTGGAAAAAGCCAAAGACATCTGAGATATTAGATGTTTAATAAAGCTTTGATATTCCTAAAACCAATAATCAGTTTCAATTAACTATGCAGCCTACATCATGCCATGTGAATATGCGATTTAGCCATGTGGCTGTCGTATTAATATCCCTATTTTCTGATGACAACAATACGTTATACAAGTCCATCACCAATTATTTTTATTTTCGACAACTGGGGGACTAGCACCTCCTTTAATTTGGATAAAATTACAAGAGCACACTTGAAGTCAATCCCATAATCCATGTTCATATTTGAATTGTTTCTATGAAATAGAATTAATAAGACAAGATTGGGACCCTGTAGGCATTTTAGCTTTTAAGCTAAAACCCACTCTGTGAGTCTTTGAGAAGAGCCTTGCCTTTGTAACACATATTTTCTCTATGCTGTTATATTTGACTAACATTTTACATGATGATTGAACAGATATTCTCAGTGTAATCAGTGGGGATTAAGTTGCTTTGTTCACATCAGAAATTAGTTGAATTAATGTAGAATGGAAATCCCTTTTTTTTAAATCCAAATTTGTGGTCCTAATGTGGAAAGGTTTGATGCACCATGGACCTACTTAAGCTGAATTTCAAGTTAACATTAATTTTGGATATTCAATCACGAGTAAAAACAACTCCAGCACTTTGTGACTCCTTCAGTTAAAGTTGTATTTAGTTGTCGTGCATTGTGGATTTGATTAAAATTATCCGTTATGTTTTTAACAGTTAAAGCTGGGTGGCATTTTGGGAGGTGGAAGCCTTGAACATGATCCGTTTAGCATCTATGAAAGATTAGCAGATGGGGAATTTGTTCCTGCTCCTCTTCCTCCAGTCTTGTCGGTGGTCAGAGCTGCAGGAGAACTTTTTGGGGTGATATTCCCTTATCTGGATGTTAATCACAGGTGATGATTTCCAGCATTTACATTTTGGCTTTACTTGTTGCAGGTGTAGGGTCGGGTATATTGTTTTTAATATTCACTAGTAAAATCATTGGCTTATATTGTTATTTCTTTAATTTAGCTGCTTCTGCATGTCAGTTTGCAAAAGAGTTCTCATTTAACTGGCCCTGTTGATATTGAATGGTAAATGCATAGTGATAAATGTTACAAACGCATACAGTATTTGGGGTTTTCAGAATTTTGTGTGTGAAAAGTGTAGAGTTGCAGTGATTAGAAAGGAAGTTTCGACCAACATTTTCTCATTTGTGCATTTCAGCTTAAATTTGTTTGTACATCATTTTGCATAACTATCTTAATAGTTAATGTGTTGTACTTAATTAGAATTTTTTGTTTGTCCATTCATTTTTAACAATCTTTTAAATGTTTCTTTGTAAAATATTTTATCTTTCTATAACAGTCAAGAATATAAATGAAATATTCATAGCACAAAATATAATTTTACAAGTAAGGATTTTTATTTGGGTTGTGCCTTTTCTACAATCTACAGGCAATATTCCAGAATTGAATAAAACTTTTAACCATTTCTCTTCCCTTAAGAGCACAGATTTTGGAGCAATTTACAGAATCCTTAAAGCATGCTAAAGGATCAAAGCAACAGATCAATGTTTTTGCTGCGTTCTGCTGCGGATTGAAGGTAAATGGACTGTTTTCATAATGTTCATTTCAGATAATGAATAGTTAGTTGTTAACAAATGTGGAATGATGAAAGTTTGTGTTGAATCAAATTCAAGGTGATGGAATAAAATCCCTTGTTTTACATGCAGAGAATATATATTACCACAGATATGTAACCGACCCAAAGTACTCTGTCTTTGGCAAGAATTGTTAAGATTAGTGTGTAATTAGGAATCATCATTAAACTGATAAATGTTAAGTGGTCTTCTAATCTGGATTGACCTAAAATGAGGCACTAAATCTACGTTACTGCAGGCAATGCTCAGTAGAGACGTGGTAAAAGTATTTCACTTTACATCTTTGTCATAATGAAACAAAACAATGTAGAATGCAAAAAATGCACAGTTGACATTGAGTTAGCGCACTGTTGTACGTTTGAGTTTTCAATATGAGGCATTTTTATTGACTGTTTCATTTAAATGAATTGGAACTACTTCGAGAAAGTAATTCTTAGTATTAAGTTTTATTTCTATTTCAAGCAATGATTCTCTCTCTCTCCAGGCAACAATTTACAGCTATTTGTCAGTTAAATACTCTATCAGACTGGGCTTTCTAAAAGATCCATACAACTGAAACATTTAAAAATTAATCTAAATCATTTTCTTTACGTTACTGTTCAAGGCAGCGTATAAATAATGCCAACTTCTTTTACAACACATTTCTTTCGTTGACTGATATTAGTTCTTTAATTATTTGTTTGTTTGGGCATCAACTGTACCTTTGTATCAGACCTTTGTGAATTTGGGTTATTCTCCAAAGACCAGCATGCCTCTAACCTGCCATTTCTGTGCATAATGAGTGATTGGCAATGAAAATACACCTGCTAAATCAGATGGATGTGCTAAATATCGTGCCTGTATTCACAAAGTTCTCTGGTGTTCAATTTGAGATTTATCCATTAACAATTATCAACAAAATTAAGTATAAGTGGCAATTGCTACATGTCAACTTGTGTGACCTTAGTGCACACAGGCGGCTGCTGGTCCTGCTTACAATATTGCATCGGTAACCACTCTTGATAACTTCATTGACTTTAAAGTGGTTTGGTTTCTGGGGCAATAGTGGTGCAGCGATAGAGTTAGTCTTGCAGTGCCAGAGATCCAGGTTTGATCCTGACCAAGGGCGCTTTCAGTATGGGTCTGTACGTTCTCCCTGTGACTGCGTGGGTTTTCCCCGGGCGTTTTGGTTTCCTCCCACACTCCAAGGATGTGCAGGTTAATTAGCTGCTTAAATTGTCTCTAGTGTGTTGGATAGAACTACTGTAGGGGTGATCACTGAGGCACATTAGTGTGAACTAATGCACATTAGGGTGAATTAATGCACATCCATTGGTTGTGAAACGTGTCAATTAAATGCTTTTGTTTCGGTCAATTTGAATGTTCATGATGAAGAGTTTATGTAAATATATTCTATGATTTTATTTTCCAGAGGTTAGCATGTATGAAAGGCAACTTGGGTCCAGAAGAGGTAAGAAGACCTGCTCTGACTCTTGTCATGCATTCCTTGGAAAGTGCTAATATACTTTTGAGATGTGCTGCAGCAGAGACCCTGGCCAGACTGGCACAGGTGGCAGCAGACAGTGCCTTCACTGCCAGACTGTCACAGATGAGCTTTGAAAAGTAAGTACATTGAAATAAATTTATCTTCCGTTTTAGTTTAATTTAGAGATACAGCATGGAAACCGGCCATTCGGCCCACCGATTCCACGCCCATCATTGATCGCCCGTTCACACTAGATATCTCAATACACACGAGGGGCAATTTACAGAGACCAATTAACCTACAAACCCTCGCGTCTCTGGGATGTGGGAGGAAACCGGAGCACTCGGAGAAAACCCATGTAGTCACAGAGTACGCCTGCAAACTCCACACAGTCAGCACTGGAGGCCAGGATCGAACTCTGGTCTCCTGCTCTACTGCTGCGCCACTGTGCTACATTATTACAGGATATTAGCCTCTGACCAACTATAGATGTGAAAACTTATAGTCCTGTGCTTCAAGGAATAAAATCCTAGCCTGCCCAACCTCTAGAGCCCTATAGCTCAGGCCCTCAAATCCTGGCAACATCCTCGTAAATCTTCTCTGCACTTTTCCAGCGTAACAATATTTTACTCCAAATGGTATTTCTATCAATTTTTTGTTTGGCCAGAATCTCAATTAAATGTTCCTTTCCAAGTCCCATCATAAGCAGCATCTCCATTTTGAAAGCCTGCAATTGTTCAATACAATTTTTTTCCTGTTGAACTTTAATCCCCATTTATGCATGCTAGATCAGTTTTTATAACCCATTGGAATTGGGATTTCTCTAACTAATGTCCTGAGTAATATCGTTTACTTTAATTTAACTTATTGTTATGTAGTTCAATTGCTGATCTGTTAATAACCAGCATTTGATGTCAGTTTTTTGTATATTTTTTTAGGTGGCTGTTACCTTACAGGTAACATCAAATGTCACTTTCGGTGGAGAATTTGTGAAAAGAAGTTTAGTTTGTATTACTTTTTATTTTAACCTCAGGTTGAAATCTGCAAGGGATGTGATTTCACGCACAGGACACTCGATGGCCCTAGGTTCTCTTTACAGATATTTAGGAGGAATTGGTTCATGCCAACATCTCAATGCCTGTGTCAATATCCTTCATACTTTGTCTCAAGATAGCACCTCCCCTGAAGTTCAGGTAGTATATTTTTTGGGATATGAAGTCAAACGTCATGAGCATTATATTGTTTAAATATCCTCCTTTTTATTCTAATGTTTGACTGGAGAAGCTTTAATGCTCAAGTCTTAGTATTGGTATTGGTTTATTGTCAAGTGTACCAAGATTTGTTTGCATGCTATCCAGTTAAATCATACTATACTTAAGTATAACAGGTGGTAGTGCAAAGAGAAAATTAGTACTGTGGAATAGTGTTACCAGGTTATGATGTTACTGTTAAAAAAATTTGATTGTCGTGATTTCTAATTTGTTACTTTGAACCAACTTGAAATTGAACAATATTTTTAACATTGTTGTCGAGATGGATTTCAACAGCACAAACTGTCTGAACAGATTTTTCCTTGCACAATTGCCAGATTCTAAATACTTAAAACTTTACTTTAGACTTTAGTGTTACAGCATGGAAACAGACTCAATGTCCCACCGAGTCTGCGCCAACCAGCAATCACCACATACACTAGCACTATCCTACATACAAGGGACAATTTACTGAATCGAATTAACCTACAAGCCTGTATATCTTTAGAGTCTGGGAGGAAACCGGAACACCCGGAGAAAACCCACACGGTCACAGGGAGATTGTACAAACTCTGTGCAGACAGCACCTGAGATCAGATCAAACCCGGGTCTATGGTGCCGTGAGTCTGCAACTCTACCGCTGTACCACTGTGCTGTCCAAATACTTTACCTTTATTTGCTGTTTTATTTATTGGTTCACCAAGATTAGATTAAACCAAGTTTAACTAAAACTGGCACACGAGAATAATTGCTTTACTGCTTGAAACAGAATTATATTTCACAGTGCAAAGTAATGAAGTCTTGAATGTCAAATCATTAATGTAAAAGTTTTCACGATTTAAGTGAAATGTGATTTCAATTCATGGTGCAGTTGGGTACCAGTCTAAATGGAGTAAACTCAGGTACGTTCCCCATCAACAAATGAAGGGAGAAAATACAGAGTGCTATAATGAAGCCTTTTAGTTTAGTTTATTATCACATGTACCGAGGTACATAGAAACATAGACATAGAAAATAGGTGCAGGAGTAGGCCATTCGGCCCTTTCGAGCCTGCACCGACCGCCATTCAATATGATTATGGCTGATCATCCAACTCAGTATCCTGTACCTGCCTTCTCTCCATACCCCCTGATCCCTTTAGCCACAAGGGCCACATCTAACTCCATCTTAAATATAGCCAATTAACTGGCCTCAACTACCTTCTGTGGCAGAGCGTTCCAGAGACTCACCACTCTCTGTGTGAAAAAAGTTTTTCTCATCTCGGTCCTAAAGGATTTCCCCTTTATCCTTAAACTGTGACCCCTTGTCCTGGACTTCCCCAACATCGGGAACAATCTTCCTGCATCTAGCCTGTCCAACCCCCTAAGAATTTTGTAAGTTTCTATAAGATCCCCCCTCAATCTTCTAAATTCTAGCGAGTACAAGCCGATTCTATCCAGTCTTTCTTCATATGAAAGTCCTGACATCCCAGGAATCGGTCTGGTGAACCTTCTCTGTACTCCCTCTATGGCAAGAATGTCTTTCCTCAGATGTGGAGACCAAAACTGTACACAATACTCCAGGTGTGGTCTCACCAATACCCTGTACAGTGAAAAGCTTTTGTTGTGTGCTCACCAGTCAGTGGAAAGACAATACAAGATTAAGATTGTTGTCAATGTATGAAACATACTGCAGTAATCACAGTGATTTTAATCATCATGTCGTTTGGATAAATCAAATTAGCAAAGGTACCCATGAGGATGAGTTGATAGTGTATCTGGGATGGTTTCTTGGAACAAAACATTGAAAAATCAACCAATGATTAAACTATTTTAGATCAGGTTTTGTGCGATTGACAGGTTTATCAATAATCACATCTTAAACAATCACCTCAGAAAGAGTGATCCTGACTTGGTAGAATTTCACATTTTGTTTGGTGAGAAAATGGGTCTGAAACCGGTGTCCTGAACTTAAATTAAGCCAGTTGCACTGGTATAGGTGCAGGAGTTGGCTAACATGGACTGGGGAAATAGATGGAAGGATAAGGTGGCCGATGAGCTGTGACAGACATTTAAGGAGATATTTCATTTCATAAATGTCAGCAGGCATGGATTTCAGCTAAAAAGGCTAAACGATGCATCATTCAGATCTAATTAAGGAAGAACTAATGTAGATATTGATTGGACTGTTATACAAAAAGGATAATGCAGAGGAAGGACACAAAGCTGGAGTAACTCAGCGGGTCAAATAGCATCTCTGGAGAAAAGGAATAGGTGACATTTCAGGCCCACCCTTCAATGCAGATAATGCAGATGCGCGGTCTAATGGCATTAAATTGTATTGAAAATAAATATTCCTAGGAAAGGTAAATAATATTGGCTTCCGCGTCTGATGCAAGAAGCTCCATCCATTCGTCACTTGTTAATTCCATGTAAATAGTTTAGTTTATTGCTGGCACATGTACTGAGTTACAGTGAAATGCTTTTGTTTGCATGCTATCTGGTCGAAGAAAGTGAATACAAAATGTATACATGAATACAATCATGCCATTCACAGTGCACGGATAAACGGTATAACATTTAGTGCAAGATAAAGTCTGATTAAAGATAGTTCAAAGGTCTCCAATAAGGTAGATGGGAGGTCAGGTTTTTTTTAAGCAAGTTTATTAGAAAAAACAATTTTATTTAATTCATTCATTTTATTAATGTATTTAGCTATGGGAATAAAAAGTATTATTCAAAGAAACAATGCTGAGAGTTGTAATTTTGTTTTGTCCTCTTTTGCAGACCTGGGCATTGCACTCTTTGTCATTGTTAATAGATTCCAGTGGTCAAATGTATAACACCCATGTGGAATCAAGTCTATCTCTTGTCTCACTGCTGCTTCTGAGTGTACCTCCAGCTCATTCAGAGGTTCATCAAAGTTTGGGCCGCTGTTTGAATGCACTTATTACCACACTGGGACCAGAATTACAAGGTAATGTGTTTCTAGAAAGTAAAAATTAACCCCAATCAGCTGGTTCAAAAAAAAATACTAGAAATATACTTACTGGTGGTGAAATATTATGATGTTTTGAGATTTTGTAATTTGAAATATTAATTTTGTATTTTTATTTCATGTTTTTTTGTGATTATTATTTCCTAAGAAGAATATATTTTCAATTGTCAGTTTAAGGAATTAGGAAATTACCATTTCTGCAATTTTAAACTATGAGGTTATAGTGTTGAGTGGAGATCAGGTTAGAAGTCTTCCTACATAAGGAGCTAAAGGTAAGTTGAACAAATATTTGTCATGGTGGATTTAGTTATTAGGGGATTAAGAGGTCCTGAGATGAGCACGATGTCTGGCCTACCTTGCTATTGTGTCTTTCATCAATGTTGACCTTGAGGCCTTCAACATAAAGTCCTGTGAATACAAAATATTAGTTGACTTTTAGTTTGAATATAAGTCTGGTCGACCAAAATTTATCATTGTGTACAACATTGCATCGTGTAGTAAATGCAAAGCTGTTCCAACCAAAGGGTTTGCTTATTAAACAATACAAATTTTGCTCGGTTGTTGGCTAATTGTCTTGCCCCTAAAAATGCATCATAATGTACATTCACACCATTGCTGTAATATATTGTGGCTTCTGATGCTGCTTATCAAACACAAAAGTTGAAAGAATCTGATACCAAGCCACAAGAAGAATCATCACACTTCATCAAAAACTTGGTCAAAAAGGTAGGTGTTAAGGTGCATCTCAAATGAGGAAATGGGTAGAGAGGGCATGAGGCTGAAGAAAAGAAGTCCTGAGGATAGGCCTAGGCAAATGAAAACATTGAGGTTACTGTTAGAGCTATTAAATTTGAAGATATGCCAGAGACCACAATTAGTAGGTTGCAGAGTTGTAGAAAAGGAAGAGATTGCAATGGCATGGTCAAAAAGAAAATTTTCATCAAATGTTACGATTTAAAATCTCAGGCGTTCTTTGAACAGGATTCAGTTTCAGATTCAGATTCAAACTTTATTGTCATTGTGCAGTGTACAGTACAGAGACAACGAAATACAGTTAGCATCTCCCTTGAAGAGCAACATAGAATATGAGCAATAAATAAATATATTTACAGTGCATACAGGAACCATTGTTGGTCAGCAAGACCAGACATACTTGTGAACAAGTTAACTAAGTGTTGGTAACTGAATTTAAGAAGAGCATAATTTTGTATTTGAGAGAAGATCGGAAGCTGATTAGGTAAGGAACCAGAATTAATAAAGACATGGATGAAGATTTTGGCATTGGATGATCTGGTGCAGGTGAAGAGTTGGAAGAAGCCATGGGAGGGGAAAAGTGTGGTCTTAGTCATGGCACAGAAAAGTGGTCAGAAATAGCACCAAGGTTGCAAGCAATCTAATTTAGTTTTGGACACTCGGAGCGAGGTATGGAATCAATGGTGAGAAAATAAACTTTCTGATGGATACCTGAAATAATCGCATTAGTCTGGACTGTAAGTACTGGAGTAACTCAGGACCCGAAACATCATCTATCCATGTTCTCCAGGAATACTGCTTGGCCTGCTGAGTTACTCCAGCCCTTCGTGTCTTTCTTTGTAAACCAGCATCTGTAGTTCCTTGGTTTTACACTTTGTCTGGACAGTATTTAATTGGAGAAAGTTGCTGCTTATCTGAACTGGTTTTTAGATAAGCAATTTCAAAACTGAAGTGGCACTAAAATCAAAAGAGATGATGTTGAGAGTCAATACTGTAAAATAAATATTGGCATTGTAAACTGAGTATTATCATATTTTTGTTCACTACATTAATTACTAAAAAAAAAACTGGAGGTAGGGAATGGAGAGATATGGGTTATATGTAGGTAGATAAGTGATGGTTTTGACATGTTCGGCACGGGCATTATGGGCTGTGCTTGTGCTCTACTGTTCTTTTTTTAATGTAAACGTAGTTTGAAATTAAAATGTTTGCCTATTTCATTCCTAGGCAACAGCAAAGCTGTCCCCTTGTTAAGAACCTGCTGCCTAGTTGGCTGTGCGGTGATGCAGGACAGCCCTGACTGTCTTGTACAGACACAAGCCATCTCCTGCCTCCAGCAGTTGCATATGTTTGCTCCACGTCACGTCAACCTTTCCAGCCTTGTCCCCAGTCTGTGTGTAAGTATGCCATGTTGATATTGTAGTTTAATTTAAATTTGGGTGGTTGCAAGCCACAGTATGTGAAAATATGCTAGCCATAAATCAAAACTCTATTGTACTCTTTCCTGCAATCATTTATATCAAAAGAGCTTGCTACAAAAATAATGCAGAACATTTACATTTCAGTTTCAATGTGGACTAACCAGATATGGGGTCCCTGATTAAAGTCTGCAGAATGCAAATAAACTATGGATAACTGTTGGTATTTATTCAAAGCATGATGTGATAGTATTTTGTAAACATTTTTAAGATCTATTTTGTGAATTTTACCATATGCACAAGGACACACCAACCACAAAATCCCATCTTCACCATGATGCTTCACAGCACCATGATAGATTCCAAACAGAACTGGGTATCCATTAAACAGGCTGGTCTACCAGCAACTGCGGAAGAATAGTTTTCAATTGCAATCTAAAAACTCATGGCCCAACATTACTCTTGCCTGACCATTACTGTCATGCCACAGAATCAATGTTGGTTCATTTAGCAATACATAGACACCTGGTGGGATCAGCATGGTGTATTCAAAATTGAAGTGCTAGCTGGCCAAGTTGCAATTCCTGGCAATATAAATGCCGAATAATAAATTAGCGAGTAATCGAGAGATTGACGCTTCTATTACCAGTAGATCAGAGTAAAACTCAGAAGTTTTGTTGTATGTAGCATGACTCGAGTAATTTGATACCATCCAAGACTAAACATTACTTCTACCTCTAGCGCACTGTGGCTGGCATTTCTTCCACCCACAAAATGCATGCCGAGGCCACTGGAATAGCCCCTCATAGAGCCATTGATAGACACAAAATACTGGAGAAACTCAGCAGGTCACGCAGCAATAGGTGACCAAGTCCTTTACTCCAGAGATGCTGCCTGACCCACTGATTACTCCAGCATTTTGTGTCTGTCTTCAGTATAAAACAACCTTCTGCAATTCCTTCCTACACATACTTCATAAACCCATGATCTCTTGGATCAAGAAGGGTTGCAAATATAATTGGAATGCCATCATATGCAGGCTTGCCTCCAACTGCTCAGGGTTTTGGCCCGAAACGTTGCCCATTTCCTTCGCTCCATAGATGCTGCTGCACCCGCTGAGTTTCTCCAGCACTTTTGTCTGCATTCTGTCTTGGAAATATGTTGCCAATCCTTCATTGTCACTGGGTTTCAAAAACATAGTGGGAGGAGCGTTACTAGCAGTTCAGGAAGAAGGTTCATCACCACCCTAAGGGGCATTCATTTTATGTCCTGTAAAATGAATTTAAATGAAATGCTGGTTTGTGTTTAAATGGATTAAGTTGCAAGGATATACCAAGAAATCTGGGCATGAAGAATTCCTCATTCAGATCTAATTTGGGGTTTTTTCATGATGATAACATGCAGCCCGTGACTAGTTGAGCATAACATGTTATTTGTTGCTAGAATTATAACGAATTGTATCATTGTTTCCATTTCTTGAACAAATATAACCAGAGTATTGTTGTGACGGGTCTGTCATTTTTTTTGTGCAGGAAATCTTATTGGATAAATCTGTTTGGGTAGGTTGCCTCCCTCATTACACCCACTTGCCATGTCCCGTCACCACCACCCCCACAAGCAAATGTCAGTTTGATATGTTTGAATACCTTTTAATATTGGTTTGTTTTGAGCTCTGCCTTTAATTAATCTAACAATAACTTTGCTAGGCATGCAAACCCGATACAAATACACTTGTGTGACATAACCTGCCTACTGATTTTAAACCCTTGGCTCTTGCTATATTTGACTTTTCTAACGTACTTCCTTTTGACCAGTGTTATTTACACTCGCAGTCTGTGTAAAGATGGCAATAATCACTGCAGATTAAAGCTGCAAATGGTTTGGCTTTTTTTTAATTATTGGCTCGATTGTGCAAAAAGTTCCTCAAAACCCTTTATTTGTGATGACAAAGAATGTACTTTGGTAGCTTTTCGCAGGTTTTCCTCATGCTCTCATTGGTTTTGATACTGTCATCTTGTAATGTGTACTGCTGGCTTCCACAGTGGGTAATAGTTAGGCTGAAGGCAATGCATGGCAACACATGCCTACAATTGACCACTGTTAACATTTGCCTGTTTGTTTGTGCTTGGTAGTTAACTGTCAGCATTTCTTTCTCATTGTAGGTAAGTACAAAGTCAAACTTGTATGCATTAACCTGTTTGTCAAAAAAATGATTTTAATTTAGCTGTTTAAGTTTACAAAATTGTATTATTTAACAATCTCAAAATGAATGACTGCTCATTGAAATGATAAGGTTTTAACTTGTAGCATGTAAATTGGACTACTTGCATGTTAACGCACGTTCCCAATCAGTTCATTCATTCATTGTAGCACTTCAATTGTTTTGTGGACCTAACTGGGTGTCCTTTTGTATAGCCTAGGATGAATGAAAGTACTCTTTTAACAGTGTTAAATACGGGACTTGAAATAAAACCTGTAAAAACTTCTCATCACTTATCCCCATCTCCCAAAGCATGCATATAAACTCTCAACCTCAAACCTGTTTTACCAGTTCTGAGGACCGTTCTTTGGCTTAAAATATTACGCCGTTTCTCTATTCGTCCACAGTGCCTGCAAGCTGTTTGCGACATTCCCTCATTACTTTGGTCCAAATTATTAAATTTGATTTGTTTCAGCATGTCCAACATTGTTTCTAATGACTGCAGGAGGGTGAAGTTGGAATCTGTAGATGTGAACAATTAGAACACAATGCATTGAATAATTAGAACATAGCTTTTCAAAGTGGTGGTGTTCTCCACCTTGGCATCGGTGTAGATTTCAGAGTCTTCATCTTTATACTTGTCGGGTGAAAAGTCTGTGGAGACTTCCACCTTTTTTGCCACTCAATGTAATTTAGCTTTTGTGAATCTTTTGTTTAACAAAATTGTTTTCATGTTGACTGAACTTACGTTTTTTTTTTTTGCTGGTCTAATTTTTGGTCGTCTGTAGATAGTTGGTAAGTTCACAATTATTAAAATTGAGGGGCATCCTTTCCACTCCCACACCCATACCTATTTTGTGAATAGGGTAAGTTAAAAATTGTTCACATTATATATTTGTGACAGGTTAGAAAATATTTTGGGATGATTTCTGAAAATTACCGGCTTCCATCCATAACAGTGCTATGGAATAATCCTATTGACTCGAAATAAAGTTAGGAATGTACTGCTAAATGATCTTGAGCTGGAAAACCATAGTGCAATTGTTGAGGGTATTTTCTCAGTTGATACTAAGATGCAGTTCCATATATTGAGTTTGAACAAGGATCCCGACCCAAAACATTTTCAATCCTTGTTCGCCAGATATGCTGTCTGGACTGAAAATATTCCAGCATTTTGTCTTCCATAGATGTCTGACCTTGTTTTGCTCCTCTTTGCAAATTCACCCTGCACTTCCATATCAGTGAATGCACATACAACAGTATGCCTAGATTTTTATACTCAAAGTACAAGCATAATATAACAATCCATGTTTTCAGCAAATGCAAGATTTTGTAAAACTCTTCCTACTTTAGGAAGGTGAGCCATACAACAGCTTGGTGTCCTGGGTATATGGCATTTGGCGAACCAGCATTGTGACACGATGGGCTGACTGAAAATGCATTAGCAGTTACTTAATTTATAAACACACATAACCCCATCCAACTTCTGAGGGCTCTTGCTGATGGTATCCAAAGGACTCCCCCAATAAATAAAATTATTGCTTTCATTTGTGTAACAATCTCTTCCTACAGCTGAAGAAAATTACTTTTACGTATGCCTTGTATTTAAGAAGGCTTTCAAGTTGAATAATTAAAACTAAACAGTGAAAGAATGCTGCAACATATTTCTGAAATTAAATCTGATTTAATTTCAAACACGTGAGGAAATTTCAGTGGCATTATGAATGACTTGTAGCCAAAATCATAATAGATAGGAGGATTTGTGGTAAGTCTGATGTAGGAAAAAAAATGTTTTCAGTCTGGTCAGAATTATGAATAGATCTCAATGAAGTGTTCTTATCAGGAGTTCTGATTTTACTTCAGTATGATAGATCCGTTTTCATATTATGGGTAGGTGTCTTAATGTTACCCGCATGTGGATAGGATGTTATATTAGTGGTGATGGTCATGACAAGTCTTAAACAAATGTATCCAAATGCAGTGCTGCATTTTATTTCTTGTGTGACAGAGATTGCAATTATCCGTGCCCATGTCTGACAGTTCATATGGCGGACGACTTTTTTCTCTTTTAGGTAAATCTTTGCAGTTCACACCTGTTGTTAAGACGTGCTGTGATTGCGTGCCTACGGCAGCTTGTACAGAAGGAAGCCGCTGAGGTGCTGGAATATGCCATGGTTCTTGACAAAGAACCCAATAAAGGAGGTTGTAAGCTTGGTAAGTTATTTACTCTGGTCTCAACATACATTATGCTCCCAATGTGCAGTCAAGCACACAAGAATCATTTAAAATTAATTTTGTAAGTGACTTGCACGAATCAAATCTTTTTTTAAGTACCTGGGATAATCATGAGTTAATTTTAGCACTGGAAGCAATAAAGCTTGTTTTAAACGTAGACCAGTACAACAGTTCTTCGACCCACAATGTCTGTGCCAGACATAATACCAAGAATAACTCTTATCTGCCTGCACATAATCCTTATCTCTCTATTCCCTGCATATCCATGTTCCTATTTAAAAGTCTCTTAAATACCATTATTGCATCTGCCTTCCCCGCCACCCTGGCAGCATGTTCCAGGCACACACTACCCTTTGTGCCCCTCACATTTCTTTTAAAATGTTCCCCTCTCGCCCTCTAGTATTTGATATTTCCATCCCGCGTAAAAGGTTCTAGCTGTCTACCCTATTTATGCATCTCATAATTTTATATACTTCTATCACGTCTCCCTGCAATCTTCAGCGTTTCAGGGAACACAATCCAAGTCTTTGCAACCGTTCCGTGTAGTTTATCCACTTAATCCCGGCATCATTTGGATAAACCTCCTTTGCACCCTATCCAAAGCCTTCCTGTAATGGAGCGACTAGAACTGCACACAATACTCCAAACACGATCTAACCAAAGCCTTATAAAACTGAATCATGACTTGCTGTACTCTTGTACTCGATACCCTGATCTATAAAAGCAAGCATACCATATGCCGCTTTCACCACACTATCTATTTGCGGTGCCATTTTCAGGGAGTTGTGAACTTGGACCCCAAGATCCCTCTGTACATCAACTTTCTTTATCATCTGTCCTTGTTGGAAAGGAATTTTGATAAATGTTTTGAGTAGTTGTTGCAGGAGAGAAAATTGGTAATGCTAAGAATTTGTATTGTAATATATAATTGAGGTAATGTTCTACAAAATCGATCTTTTCCATTTTGTTTACGATCTAAATTCCAAGCGGTGCAATGGTACTTCAGTCACAGCATATTCTGTCTTGGCATTACTGGAAGTTTCTGATTGAAATGTAACAATTTTGTATCAAAATTTGGGTGGCAATAAATTGACAGAATTAATTATTTTAGTATTTTGTTAGATCATCAAAGAAACGTAATTCCTCTTTTTTTGCATAAGCCAGATAACTCTGGTTAGCCTTTTAAATGTAGTGATATTTTAGCAAAGGAAGCATGAAAATAAGCCATCAGGAAGATCCACTTATTTTAATGTTGATCTTTGGAAAACTAAAATTCAACTTTACTTTCAGATGTAAATATAAGTGAAATTGGCCTGGAAGGCGCCCTCTTCAGCTTACTGGATAGAGAATCGGACCAACAACTTCGTCTGGATATTCGTGAAACTTTAAGTCATATCCTATCATCCACGGCAGTTGAAAAGCTTAGTCATTGGTTAAAGTTGTGCAAAGATGTTTTATCTGCCTCAGCTGGTGAGTTCAACTTTTAAATATGGGAAATTTCATTGTTCTTCGTCAAATGTTGGACATTTGAATCATTTTCCTTTGGGCAACACAGCAGCACAGTGGTAGTTGCTGTCTTACAGCGCCAGAGACCTAGGTTCGATCCTGACTATGGGTGCTGTCTATATGGAGTTTTTATGTTCGCCCTGTGACCGCGTGGGCGTTCAGATTTAGATTCAGAAAACTTTATTGTCTGTGGTAACAGAAAATCTTCTTTGACGTGGCTCAACATACAGACAGGACAATGTACTGATAAGCAGTCATACAACACGGATTTCTGCGAGCACACACAGTTTCCAGTTTCCTCCCACACTCCAAAGACGTGCAGGATTGTAGGTTAATTGGCTTTGGTAAAAAAAAATGTAAACTGGCCCTAGCTTGTAGAATGGTGTAAGTGTACGGGGTGATCGCTGGTCGGCACGGACTCGGTGTGCTGAGGGCCTGCTTATGTGCTGTTTCTTTAAAGTAAGGTCTAAATACTTGAAAATTGTATTTTATATTCCTTCATTTCTGCTACATTTGCTTAGATGAGGAGAAATTGGTATTTACTGCAGTGCATTGGCTACCTGGCCTGGCTACACAACCCAAGCCCACAGGGCCCTGCAAGGCTGCTTGGAATTTGCTTAGATACACATATACTGTCAAAGGATCTAGCTTCAAGTCGTGCCTTGTCATGTTGGCCAAGCTTATTACAGGTGTACAACCTTTTATCCGAAATTCCGGAACCCGAAAAGCTCTGAAAATCGGACATTTTTGGTCCTGGAAAAGCACGGCGACTAGAGGGACGGGAGAGCTGCCCCGGGAGCGTGAGGGCACCTCCCCCTTCTCCATTCCCCCTCACACCCCCCTCCCCCATCTACCCCTTTCTTCCCCCTCTACCTCTCTACTCTCTCTCGGCCCGCAGCGATCTGCCGGACATGCTGTGTGTGTGTGTGTGTGTGTGTTTGCGTGTTTGTTTGGCGGAGTCTGAGGGGAGAAACGCCGGCACTAAGAGCGAGCGAACGCGCGGACAGAACAGACAAAAGCAATGATCATAGGTCGGAATAGGTGACCAAAGATCTTTGTAGGTGACATTTCGGGTCGAGACCCCACTTGTGACTGAATCAGGGGAAAGAGGAGCAAGAGCTATGGATGGTACTAAGGACAAGTGAATGGAAGATATGCTGCTATCTCCCGTTTCCCTTTCCCTTGACTATCAGACAGAAGAAGGGTCTCGACCCGAAATGTCTACCAACGCCGCTCTATGAACGTTGCATTCGTCCGTCCGTCCACGCTTTCGCTCGCTCTTGGTGCCGGCGCTTCTCCCCTCATGGCAGCTATAGGGTGATTTCACGAAAGGTCACTGGAGCGTAGATCCGCACCCACGTGACCGAAAATCTCAAGTGGAGGACATGCTAGACATCCGGTACATGTTAGTGGATGGGAAAACACGCACTTTCCCACCCGTTAAAAACATAGAAAATGGCCAGGTTTTGATCTGCAATTTATTGTGCCAGTCGGGGTGACCGTGAGGCACAGCTTCCTAGATTTACAGTTAAAAAAAAAGACAGAAACTAAGGTAAATTAAAGAGGGAGCTGAAGGTGCCAATCCAGCTGAAGTGAACAGCGGACATTTGCCATGGAGATTTAAAGGTCCAAAATATCGGGAATTATCGCGTTTGCTCGCTGAATTTCATCAAAAGTAAGTCAATAATGCCCTACTTTTGATGAAATTCAGCGAGCAAACGCGATAATTCCCGATATTTTGGACTTTTAAATCTCCACGGCAAATGTTCGCTGTTCACTTCCGCTGGATTGGCACCTTCAGCTCCCTCTTTAATTTACCTTAGTTTCTATCTTTTTTTTTTACTGTAAATCTAGGTAGCTGTGCCTCACGGTCACCCCGACTGGCACAATAAATTGCAGATCAAAACCTGGCCGTTTTCTATGTTTTTAACGGGTGGGAAAGTACGTGTTTTCCCATCCACTAACATGTACCGGATGTCTAGCATGTCCTCCACTTGAGATTTTCGGTCACGTGGGTGCGGATCTACGCTCCAGTGACCTTTCGTGAAATCACCCTATAGAAAAAGTCGACCCGAAATATCACCTATTTCCTCCTATTATCATGTATTCCTCATCAGAGATGCAGCCGGATCCGCTGATTTACTGCAGCCTTTTAAAACATTTAACTACACCTTAACTGTTCCCCCGCAACGCTGCGAGAGGCATAACTGAAGTCGGGTCGGGGTTACTGAAATGACGGAGGTTACGCTCCGGTGCGGACTACGCGTCAGTTCATTGTATTTCGCAGGAGTGGACCATCTTGCGCGCTATAAGATCTTTGCTCCAACTGATTTGATTACTCTAGCGCGGGGCCCCCTTAGGCGCGGGGCCCAATTGGGAGAAATAGGTCCTATCGGCTAAAGGCCGGCCCTGACCGGGTAACTGCCGGGATCGAGGCGCAAACTCGCGACCTTGCGGCCACGAGCCGAGCACTCTACCACTGAGCCACATGTTAAAACCTACGCTAAAAACCTTCTGTTTGGAAAACCGAAAAATCCCGAAATCCGAGAAGTGTCTGGTCCCAAGGCTTTCGGATAAAAGGTTGTGCACCTGTACATCCACATCAGAATGATTTGTTTTTAATGATTCACTAGTACGTTTTAATTTGTGATGTTCTTCAAAAAGTCAGAATAAACATGGGTATTTGGGCTTGCATCGAGTTTATATTGGCCACTGTCATCTATTTGATTTAATTTTACCCTAGACCATACCTCTCAATGTCATGCCATGCAGATTTGCACCAACCAGTTAAGATTAGGAAAAGCAGGAATGATTTTCCAAATTTTGCTTTCTCATAGTGAAGGTATCTGATCTCCATTTTCAGCTCTCGGGTGATTTGAATTTGAGAGCTCCATTTGAAAGTTACGTTTGTGTGTAACATCAGCATTGTGTTAAAATATTTCAAATGATGATATGTAAATCACTTCAGATTTAACTGTTAACTATCTTTTCTCTTATTTGCTGCAATAATTTATTTTTACTTATCAATTAATGATAAAGTATTTCTTTAAACCGTTTCTAAAATCTGTTCATCTCTCTCTCAGACTTCACAACCAACCGTCCAGTAGACACGACTCAGGAAGAGGAGGATGAAAGGGGAGATGATGAAACTATATTCACTACCAACAAAGATGACCAGTTCCGACCAGCGATTCCACCACGCTGGCCGACCAGGGTATTTGCAGCAGAATGTGTATGTCGAATTATCACCCAGTGCGAGAAGATTGATGCTACTCCTTTAGATGTGGCTGTAACTCAGGAAAGGAGGATAAAGCGCACTCTGAGTAAGTGACTGAGGGAGCTGAAACATTCAGTCTCTGATGGGTGGAAAGAAGGTGCAGCGCAGTCATAAGGCATGAAATAGACCCTTCAGCCCAACTTGCCCATACCAGCCAACATGCCCCATCTATACTTGTCTCACCTGCCTACATTTGGCTCAAATCCCTCTAAACCTGTCCTATCCATGCACCTGTCTAAATGTTTCCTAAACGTCGTGATGGTACCCAAAGATCCTATAGCAAGCAAGATAGATCACTCGATGAAAAAGACGTAGTACGGTCATGGGCAGATTCATGGGTAATTTTCGGCCCCATTTCCGTAACCGGCTTCCGTCTCCTCACCCAAGATCCCATAGCGGAGCAAAGATACTAGTGCAGAGACGGAAGCCGGTTACAGAAACATCCTCGTAAAAATAAAAGTTATCGGGTAAAAATCTTCTCCTTTTCAGAATTATAATTTATTAATACAAACTGTTCCCCCGCAACGTTGATTACACTGCGAGTCAGGTCGGGTTACTGAAATGGATGAAAAAAAGGACCATGTTCCGCTCCGTTGCGTACTACACGTCAGCCCATTGCATTTGGAAGGAGTGGTCCATCTTGCTCCACTATAGGATCTTTGATGGTACCTGCTTCAACTCAACTACCACCTCCGGTTGCTTGGTCCATACACCCATCAGCCTTTGTGTAAACAAAAAAGTTGTACCTTGGGTTCCTATTAAATCTCTCCCCCTCACCTTGAGCCGACATCCTCTGGTTCTCGATTCCTCCACTGGGCAAGAGACTGTGCGTTTACCCGATCTATTCCTCTCGTGATTTTGTACACCTCTACGAGATCATTCCTCACCCTGCTGTGCTCCAAAGAATAGAGTCCTAGCCTTCTCAACCTCTCCCTATAGCTCAGGCCCTCAAGTCCTGACATCATCCTCGTAAATCTTCTCTGCACCCTTTCCAGCTTGACAACATCTTTCCTATAATATGGTGCTCAAAACTGAACACAACTCTAAATGTGGCCTCACTAACATCTTGTATAACTGCAACGTGACCTCCCAACATCTATACTCTAAGCTTATTCTGGGAAATAGTGCCTTTCGCTAGTTTAACATAAAAGTAGATAGGGTTCACCTGGATAGGTCTTAAAAAGCTCACAGTTTTTAACATTTATTTTGCAGGTGATTTCTTAGTGGTGCATCTTGCGGATTTAATTCGCGTGGCTTTCATGGCTGCCACGGATCACAGTAATGCATTGCGATTGTCTGGCCTTGAAATGTTACTGATCATCATCAGGAAGTTTGCGCATGTCCCTGAGCCAGAGTTTCCTGGTCATGTGATCCTCGAACAGTATCAAGCAAATGTGAGTAAGAAAGTTCTTCACCATAAATTGTACCTATTTTACTTTAGACTTTAGAGACAGCGCTGAAGCAGGCCCTTTGGCTCACCAGGTCTGTACCAACCAGCGATCACTCCATACACTAGCATTATCCTACACACGAGGATAATTTACAATTTTGCAGAAGCCAATTAACGTAAAAAAATGCACATGTTTGAAGTGTGGGGGGAAGCCGAAGCACCTGGTGAAAACCCACTCGGTCACAAGGAGAATGTACAAGCTCCATATAAACAGCACCCATAGTCAAGATTGAACCATGGCACTGTAAGGCAGCAACTGTACTGCTGTTCCACTGTGCCACCCATATTGTGCCATCTGTTCATCTGGTCGTTTTGAGAAGAATCCATTGATTCTTTGTGCGATCACAGCGGTGTAAACATTGGAATTAATTTGCCTGGTCAATGGTTCTTTATTGTCACATGTACATATGTACAATGAAATTCTTTTTTTGCAAACAGTTCAGTAAAGTGTTGCCACACCTAAGCATAATCCCTGGTTAGTAGAAAAAGCATAGAAATAGTCAACTGAGACTGCATTGTAATTGGAATTAATTTATTAGCCAAGTATGTAAACATGCAAGGAATTTGATTTGCCAACAGTCATACAAAAAAGCAACATAACCACATAAAAATTAAACATAGACTTAAACAGCCACCACTATGGCGTGTGAGAATCCCCAGGGCACGCAGCATAAGCAAAGACCCATAGCCATCAGTTCAATGTCTGGGCCACAGGCACACTCCTTCACAGTGATGTGACCAGAGTTGTTCCGACCGCTGTCACTCTGTAGTCCCTATCTGCCCGAACAATCAGAAAGCCGCCCACACTCACACTAGTCTCCGTGATGTCCTCATGGAGCCATGTCCCCGCAAAACACCGAGATCACTGCACTCGCGGCACTCCCACAGAGTCCTCACCAGTGCAGGCAGCACGTCCATCTTGTTTTTTCTGCGACCTCACATTCCTCACCGTGACGGAAGGCAAATAATTTATACCTTCTTTCCTCCTTTTCTCCTGCGGTTGGGGCAATTGAAACTTCCACAGTCGGGGCGACCAAAGCACCAGCTCCACGATATTAAAGCTGCAGTGCAGACGGAGATATGATGAAAGAGTCGCATCCCTGTCAAGGAAAGAGATAAAGATGTTCCCCCCCCCACCCCCGCCCCCCCACACACACACCCACATAATACAAGAACTAAAAGTACACAAAAAACATACAAGTAAACACTGACCAAAGCAGCAAAAATAAGAACAAGACGAGACAGACTGTTGACTAAGCTGCCATGTACACCACCTGATGCATACAAGAGTTGCCAGATTTTCAAAGTCCAGTCTGTGTTCTGGAGCATTGCCCAATCCAGACGAGCCCCAGACTGCTGCAGGGGATCCAGCCGTCATCTCCATCCGGATCGTCCAGCAAACCGTTGTCCCTCTCTTTGCCCGGTCACCTTCAGCCTTTGTGCCCTAGGGGCGCCTCCCGCAGCCGACCTTGTGGGCACGGAAGATAAGACCCCGGTTCACTGTCACCGGCTCTTGCATCTGCCGTTGCCGGCTTCCTCCATTCTCTGGTCCTTGGGTGACAAGCAGGGGCTGGCTTCTCCCTTCAAATGTATTTGAGTTGTAATTAATTGTATTGCTTTTCAATAGAAAGGAAATATGGTCATGCCCTTCTAATTTGGTTTGCAGGTTGGAGCAGCACTGAGGCCTGCTTTCACCCCTGACACACCGCCTGATGTTACTGCCAAGGCATGCCAAGTAAGTGCTTCACTTGTTTACTGTTAAGTCATCTCCTCACCTCTGATCAAGTGACTTGTATGTAACGGTTATGTCATATCATCTTTCTAAAATCTTTATATAGTCCAGGGGTAAACTTGATCTTAGTGCATCATGTAATCTTATCATTGTGGTGTACTTCATATATTTTCTGCTGAGATTAAATTTCAACAGGGCATGACTTGTCATTTTGATGTATTATTTGGCCATTGTTGGGAAAGCTGCTTAAATTATTTTGGTATGTCTCTCAAATGGTCAGGTGGTCAAACCGTCATATTTTTAATCCCTCAGGAAGAAGGGTTTCGGCCCAAAACGTTGCCTATCTCCTTCGCTCCATAGATGCTGCTGCACCCGCTGAGTTTCTCCAGCATTTTTGTGTACCGTCATATTTTTAGACTTAGAGGTTCTTGTATCTTCCAGATCTGTGCTGTGCTACGTAATTCTCAATAGTTTCTGCATTTTGCCTCACTGCCCTTATGATCTGGCAATATAGAGAGACCCTATTCAATTACTGAGTATAGACCCACACCCATCAAATACCTATGTATGTGAATAGATTCAGCATAGTCCCAAGTTAAATTGAGAAGTAATTGTTGAACCACATTTATCCATAGATCAAAAATTCAAAAATAAAATTGAACAGAGCACGGGAACATGCATAAGATAGACACAACATGCTGGAGTAAGTCAGCAGCACTTGGCTGATATAATGTGTAAATGTGGGATGTTTTGAATTAAATTGCTGTCAGACAGTGCCTCTCTTCAGCCACGAATGATTAACAAATTGGCATTCAATGTGTGGTCTATTGAATTTGTTTTAAAAAGTGAAACAATTTGTTTAAATTGGAGACTTTTTCTCTTAAATTCTCCATTAGGTTTGCAGCGCCTGGATTGGAAGTGGAGTTGTGAGTGACCTAAATGATCTTCGAAGAGTTCATCAGCTGCTAGCAACATCCTTGACTAAAGTACAAGCTGGCAAGGAAGCACTGAATCAGCTCTACAATGAAAGTACCTCAACCATGGAGATTGTAGCTGTTCTTAAAGCGTGGGCAGAGGTATGCGTCATTTAGTACCAAGAAGCACTTTAATTTAGCCTGGTTATGGAAAAACATATCAATTATATATGTTACTAAAAGCTCAAAGTGAAGGTCAAGATGACCTAGACAGCTTGCTATTGAATGATCTGTCCTTATCAGGGTGTCCAAGTTTATACTTCTTTCCGAAAGTCACTCCAAACCATGATTAATGTTCTATTGATGTCAATCTCATTTTTTGAGGGAGATGGTAGGGTGGGAAATTAGGGCAGTGGGTGGAGTGGGGGCAGGGTAAGCAATGTGTGGGAAAGTAGAATAGGTCCCGCCAATACAATCAGTATAAAATCATTTTGATGTCGGGAAAAGTCGAGCCAATCTTGGTTCACTATCAGAGTGCCCTCCATAATGTTTGGGACAAAGACCCATTATTTATTTATTTGCCTCTTTACTCCACAATTTGACATTTGTAATAGAAAAATCACATGTGGTGAAAATGCACATTGTCAGATTTTAATAAAGGTCATTTTTATACATTTTGGTTCCACCATGTAGCAATTACAGCAGTGTTTCTATATAGTCCCCCCCCATTTCAGGGCACCATAATGTTTGTGACACAGCAATGTCATGTAAATGAAAGTAGTCATGTTTAGTATTTTGTTGCAAATCCTTTGCATGCAATGACTGCTTGAAGTCTGCGATTCATGGACATCACCATTTGCATGGTGTCTTCTCTGGTGATGCTCTGCCAGGCCTATATTGCAGCCATCTTTAGCTTATGCTTGTTTTGGGGGCTAGTCCCCTTCAGTTTTCTCTTCAGCATATAAAAGGCATGCTCAATTGGGTTCAGATCGGGTGATTGACTTGGCCACTCAAGAATTGATCTTTTTTTTTGCCTTGAAGAACCCCTTTGTTGCTTTAGCAGTATGTTTGGGATCATTGTCTTGCTGTAGAATGAACCGCCGGCCAATGGGTTTTGAGGCATTTGTTTGAACTGGGCTGATAGGATGTGTCTATACACTTCAGAATTCATTATGCTACTACCATCAGCAGTTGATTCATCAATGAAAATAAGTGAGCCAGTACCTTCAGCAGCCATACATGCCCAGGCCATAACACCCCCACCACCGTGTTTCACAGATGAGGCGGTATGCTTTGGATCTTGGGCAGTTCCTTCTCTCCTCCATACTTTACTCTTGCTATCACTCTGATATAAGTTGATCTTCATATCTGTCCACAAGACCTTTTTCCAGAACTGCAGTAGTTCTTTTAAGTACTTCTTGGCAAATTGTAACCTGGCCATCCTATCTTTGCGGCTAACCAGTGGTTTGCATCTTGCAGTGTAGCCTCTGTATTTCTGTTCATGAAGTCTTCTGCGGACAGTGGTCATTGACAAATCCACACCTGACTCCTGAAGAGTGTTTCTGAACTTTCGGAGAGGTGTTTGGGGATTTTTCTTTATTATCGAGTGAATTCTTCTGTCATCAGCTGTGGAGGTCTTCCTTGACCTGCCAGTCCCTTTGCGATTAGTAAGCTCACCAGTGCTCTCTTTCTTGTTAATGATGTTGATTTTGGTATGCATAAGGTTTGGCTGATGTCTCTAACAGATTTATTCTTGTTTCTCAGTCTCATGATGACTTCTTTGACTTTCATTGGCACACATTTGTTCTTCATGTTGATAAACAGCAATAAAAGTTTCCAAATGTGATGGAAAGAAGTTTGCAAATGTGATGGAAAGACTGGAGGAAAGATTAGGTGCTGAGAGCTCTCTTATACCTGCATTAAGGAGGCAATTAAACATACCAAAGACCTGTGAAGCCATGTGGCCCAAACATTATGGGCCACATCATCAGCTGTGGGGGAGGGGGGGGGGGGCATGTATAAACACAGCTATCATTTCTACATGGTGAAACCAAAATGTATAATAATGGCCCTTAATAAAATCTGTCAATGTGCACTTTAACCACAGGTGATTTTTTTTCTATTACAAATCTCAAATTGTGGAGTACAGGGGCAAATAAATAAATGATGGGTCTTTATGGAGGGCACTCAGGTACTTTCAACAGAAAGAATGTTTTGAATGTCTGTAAATTCAGAAGCATTGAAGTATGTTAAAAAAAAATCAAAAATAATGAACCTGAAATTAGAACAAGAATCAAGAACAGGTCCTTCGGCCCACAATGTTTGTGCCAAACATGATGCCAAGACCAACTCTTGTCTCCCTGCACGTAATCCATATTCTCCCATTCCTGCATATCCTTATGTTCATAATTCCAAGGAGTAGAATTAAGCCATTTGGCGTTTAGTCTTTTAAAACACAGCGTGGAAGCAGGCCCTTCGGCCTACCAAGTCTGCGCCGAACAGAGATCATCCCATACACTAACATTATCCTACACACTAGGGACTATTTACAATTTAAGAAGCCAATTAACCTACGAAACTGCACATCTTTGGGAGTGGGAGAAAACTGGAGCACCCGAAGAAAACCTATTCGGCCAAAGGGAGAACATACAAACTCCATGCAGACAGCACCTTGTGACTCAGTACTCAATGCACCAACTTATGAAAACAAGCAAACCGTATGCCACCTTTTCTACTCTGTTTAGTTGTGTTGCTATTTTCAGGACTTGGATCCCAAAATATTTCTGTACATCACGATTGTTACGGATCATGAAATTAATTGTATATTTTCCCCCTAAATATGACCTCCCAAAGTGCAACACGTAACCTTACTTAGATTAAACTCCATCGACCCTTTCTCCGCCATTAAAATTATTTAAAAAAATTAGAACATAATTGGTATCATTGCCTTAAATGATATGTAAATTATTGGTAATCTGTCATTAGTGAGGCGTTATTAAAATTGATGAATTTGTTTAATTTTAATTGCAAGTTTGTCATCAATATTTGAAAAACTTAACTAGCCTAATAATAAATTAAAAAAATTCTGCTCTGGAAATGATACAATATTGTATTTTTGGACTCCAGACGACAATATGCATTAGATATTACGAAAGATGCCCTGTTCTGATTCATCAATGCCGCCTAAATCGTGTACATTTTCATTACATAAATGGGTGAACATTGTATAAATGTATAAAAGAAACCCAATGCATGAGTGGAATTTTAACCATATGAAATTGGTGGAATTTGTGAATAATTAAATTTGAAATTTGTTTTGATTTGTTGAACGGATTTTGCAAATGTATTAGCCTACTTACAATTTTATGCCTTAATCTGATTAGTTCATGCATATACAAGAGCTGCTTCAGTTGTTAGCATGTTTTACAAAACACTCTTTTTAGCTTATTGTAGAGGATCTTTCGTAACATTACTCATAAATCTTGGAAGTGGATCTTTATGAAGAGTTAGAAATGACAAGCGATCAAAAGAAGTGAGAAGACCTGGTTTCAGTATCAAGGTTTTAGAATGATTTGGGTGGTGGTATAGGAATAATTAAAGAACTGGGCAAATAATATAATTAGAACAGTATTTAGCTAGGAAAAAATCATCAGTTTTAGGGAGCGATTTGCTATAAAGTAATAAAAATATCTATTAATAATGTTAATAACGGTAAAATGGCACTGGAATCGAGACAACATAGTAATTGGCTTTGGAAACGTAAATTGAGCTTAATTCTGGAAATGGGCATTAATATTTAAACATAATCAACTGTTGAGGAGGAAGGGTGGAGAAACTGCAACAGGGCAGTTGAGAACAGGTACATGGCTAGGATAGGGCGGGTACATTGATAGCATAGGACTGGTACATGGATAGCTTAGGACAGGTACACGGATAGGATAGGATACAAGAATGAGTACAAAATCTTGAGAGGAAAAGATTGGGTAAATGCACAGAGTCTCTTGCCCAGAGTAGGGGAATCTAGAACCAGAGGACATAGGTTTAAGGTGAGGGGGGAAAGATTTAATAGGAACCTGAGGGCTAACCTTTTTACACAAAGGGTGGTGGTAATTTGGAACAAGTTGCCCGAGGAGGTAGTTGAGGCAGGTACTGTTGCAATGTTTATGAAACATTTAGACAGGTACTGGGACAGGATAGGGTTAGAGTGATATGGGCCAAATGCAGGCAGATGGGACTAGTGTCGTTGGGACATGTTGGTCGGTGTGGGTAAGTTGAGCTGCTGGGGCTGTTTCCATGATGTATGACTCTGACAAAATATCTTTAAGTATTCTGATAATAGTTTATTCTGTAATGAGACATTTAAGCTTTCTGATGGTTAAGTATGGCTTCAAGAAGATTATATTCCACTAAGCGTATTTGCTTAATTAGCATTTATATATTTCCTGCCAGGTTTATATTGTAACAGTTGAAAGGCAAAAAATGCACATGCCAAGGCAAAAGCAGTTCTTGAAGATTGAAAGTTCTGCAGCTGAGGTCTCTCAGGATGCAGTTACCGCTGTGGATGGTCTTCTCACTTTAGTCCAGGCTGAACTAGGAACACTGAGTAAACTTTGGCTGTCTGTACTGCAAGACCATGCCCTTCTCACCTTGTCTCCAGAATACAACAGTCAACTTCCAGCTGGAGGTAAAAATGTTGACATTCATAATTTTGTTTATACTTCACCATCGATGTAAATTTAAAAGGTTGCAAATTGCTGGAGTAACTCAGCGGGTCAGGCAGTATCTTTGGAGAACATAGATAGGTGATGTTTTGGGTAGGGATTCTTCAGCTTGATTGTAGTCAAGGTTGGGGAGGGAGAAAGCTGAAAAAAATGTTGGGGCAGGACAAAAATTGGCAGGTGAGGGGTGGATACAGGTGAAGTGATTTTTTTTTTTTTAGATTGTCGGGTCCAAAGATGCCTGATTCACTGAGCTACTCCAACACTTTGTTTCTTTTTTGTAAACCAGCTTCTGTGGTTCCTTCTGTCTACAAAGACAGATATGATATCAACATGCAATATCATGTGATATCAGCATGTCAACTAAATGAGATGCACTCAACTCTTAAGGTATGCCGAACAGAACTATCTCTTGAAATCTATTTTGGCAGTTTACCAATTGCATCAGTGCTTCATGAATTTGATTTCTGTCTGGCTTTAATGGTGCTGTGAGAGTACATAGTCGATGAAGTTTTGTCTCACCACATACTCCAGAGATAACTAAGTTCTCCACTCAATTAACTCACCAGTCCAGTCTGATTGTGGTGGCTCAATGTTGGACATAATGATTGAGTCATTACAAAAGTTGAAAAAAATCTTTTTAAGAGCATTAATCTTGTTGAACTATGAATTCTTGCCAATATAATTGAGAAATATCTAATCGAATGTCATTTCCAATAAGTTTTTTTCGTTAAGCTAGCAATTCTGAGACTCGAGTATTAATCAAACATTTTTTTTATTTCTATGACTAGGTGGTTCCTTCTATACTTCAGAAACCATTGAGAGTGCAAGGCCTCATTATTGTAATTCTTGGGCTCCTATCCTACAAGCCACTGCATTGTGGCTGAACAGTACAGACTTTGTACTGATTGATCCAGATGAGGACACTTCTTCTCTATCTCGACCTGTAACTCCAACAATGCTAGGCCACGAATCCACTTTAACAAATGCGGTCAAGTCTCCAGAGGATGTCAACTCGGATAGATTCCACCTTATTCTAGGTCAGTCAATGAATTTTTCTCTTTAAGTGGAATTGATATATATATGTAAAACATGCATTTTCCTTTCTTTCGAGATACAGTGCAGAAACAGGCCCTTTGGCCCACCCTGTCCACGCTGACCAGTGATCATCCCGTGCAGAGTACTATCCTACACACTAGGGACAATTTACAATTTTACCCAAGCCAAATAACCTACAACCCTGTACGTCTTTGGAGTAGGAAACCGGAGCACCAGGAAAAAAAACCACGTGGCCACAGGGAGAACGTACAGACTCTGTACAGACAGCACCCGTAGTCAGGATCAGAAATGAACACATGATGACGAATATTAGACAAATATATACATTGGTGGTATTTCTTCCCTTATTGTTGGCCATGTCCTCTGTGGAGAGAAAAAAAGTTGTGCACCAATTGCAAGATCTACTTCCTTTAAAAAATATCAATTCCTGAATCTGCCAAAAGAGTTGCTTTACAAACTTTAGAGGTAAATGCCATTGTTGTATCATGTGAGTTCAGTGCAAAGGGCCCATTTTAGTATTGTAGCATCACTGCAACTCGCAGGGTGATGGTTGCTGGACATAAGCATCCCATCCAAGTAGTCATTATTCATTTGAGAGTTCCTTGGTAATTTCAGCAGATAAAGGTTTTCACTGTGATAGACAAAATTCAATTTTACTTTGTTTTTCAAGAGGACATCCTTGCCCACATGCAGGTTGATCTGTACACCATTTGGTCTTGGGCTAATAATAAATGGCATCTGAAGTTTGTGCCACACAATGAGTACCTTCAGTATGGGAGAATTCAGATATCGCCCCTTGATTACCTTGAGCTTTATCATTGGCAAATACCCTACTCGGTTTCCTGAAAGGCATCATCAACCGGACATTTAACTGGATTAATTGCATGAAAATTGTGTTTACAAGGGACTCAATGAAAAACTGTTCACCTCTGATTCCTTGAATGAATGAATGAATCTGAATGAATCTCTTTATTGTCATTACACATGGTACAACAAAATTTAAAAGTCAATCCCATGGTGCGATTCACAAGAGCAATTTTAAATATATAAGAAAAGGTAAAAATATATACATATTAAAAAAAAATTACAGATAAATAACAATAGCAGCTGAGGTAGAACCATTCAGTTGAATGTGGGTGTTATTCCTTATTTTGCATTGTTAAGTTCACGTATGGCTATGGGGTAGAAGCTGTCTCTGAGTCTGTTTGTGCGAGTTTTGAAAGACCTGTACCGTCTGCCAGAGGGCAGCAGGTGGAACAGGTTGTGTCCAGGGTGGGAAGGGTCCTTCAGGATGTTGGCTGCCCTGCCAAGGCAACGAGAGCTGAAGATGTCCTTCAGGGAAGGCAGTGGGCAGCCAGTGATTTTTTGTGCGGTGTTGATGACCCTTTGAAGGGCTCACCTGTCCGCTGCAGAGCAGCTGGCATACCATGTGGTTATACAGTACGCCAGCACACTCTCGATGGAACAGCGATAGAAGGACACCAGCAGCTTCTCCTCCAGGTTGTTTTTCCTGAGGATCCTCAGAAAGTAGAGTCGCTGCTGGGCCGTCTTGACTGCTGTGGTGGTGTTTGTAGTCCAGGAGAGATCCTCCGTAATGTGTGTGCCCAGGATCTGAAGTCTGAGACCCTTTCCACACAGTCCCCATTGATGAATAGGGGTTTGGGGGCTGCACTGTTCTTACACCACTTTCACCAAAACCTGACAAGCTCAACAAAGCAATAAGCACCAAATCTTCCACCTATATATTTGGGTCTTCCACAGCATAACATGATTGCAGTCTGTATCATTATATAGATATTCCACAGGACTTGCACATGAAGTCCAAATCTCTACCATCTGGAGACACAGAGCAGCCTGAGAATAGAAGTGTGTCCCTCCTCTATGGATGATCAGACCATTATGTGGCTGATCCTTCATTGTTGGTAAAATTCTGGAATTCCCAACCTAACAGCACTGTGGAAATATCTTAAAGCTGGAAAGGGTGCAAAGAAAATTGGCGAGGATGTTGGCAGGACTCTAGGGCCTGAGGTGAAAGGTTGAGCAGGCTAGGACTCTATTCCTCGGAGCGCAGAAAGATGAGGAATCTTATAGAGGTGTACACAATTGCGAAAGGGATAGATTGGTAGATGCACAGTCTCTTGCCTAGAGTAGGGGAATCGAGAATCTGAGGACATAGGTTCAAGGTGAAGGGGAGATATTTAATAGGGACCTGAGGGGTAACTTTTTCACACAAAGTGTGGTGGGTGCATGGAGTGAGCTGCCGGAGGAGGTGGTTGAGGCAATTACTATCGTAGCGTTTAAGAAACATTTAGGCAGGTACATGGATAGGACACGTTCAAAGGGATATCGGCCAAATGCAGGCAGGTGGGACTAGTGTAGATGGGATATGTTGGTCGATGTGGGCAAGTTGGCCCAAAGGGCCTGTTTCCATGCGGTATGACTCTAAGAATGTCACAGTTTACATTAAGAATGGGAGAAAATTAATTATACTGTTGCAATTGCAGGAATCAGTGTGGAGTTTCTATGTTCACCAAGGCCAGATGCATCGATGGAAAGCATTATAGCCTGCCTGCGAGCACTGCATTCCCTACTGGATGTGATCTGGCCACGCTATAAAATTGGAAGTGATCAGGTATTGCAGAGTTTACAATATTTTCAGTTACCATATTGTAATCATTTTTTTAGAGCTGGACTTTATAAGGAATCCTTTACGTTTTTTTAGTTTGACATAATGATAGCATGCATTCACATCTCAGCACAATAACTGAGGCACAGTGAATATGCTTTTCTAATTCCTGTGAAAATGAGGAAAATTTCAATTTAAGATGTAAATACGTAATGTTTACTAAGTAAAGTCTTGAGGTGAATCATTGGATTTCTTTTAAATAAACATTTGGCTTGTGGCTTTCATCACCTCTTTGGTTACCTGTATAACGGAAACCCAGGCATGAATAAATATTTTGCCCCTGCTTCCTTTTAATTGTATTTTGTGAAATAGAAGATTTTTGTTTCACATGAGTACGTTTATAGTTTGACAGTCTATGCAAGTTTTCTTGTAAGTTATCCTTCAAATAGCGTAATGAATGGGCCTTTTTTCAGTTTATTTCTTAAAGTGACATCAGCATAAATTCCCTTTCATGCTTTATTGTAGGAACTTGGAGTAGAATTACTGAACGTTTTGCATCGCTTGATTGTGACACGCGAGTCCCCGTTAATCCAACTGGCTGCAATTGATGTTGTGGAACAGATTATAAGGGCAGCCCAAGAGCATGTAAAGGAGAAACGGAGAAGTGCAGCAGGTGGGTGTTCATGGAATTGGTGAAAAAAATAAAGATATTAAATTATTTTTAACCCTCGCATGATCAGGCAGATAGTTGAACATAGGCCAGAGATTAAAATTCAAAATGTGTGAGATAATGAGAGAAGAAAGGACAAATTGTGAAAATGCTGGGTGGCACCAGCAATGGCTGCCTTTCCACCAGTCTGTCTGTCCCTTCCTTCTTTGTGTCTGTTTTGTATGTGTTAAATGTATGGTTTTTTTTAGTGTTCTATAGATTGTTTTGTGTGGGGGTGGGGGGTAGTTGGATGAAACTTTTTCTAATATTTTACCTCGACGGAGATGCGATTTTTTTCCGTATCGTATATCCATCCGTACTGCTGCCTAACATCGTGGAGTTGGCGGCATTTGCTGAAGATCGACCGGGAGCTCCATCGTAGGAGCCTACGGGACTTACCATCACGGACCTTGCGATCCCTGTCGGGGGGTCGTCTTTGGGGCACCAACCTTGGGAACCTGCGAGACTTTAACATCGCAGAGCCCACGGTCTCTGGTAGAGACCGACATCGGGGACTCCAAGCCGCACGAGTTTTGATAGCCCCGACGCGGGAGTTTTGACTGCCCCAATGCGGGAGTTTCGACCGCCCCGACACGAAAGTTTTGATTGCCCACATGGGGGCTTCGACCGCCGGCTGCGGATGGTTCTACTGTCCTGACTGTCCGGAGAATAAAGAGGAGATTGGCCTTTATTGCCTTCCATCACAGTGAGGAACGTGGGGGATCCGCTGTGGTGGATGTTTATGTTATCTTTTATGTAGTTGTGTGTCTTGTTGTTTTTTTTAGTATGACTGTTATTTCACCGTACCTTAATTGGTACATGTGACAATAAACTGACCTTGAAACCTTTTTCAGACTGGGTGGGCCCCAATCTGAAACGTCACCTATCCATGTTCTCCAGGGATTGCTGTCTGACCCGCTGAGTTAGTCCAGCACTTTGAGTCTTCTAATCTCCAGAATCTTCTGTTTTTTTAACACATGAAACTCTTTTCAGCGAGCGTTGCACTGATCGCAGAACTTATGTACTATAAACGATTAAACCCACTTGCCACTTGAGGATTCGGGAGAAACGTTCTACTAGTGCATGTCAAATTTATGAATGAAATAGGTTACATTTTTGGTTTTGTTTACTATTCTGTACAGTTGATGATGGTGCTGAATGAACTAAGTTAAATGTTTTGTTTTGTCTACAATTCTGCACAGTTGACGATGGTGCGGCTGAGAAAGAGACACTACCAGAATTTGGCGAGGGCAGTGACACAGGTGGGCTTGTGCCAGGAAAGTCCCTCGTCTTTGCAACACTGGAGTTGACCCTCTCCATCCTTGTTCGTCAGATTCCACAATTAAACCTTAAACTCGTGGATTCCCCTCTTGGCAGTTCTGGAAAACCTCAGGTGTTGTCCCAGGATGGATCAAAGTTAGTAGTAGCTGCCTTGCGAATTCTCTCTGAACTCATTACAGTTTGTTCTCCAACAGGTAAGTGGAGCAAAATGAAATTTGCTGTTTTAATTCCAATAATTTTGTTTCACAGAATTTAGATTTCTTCCCTTATTTCTCACCACTACATTTCAGCCATTGATAATTTGCTTTTGTATTGCCGTTCATATCTTCTCTTATTTTTGCAGGGTTGCCAGTTCGTCCGAGATCTTGAACTATTTCTTCTCCCGACACACACTCCCCCCCCCCCCCCCACCCCGTCCTCTTCCACATATATCCCTCCCTCTGGCTTTACTTTTCAATTATCTGGCACCCTTTGCTCTTCTGTTAATCTCCAGCCTCTGCCCACCCATCTCCCAATCAAACCCTCCTCACCTCTATCCACCTATCACTTGCCAGGCTTTCTTCTGTCACCTAGTCTTTTCCAACTTTCTCCCCCCCACTCCCATCTGTCTGAAGGAGTGCCCAGACCTGAAAAGTCTCTGTGCATTCCCTCTAAAGATGCTGTCTGACCTGAGTTATTCCAGCACTTTTTCTTTCACTCAAGATTCTAGCATCTGTAGTTCCTTGTATCTCTATAATTATTTAAGTCTTGTTCAAGTTTATTTCTTGCCTGTTTAATTAAAATTAAACATTTTGCAATTGTAAGTTCTTGAGTCAGCCATTCCATTCTTAATTCAAGGGAAATCATTGATGAACAAAAACCAAAGTGCTGGAGGAACTTAGTAGGTTAGGCAGCATTTGTGGAGGGAATGGACATGATGTTTCATGCCAGGACCCATCTTCAGAATGGTGGAGTGGAATGGGGGGGAGGGAGGGAGCTAGAGAAATGGGTGAGGGTGGGGCAAAGCTGGGCAAGTGAAGGTGGATACAGATAATTGGCAGATGGGTGTGGTAAGTGCTATGAAGGCCTAAATGATGGGGAAAAGAAACATAAATGAGGAAGTATTACTCTCAATGCATCCATCATTAGAGCAATTGTAGTATCCTGTTAATGGGTAATTGATGTTTGTCCTTGGAGTCAGATGTTACGTACAAACCTAAATAAAGGGGAAAAGAATCAAACGATATTGAAGAAATATTGAAGAGTCTGAAGAAGGGTCTCGACCCGAAAAGTCACCCATTCCACCTCTCCAGAGCTGCTGCCTGACCCGCTGAGTTACTCTAGCATTTTGTGTCTACCTTGAAGAAGTATTGACTGGAAACAGGCCCATCGGCCCACTGACCGTCGATCACCCGTTCGCACTAGTTCTATGTTATCCCAATTTCTCATCGCACACTCGGGGCAATTTACAAAGGCCAATTAACTTACAAACCCGCACATCTTTGCAATGTGGAAGGAAACCATAGCACCCAGAGGAAACCTATGGGGTCATAGGGAGAATGAACAATCTGCAGCCAAACAGCTGAGGTCAGGATTGAACCCGGGTACCTGGCACTGTGAGACAGAAGCTCTATCAGCTGGGCCACTGTGTGCTGCCCCAACATTGTTCTCTAAAATGCAGAAACAGTGTGTTTTTTACAGATTTATGTGAAAATTAATTGAGAATTTTTCAGTTCCTTAGAAATATTGACTTATCTTTCTTTCTTTTCTAGGGAGTGTGTCTATTCTTCCTACTGTCCTTTACCTTATCACAGGAGTCTTAAAAGAAACTGCAGTAAGGAGGCTTGATGGCTGTATATCTTCAACGGTCAATGCTGCACTGCAAGCACTGAAGGTGGTTGTATCCTCTCCCATGGCGAGAGCAGAGAAGAGCCAAGTCGCGTGGACTAGGCTTCTCCGCAGTGCTCTTGCAACTATTTTGGAATATTGGAATCCAGGTAACAGAGCTCCTAACTCTCCTATATGATCAAGATTATATTCAGGAGTAAAAATGTCCAAAGTCACTTCACAGGATAATGATTAGTTTAGTTTAGAGATATAGCACAGAAACAGACCCTTGGGCCCACCAAGTCCATGCAGACCAACGATCTCCCCGTAAACTATCCTACACACTCGGGACCATTTACAATCTTTACCGAAGCCAATTAACCTACAAACATGTACGTCTTTTTAGTGTGGGAGGAAACTGGAGAAAACCCACGTGGTCACAGGGAGAATGTACAAACTCCATACAGACAGCACCCATTGTCAGAATCGAACCTGGGTCTCTGGCGCTATAAGACAGCAACTCTACCGCTGCACCAATATTATAATAAATATTATTGGACAACGATCAGAAGATTGGTTAAAAAAATTAGGATTTGAGGATCTTTGTAAAGATTCAAAGAGCATTGAGAGGTTTTGGGAAAGAATTGCATACATTGAGAACTAGACATCCAAGGTTTGTGCAGTACAGGAGAAGCAATGAAATCAAGGATGTTCAGCAATGCACAGAAAGGTCTTTAGGCTGGAAGAAATAATGAGTATAGGATGGAGCAACATCTTTGGGGGAAAAAAAGGATGAGAATTTTAAAATTAAGTCCTTGATTACCTAAGACCCAGTGTAGACTAACGGACACGGGAATTCTGAGTTGGCAAGATTTATTGGGACTTAGAATATGGCAGTAGAGCATTGGATGAGCTCCTTCTTAAACCGTAAAAGATGGGAGACCGCAGAGAGTACTTGTGATGTCAAACCTAGGGTCAGATGAAGGCCTGAGTAGTGGGTGATTCCTAACGGTTGTGGAATTGGATAGAAGTAAAAGTCATGGAAGTAAAAGTTGGGGGAAGCAGATATCTGGTTGCAGACTCACCTCGTGATCAGCTCTGACATAGTAAGAACGTAAGAGGACTGGGAGTTGACCACTTGTCCCCTTAAGCCTGTCCCAACACTTAATATGATTATGGACGATCTTCTCCAGGTTTTGAGGTTGGAATTAGTCTGATGGGGATGTAAGAGTAGACCAGAGAGAGAGACCTTTCAAAATGTTGAAAAGGGATGGGAGGGAAATGTGTATCTGGTGTTGGGATAATGTTGGAGCTGGCAGAAATCACAAAGGATGATCAATTGAATGTAGCTGATGTGGGGTGGAAGATGAGGAGCAGAATACAGTAGCTCTGTTCTTGATAAGGGATAAGAACCGAGGTTGGGAAGTGAACGAGCTGTGATCAAGGGGCTCTGACCACTATGATAGAAGGAGATCCTTGTTTCAGGAGGTCATTTCAGAAGCACATTGATCTCCTGATTTGGAAAAAAAAAACAAAACAAAATGGAGGAACTAGGAGAATGGAACAGGAGCCTTATAGGTAAAGTGGAAGAAGTGTGCAGAGAAGTGTGGGAGTCTCTGGACGTGACGAATATTTGGAGCCAGCATGTCCCCTGAGATGGTGAGATCCAGAAGGGATGCATCACCGTTCCTTCCCTTTCTGCACGAGAATGAGGACAAATCCATGAAATTGGCCCATGCATCTCAGCATTTTGCAGGTGACCCTTCCCTTCACGACCCCCTGGTCCACTCCTCTAATCCCATCAGATACAGACCATCTAATGCACCTTGCAACTGCAGTCGATGAAACACTTGTCCTTTCACCACCTGCACTCTTAACAATCTTTTCAGGTCACGCAGTGATTCACTTGTGCTTTATCCCATCTAATGTGCTCACAATGTAGTCTCCACTACGGAGGAGAAACTAAAAGCAGATTGCATGACTGCTTTGTGTTTAGTCCAGGAGAGTCACCCATTGCCTGCCATTTCAATTCCCTATCCATCACCCACTCTGGTCTATAAGTTTGTGGCTGTCTGCACTGTTACATTGAGGCCCAATGCAAGCTAAGGAACATCACCTCATCTTCCATCTGAGCACATTATAACCTTTTGGACACTTTTGAATTCTGGGACTTTTCCAATAATTTGAGTTTTCTGCAGGAGTTTAAGTTTAGTTTATTGTCATGTGCACCGAGATACAGTTAAAAGCTGTTTTCATGCACTAACTAATCAACGAAAGACAAATCTACATATTACAATCGAGCCAGCTGCAGTGTATAGATACACGATAAAGGAAATAACTAATATATACAGGATATGCAGAGATAAAGATTCTTAGCTGTGCTGATAGTTGAAAGTACCTTCACTCCTTATTACCTTCATCATGTCTTCTTATGTGTAGGAAAGAACTGCAGATGCTGGTTTAAATCGAAGGTAAACACAAAATGCTGGAGTAACGCAGCGGGACAGGCAGCATCTCTGGAGAGTAGGAATGGGTGACGTGGGTCTCGACTCGAAACGTCACCCATTCCTTCTCTCCAGAGATGCTGCCTGTCCCGTTGAGTTACACCAGCATTTTGTGTCTACCATGTCTTCTTATCTTCCTTTAATATTAACTAAAGTAAATTAAACTACTTCGTTGCTCATTTAAGTTTTATTTTGTTCTTGTTTCCATAGAGCTGAACCACTCAGATCTGGATGAAATGAGCATGCTAACTGCCATTAGTATTTTCCTGATGTCAGCAAACCCAGACGTTACATGTGTGCAGTGCCTTGAAAAGGAATGTATCAACCGGTTTAAAGTAATCCTCAGTTGTAAAAATCCAGTAGTAAGTATTTCTGGCAGATTTACTTCAGTTCAGTAGTGTTGAGAGACAATTCCTCTGCGGTAAAGTTTTTATCAAATCTCTTCAATGTGTAAACCAAGTTCCAATTACACATTTTAGCTGCATAGAAACAAAGTCCTGGACTTTGAAGTCTTGTCAGCATTTTGGAATGATGCTGACAAATTTCTGGCAACAAGTGCGTGTAGATTTTGGGATTTCTGTTAATTATGAAGGTCACAAGCTGGCTGGCATAAGTACCTCCAGCCATTTCCTAGCTGCACTCCACCACTGAACTGGCCTTGTCAAAAAGCAAGATAGGCTTTCTGAAGCAGTGAAATTCTTTGACACTTGGCACAAGGTAAACATAGAGCTCAGGAATTTCTAGGGCCGCTGCATCACTTCATGAGGTCAATCAAGGCCCAACATTTGTTTAGATGAATTTATGCTAACTCTATTGATAGTCTTTTCAGAACTGCTGGTGAAGTCGAAAAACATCGAGGCTTACACTTATGCAGGAGCTCCTGGGGTTTGGGGGCTGCATAGAAAAGTAATATATACATTTTTAATTTGACTTTTGCTCGGTTATTTGTCCTGTCTGAATTATTTGTGACTTATCAGAAGATCATAAAACATAGGCGCAGAATCAGGCCATTATGCCCATTGAGTTTGCTACATCATATTAATACTTTGTTAATCATTAATCATCAGTCCGAAAAGGGTCACCTATCCATGGTTTCCATACAAGTACTGCCTGACCTGCTGAGTTACTCCAGTGCTTTGTGTCCTTTTGTGAAAACCAGCATCTGCAGTTTCTTGTTTCTACAAACTATATTAGTGACTCCTTTTGTCTAAGCACTGTAAGATTTATCAAGGTATATATACAGTGGGAAAGAGGGTTTTTGATCTGCCCATATTCATCCCCTTTTCACTCTGGGTGGTGGATGCACGGAACAAGCTGCCAGAATGGGTATTTGAGTCGGGTAGTATAACAGCATTTAAAATACATTTGGGCAAGTGCAGGGATAAGGAAAGGTTTAACGGGATATGGGCAAAACGCAGGCAAATGGGGCGGGATTAGATGAGGTAAATTGGTCAGCGTGGACGAGTTTGGCCAAAGCGCCTGTTTCTGTGCGGTATGAATCTATTACTCTAGGCAAAGGAAAAGAATGATAGACACAAAGTGCTGGAGTAACTCAACGGGTCAGACAGCATCTCTGGAGATAAAGAAATGGTTTGTTTCTGTTTGGATCTGCTTTGTGTTGAGCAAAAACAAAATCAGATTCCCTGCTTATCATATCCAGCCACTGACCCTGGTGGCGGTTTCAATTGACGGCAGGTAAGCAACTTCGAATCAAGAAACAGCGTATGTTGGAAATATGTCATGGCAGCTTGCAAGTGGGTCAGGCAGCATGAGTGGAAAGGGTTAACATTTCAGGTCAAGGAACATTCATCAGAACTGGGAAAGTGGTAAAATAGTAGGAACTGCAGATGCTGGTTTAAACCAAAGATAGAGACACAAAAAGCTGGAGTTACTCCAGCGGGACAGGCAGCATCTCTGCAGAGAAGGAATGGGTGATGTATCGGGTCGAGGCCCTTCAAGGCTGGCAGCTTCTCGGGAGAGAAGGAATGGGTGACGTTTCAGGTCGAGACCCTCGAAGTGTCTCGACCCGAAATGCCACCCATTCCTTCTCTCCAGAGATGCTGCCTGTCCCACTGAGTTAATTCAGCTTTTTGTCTAAAGCGAGAAAATAAATTGGGTATAAGTTGCACAGAGGGTGAGAATGATTGGATAGCATCAAGGGAATTATCTATTGTAGGGAAAAGTGATTGTTCAGTTTCAGAGCTGCTTGGTTAATAGATTATTGAAAGCGGAAAGGAAAAAAAAAAACAAAGGGATATGTTAAAGTTGTGAAAAGTAGGTCAGAGCTATTGGTGCAACCTAAGGGAAAAATGCTGGAAATTAGGGATATCTGTTTCAGATGTTTCTGTGCTTCATATTTAAGATTTCCAGCTTCTGCAGTTAATTCATTTTTAAACAATCTGCTGACATTTACTAAATTGATGCAGGTCAGTGGCTAGCTTTTGTCAGCAGGGAATCTGACCGTGAGAGAAGGAATGGGTGACGTTTCGGGTCGAGACCCTTCTTCAAACCATTTGACTTAGTGTTTCATCGTGCCCTCAGCAGTGATCTTTACTGTCAACCTGCCTAAAATGTAACCCATGATCCGAAACATGATAAATGGATGAAAGTTGCTTGGTTATCTTTAGAATCTGTAGGAAGGAACTGCAGATGCTGGTTTACACCGAACAGAGACTTAAAATGCTGGAGTAACTCAGCGAGACAGACATCAACTCTGGAGAGAAGAAATGAATGCAGTTTTGGGTCGAAACCCTTTTACAGAGAGTCAGGGAAGAGGGAAACTAGAGATATTGAAGGGCACAAAGAGCATGTAAGGTGTGAAAAAGACAGATCAAAGAAGACGAAAGTGTTGAGCGAAACGATCGCCCAGTCAACGCTTAGTCTTGCCGATATATAGGTGTCCTTTTCATGATCAGTCCTTTTCATACCATACATGCTCTTTGTACCCTTCCATATTGTACAAAATATTTTTATCATTTAACTTTTTTAATTTGAACATCAGATTTTGTTTTTCATTTTCCATGCTCTGCTGTAACGTACCCTTGCTTTATTTTTAAGATACTCTTTTTTTAATATCTCAGATGCAGACACATTGCTGCAGATTGCTGCAGTCAGTAATCCAACATCCCAATAAAGCAGTGTCCACACCCTACATTCACTCCCTGACTATTTTGGTTGTTAATCGATTACGTGAGGTGGAAAAAGAGAAACCAACCACGGGCACCGAGTTGCAGGCCGTGCTGGAAGGGGTGAAGACTCTGGAGACTTTGGTCAGCTTGGCTGAAGAACAAAACCGTGAGTTTCTTCTGAATTCTTCTTTGGACCTGGATGAACAGCTTTTCGAGGTATACGTGGAAACGGGCACATCGGCCCACCGAGTCTCCGTACAGCAGAGGATTTTCCCCTTAAAATTCATAAGAGGAACCTTAACCTGTCGCTCCCTTTTATGATATAATAATGGTTTATGGTTGATTAATTCTCTGCTGAAACAGTGGATGGGTGAGTTCTATGTGATACTCTCATCACCTGCCTGCTAGGAACCCAGGATGCAAACTTGACGTAATGTTTTGTTTAGTTTAGAGATACGGCATGGAAATGGGCCCTTCGGCTCACCAAGTCCATGCTGATTGTCGATTACCCCTTCATACTATTTCTATGTGTAGGAAAGAACTGCAGATGCTGGTTTAAATCGAAGGTAGACACAAAATGCTGGAGTAACTCAGCGGGACAGGCAGCATCTCTGGAGAGAAGCAATGGGTGACGTTTCGGGTCTGAAGTAGGGTCTCGACCAGAAACGTCACCCATTCCTTCTCTCCAGAGATGCTGCCTGTCCCGCTGAGTTACTCCAGCATTTTGTGTCTACCATCCTACTTCTATGTTTTCCCACTCCCTACGCACCAGTGGCAATTTACAGAGGCCAACCCCGCACGTTTTTTGTCTTTGGGATGTGGGAGGAAAATGGAGCACCCATAGGTAGCCAATGGGGTCGTTGGGAGAATGTACAAATTCCCCACAGAGAGTGCCCGAGGTCAGGATCAAACCCGGTTCGCTGGCACTGTGAGACAGCAGCTCCACCAGCTGCACCACTGTGCCGCCGCCTTATAAAGTCTCATACAATTGGATCAGTGACAAGGTGAACAGGTGCGATTGGACACTTTGCTTTAAATTGGTCTCTTCTTTCCCAAAGATTTTGCGAATTACAACAGTTAAGGGATTCTGCTGGCCTTCCAGCACCTTCTAGAGGAAACATTAATAATCTTTGAGGCCCAAAGTAAGTGTTGAGCCGTTGGAAAAGCTCGGTCTGATCATGACCTGACCATTCATGCTTTTGAGAAGACGAGGAAATTCTAGTTTTTTTTTTTGCTTAACTTAAGGATCCTGAGGCCACCAGAGGCCTCCGTCAATAAACCATTCATGCAGCGTAGAATAACATTGGAGCTTGAAGAATCCTAACATTTCATCATTTAGAATGTCAGATATATTTGTTACTTTCAGCTCAAAAATGGATGTTTATTAATGTCCATACTAAAATACTTCTGGTTTTTAATGAATATTCTATGCACTTGTGTAGTTCGATTGTTCTTGAAAACAATTCAGTTTTCCTGTTAATTTGTTGCATGGTTTCTTATATTTCCAGGCATCTATTTGGTGGCTTTGCTTCTACCAATTCTGATATCCTTCCTTTTGGATGAAAATGCTCGAATATCAGCACCAAATCCGGTGAAGAGTTTACATGAGTTTGGTCTACAGAACCTGATGCGAATAGGTCCACAGTATCCAGCTATTTTTCAAAAGTTGATGGGTACGTCACCAGCTATGAAAGCTCGACTTGAAGGAGCCGTTAAAGGTAACCAAGAGAGCTTCGAAGCAAAGAAAGCGGCTGGACAGTCAAAATGTTCTGGAAAAAATTCTCCAAGTATTCAACTCAAGACTGATTTTTCTAATTTCCAAGAGCTGTGAAATAATTTAACAACTACTCATGTCGATAGGTTTACCAAATTGGAGCAAGTGAAGGGAATTTATTCAGTTAAAGTTGAAGAAATCGTAAATGGTATAATTTAAGGATTTGTTACATGTTTAGGATAGTGTAGAGCAGCTTGTGTATGGTTAACATTTTAAAACTTGACGAACATCCCATTTTTAGAAATTAGCATTTTATTTTTTATTAGAAAGCATCCATACATTTCTAACATTTCTTTTACTGTTATTTTAATTCTTGATTTACCCAAGTGAAGTCTTAAAACACGTGTACACAATTATGGAAATTAAATAAGAATTGGTATAGCCTATTAACTAAGATCTGGTATCCATTCGAGTTATATATATCCAGAGATTAATATTAAAGGGAATTTTATGCAAGTATCTTTGTCGTTAAAAGGCTGCTCTCCTTTGGCCTGAAATTTACAGAATTCCTGATATAGGTAGACACTGTTATTTGTGTGATTCAAAACATGCAAATTTATAGCCAGCTAACTTATATGAACTACAAATGCACTACAACTGTATTATTTTAAACAAACAAGATTGTTACATTGCTCGGCGCTTTCTTTAAAAAGAATATCAATTATATTTTTTTAAAGTGAGCTTTAATAAATCTCTAACCACAAGTTATTTTCTATAAGTGGCTGTTAATGCCGCTCAATTTTGTTTGCCAGTGATAATAATATTACACTGTAAAGTGTGCAGTATTTCTAATGTCACAATCTTTTTATTGATGGACTAATTTCACAAGCTTTTCTTACAGAAAACCAAACCGCAATTTACTAGCTAACATTTTTTGCTTTGGCTTAACTGAAGCTCTGAAGTACTATATTAATAGACGACTTGCAAGTTATGTATATAACACATGTAAATGATATAGAATAACTACATATGCGTTATTACCACTTTTGTATTTTTAAATAAAGCTAATTTCTTCACTTGGTCTGTTATTGCTCACAATATTTCCTTCCCACCTTGTCATTTTTCCCTGAGCATTAACCATTCTACATTCCCAAATGAAAATGGGTAATGACTTTGGTGTCCGCTTTATCAATCCTCCAACAGCTTTATTTTGTATTTGCACCCTCTTCCTGAAGATGCCAACGTTTAATATACAATTCCGGAGGCATTGCCGGCCATTCTTTCTGTGTGAAGCTACATTTTGGCAGACAGTTTTTTCACAGGATCCTCAGAAGTGACTGTAACACTAGTACAGGGTGTTTTAATTAAATTACAGCAGGGTGTTACCGGGTAGTAATTAAACATCAGAGTCATGAGTATTTATTCTCTTTCCAGTCCAGAAAAACATACCAATTATATAGACAAAGATGTTCCAAGTCTGTCAGCAAATAGTACAAACCGGAGCTCAGGTCCAGGATATCCTTGGTAATCTGTTGCCAGCACTGGTTAGTTCTGGCCTTTTCCTACCTCCAGTCCCCTCCCCTCTATTTTCAGTCTGAAGAAGGGTGCTGCCCCGAAACATCACCCATCCTCTTTCCTCAGAGATGCTGCCCTTCAGCACATTGTGTCGATCTTTGTTGAGATTAATCCCTTCAAAGATATGCAAGAGTTCACTGGTGCATTAATCAATAATTGAAGATTATTTTGTACCTAAGTTTCTTCTGTGTTTTCTTGTCACTGGAGGCAGTGTTTTATGTGCTAATTAATTTTGCACCTGAAATGTTTGCCTTTAGAATAGTTGATTTTTAGCTATTGTGCATTTAGTTCTTATCTCGTATTCCTTGTGAGCAGTTTTACTTTCGTGTTATCAGGCTATCCAGTATTGAAGGGTTTAATGAATTTGATCATCTTTCTATTTACATTTTGCTGACGACTTCTGTGACGAAGTATAATTTGTAGAAATATTTCTAATACTCAAATAAGTCACTATAGCAACCTATCAGGTTTAAATGTGTAGGAAGGAAATGCATACACGAGAGCTAGTGCACTTGGGGGGGGGGGGGGGGGGGGGGGTGAGAGTAAATGCCGGGGTCACCACATCAGCCGTCGCATTTAATTTGACACCTAATTCACTTTCATATCTTCGGTATTAAAAAAGTTATGGCCATTTTCATACTCGGAAATTAGCATCTTGTCCCCTATTGCTTTTCCATTGACTTAACACAAAAGCTGTGATCGAGGACAGTCAAAAGCCATAACTTTCTTAAAAATTAAGAGAGCTAAATGACATTTTCAGTTATTGTAGATTGAAGCATTTTAACACAAATATAAAACATCTTACTTGGATGACCTGAAATTAAAGCATATAACTAGTTAGTTACCTAATTGTATCTAATTACAAAATTGACCGTTGCGACGGAAATAGTAATAAACACCCAGACTGCCTTGAAAATTCAAAAATGTGATATTCTCAAGATCAGAACTTTAATACTAACATAAAGTGCAAGTGAAATGAATTTGCCAGCAGCGGTACAATGAGAAAGAACACACAAAAACACAATTAAAAAATGTAACACAAACATCCACCACACATTCATCACTGTGGTGGAAGGCACAAAATTTGGCCAGTCCTCCTCCATTTTCCCCCATGTTCGGGACTTCAACCCTCTGCAGCTACCGCTGCGGGCGTCCAGATGAGTGAAAGTCCAGGTAAGTCCTGAAACGGTGCCTCTGTCACCGGAGACCGCGGCTTCAGGTTGGTGTAAGCCGCAGGCCAGCGGTCAAAGATTTAAAGTTCCCGCCGCGCCGCAGCCAGAAACACTGCAGACCACAGGGCCGGCGGTCAGAGCTCCTCTCCAGGGGTCCCCGCGAGGGACCCCGCTCCCGATGGTAAGTTGCCACCGCGCCCGCGGTAGAAGTAGGCCGCGGGCCGGCGGTGGTGGCTTCTTCTCCCGGGTCCCCAACGAGGGATCTCAGGCTGCGTCGCTGCGCCAACTGGAGCTCTGCAGACCCCAGCTTCAGGCTGCGCGGGCCAGCAAAACGGAGCGCTCCCCTCCGGCGTGAGCTCACCCGCTCCACGCCAAGAGTCCGCGCTGCGCCCGCGGCTGGGGCCCCAGGCGCGTCTCCGGGAAAGGCCGCACTGATCCTCGATGTTAGGCCATTGGGGGGGCGACATGGAAAAAGTTGCTCTCCGTGGAGGAGGCCCCCCCACACCACCCCCCACACACGACACACAAAGAAACATTAAAAACATACATTAAAATATACTAAAAAAACTATTCTAGCAATAGACCAAGTCTTCATGGAGAAGATCAGTTGCTAGCTGGTACATTGGCATATCATAATCAGTGGCATCATCATACTCCTCAGATTGTAACCATTAAGCAACTCTGTACACTTTGTTTTTCCTCAACTTTTCAATTTTGGCATTGTAAACTACAGGTTTTTGCTCTTCAAACCACGCATGACATGCCTTTCTGCCCACTGCTTTCCCTTTAAGAATGTCCTGTAGATCATCACATTTGGAGTAGTCCAAATTCGGATATTCTCAGCGAATGCTATCTAAATCAGTCTCTTGCTGGGTATTTGGATGGACAATTTTTCATTTCTTCTTCGGAGACATCTGTTTAAAATGTAAAGGAAAAAAAATACCGAACAACATTAACAGAAGCAAGTTATTATTTGCAGTTTTAAAAAAAGGTAGAAATTATAAAGTTAAACGCTAAAACAAACAGTAAATACCCAACAAAAAAATTCATATTCATCATTCATCAAATCAATTAAATTCATCTAATCAATTAAATTCATCTAAATTCAATTACTAGATCTAAACATCTATCCATTTCTTAAGAAAAGGCTAACATTATTTAAGTTAAATAATTACAGTTAAATAAGTTAGAAGTTTTGTAACTGAAAATGGATGTGGGGGGAAGTTGAGGTAAATTATTGGGATAGTTCTACAAATGCTGGACAGCCTCCAGTAATTGATAGAGCTTTAGTTCATGAGGATCAGCAAGTAAATGAAAATCATGAGATGACAGATACCCAAAATCAGAATAAAAGTAGAAAGTGCTGGGAAAATTGGGTAAGAAGCATCTGTAGAAATAGAAAAAGAATTGACATTTCAGGTTGAAGACTCTTTGGTTGTTTACATTGGCAACATTTTGTGTTTTTATTTCAACGAGTGAGTCATTTCGTGTGAAGCTTTTCCTTTTTCTGAAGATCAAACTTCATCCACAAAATGATTCTTCCGAACTTATTTTCAATCCTCCCTACAACCTTTCTTTTTCCCAAAACCAGTGATTCTAGCGAGGGTATATTGTCAAGAATGTCAATATATTGATTCCCAGCCTAAATTAATTTATTTCTGGAGATTAGAAGCAGTTACCATTGACTATCGATTTCAGGGAGGATGGTGTTACAACAAAGCACATGAACTTATTGTTCCAATAGTCCTTGTAAATTGAATCCTATTCCTGTTTTCTTGTTTAGGAAGAAGGGTCTCGACTCGAATCGTCACCCATTCCTTTTCTCCAGAGATGCAACCTGACCCACTGAGTTACTCCAGCACTTTGTGTCCATCTCTTATTGTCTTGTGTTCTTCAAAAGGTTTATTGGGCACTGGAATAATACTGAGTCCATTTGTTTTGGATTTTTACTGTTGCTGATGATTCTCCAAACCCACACTTTAGTTTGTATACATGATCAGAATTGTGGCATGAAGAAATGTTATAAAAAGGAACAGCGGATGATGCTGCCTGACCAGCTGAGATACTCCAGCATTTTGTGTCCATCTCTGGCATGAAGAAATATGAATTGCAAGTTTCATTGTTCTTCTATACAAGGAATCCTTTTCATTGGGATCTTGAAATTACTTTGATGCCAGTGATTTTTCCAATCAATGTTTATGTCACCTCTGCTAAATGGTATGATAGGAATGGTCAGAATTATACCCCACCCAGTCATAATGATACAATTCAGCGTTTCATGGGTCTGGTCACCATCAGAGTTAAGTATTTGATGGTATCATCGGATGAACGTATGACAACAATAACCATTGTTATGCTGCAAAATGACTTGGAAGGGACATCCAGGTAATATATTGTGACCAGGTTTGCTCCAGTAGCTACCTCCACGACCATATTGCTGATAATTCCTGAAGAGCCACCAAGCATGTTTGGAAGCATTGCACAGAAGTAGAGGACATTCTTGAAAACTGGACAGTGGGAAAGATCCTAGAACTGGGGGACTTAATGCTAATGTAACTCATGGATTAGAGTTATATTACATGTAGTAGTAGTTGCACAGTTAATTAATGCAAATGTTATTTTTGTTACTTATTTTTATTTATTTTGGAATAATAGGAAGCAATATAAGAAGTTGAAGTCCCTGATGTTTGTCAGGTAGACAGGTTGTAATTACTCCCAGTGGTATATTGAATGGTGTTATTTCATATATCTTCCTTGGACCTAGCCAAGCGCCATCAGGGAGTTGATGAAGGGATTTTTTGAAATTATAAGAAAGTTGGGCAAGCTTGTAATTTGGTTAACCCAAGAACCTTGTGTACTGGAGAAGCATGTTTGGAAATGAGGTCAATGTAGCAAAGTAACTTAAGTGTCAGGCGAGAGATAGCAAATAGCTTAGGGAAATGTGTAGATACGCAAGATAGAGGTTACTGGAGCCATTGGATGTTTGTAAACCAGACGGAGGGCAATAAAATGTGTCATACGATGAGAGAAGTTGTTTTATGACACTTATTTACAGAATAAATGAACAGCTTTGGGGCTGTCCCACTTAGGCGACTGCAAGAGACTCTGCGGTCGCCACATCTTCGCGGGTTGCCGGGGAGTCGCTTTCATGGTCGTGAGGAGTTCCTGTATTCTGGGAACTAGTCGCGGCCTCATTATGGTCGCCGGGAATTTTTCAACATGTTGAACATGTTTCAACATGTTGAAAAATTAGTGGCGACCAGAATGAAGCTGCCATGGAGAGTAGCAAGAATTCTCGTGCCGTAGGTGGGTCGCCAGGAGGTCGTAGGTTCTCGCCGATGCTGACCGGTGAATTTCATTGACTCAATGGGGAAAAAAAACGTAAGCAGTAGTTTTCAGAACCAAGGATAATCGGCCAGTAATGTTAAATGTCCGCCAAGCTTCAGAGCCGTGTATCTCTGGCTTCTTAAACGTTGTCTCCACTCCTTCTCCCCCCTTGTCCCCCTCTCCCCCCCCCCCCCCTCTCCCTCCCTCTTTTAAAGGACCTACCGTACACTGTGCTTAAGCCGTCTTAATTCCAGCGCCAACCTTCCTGTTCATCGTGGCGATGTGTGTGTGTGTGTGTGTTTTCCACTCTGACAGTCGCCGTTCCAGTTGCCGGTTTTTTAGGCGACTGACGGCAACTTGACAGTCACCTGAAAAATTGCCTAGGTGGGACAGGCCCATAAAGACACATGAGAAGTGCCCGTGCTATCAGATAGAATCAACTCCAGAAGAGATAAAGCAAAGTTTAATGATGACAAAAAAAGTGAGTTGCTTTACTTACTGAATTTGTTTAGTTGATTAAATAATTGAATATTAAACTAGTAGCATTAAAGGTTCACAAAGGAAGAAATCCAACCACCTACATCCAATGGTGAAAACATTGTACATTAAGTTAGGAATTCACCATGCGGATCCTTCCATATAGATAGTGGAAAGTCAGGAAGGAAATCAACAGGATACCCGGAATGGGAACATGAACTTCTAGAGGTGTACGATAGAGAGCATATTGATTGGTTGCATTATGGCCTGGTTCGGCAAATTGAATGGTCAGGAAAGAAGATTGCCACAAATGGTGAACACTGCCAGGTCCGTCACAGGTAATGACCTCCCCACCATCGAAGGGATCTATATCAGGAACCTACAACACCATGTAACATTCAGTGGTGGACTGGGTCTAAAAATATTGATTGCCAGGAGACAAAGGGGGCCCACTTCATCAGGGGCCCACTTGATATAGGGGCCCCACTTCATCAGGGGCCCACTTGATATAGGGGGCCCACTTCATCAGGGGCCCCCTTGCCATCGGGCAAGCTGACACCCTGGCCAGTCCGCCACTGGTAACATCTCACTCCTGCCTTTGGGAAGGAAGTATAGGAGTCTGAAGAAAGGATGGGTAACGTTTTGAGTCGGAACCCCTTGTCAGTGTGCTAACATTTTACGGTCTGGATCTCTGGCATTTTAGAGAACAATAGATGAAAATTGCCTGAAGGGTGGGCGTCGCTTGTGGAAGGTTACAACAGAGCAATCTAGTGAAGGTTCTGTATGAATAGTTTACGCAGCAAGAACAAATAATGGTTTCCATGGACATTGCCACGAGTGTTGTGTTTCTGGTATTTGAGCAGGAATGTAAGTGGCATTGACCAGATGGTACAATGAAGCTTGAGTCATCATCCACCTTCCATTCTACCTACACTGGGAAAAGGATCAAGGGATTGAAGACAATGAGAAATGATGAAAGAGAAGTCAAACTCCTTTTTTTGATTATTCCAGAATAGAAATAAAATTTGAAAGGCTGGATCTGGCTGCCAAAGGTGAAGATAAATTGAAAGAGGTCAAGAATATAGAGTCATAGGAACATACAGTGTGGAAACAGGCCATTTGGCCCCACTTGCCCACGCTGAATAACATGTCTACACTAGGCCCACCTGCACCCATTTGGCCCATATCTCTCTAAACCTATCCTAGCCATGTATTGTACCTATCTAAATGTTTCTTCAAAATTGCGATAGCATCTGCCTCACCAACCACCTCTGGGACCTCATTCCATACACCCACCACCTTTTGTGTAAAAAAAAGTTACCCCTCAGGTTCCTATTAAATCTTTCCCCCCCTCACCTCGAGGTTAACTTATGTTGCTTGAAATAATTTGAGGTATGAAAGACACGATTCACCAAAGGGAGGACATCATGTGTGATAGCGAAACGGTTACATAACTCAGCTCCAGCATTCTTATCACTTGAGCTCATCCATCTGAACATTTTCCATTAACAAGGTAGATGCAGAACCACATTTGACTCATACAGTCTCTCTTGTTCTCCACCCTATCACAGACAGTCCCAATGTTCTCTACCCGTCTTCTCTGCAATATTAAAATAGATTTGATTTTTAACATGCAAGTTCTGAAAGATCATTGATCGGAAATATTAACTTTGTTTCTGTCTCCACAGATGTAGTTTGAACTTGTTGAGCATCCCAATATTTTCTGGGCTTTTTGTTTGTGAGACTGTACTTCACACCTCGTATTTTGAAGGATGGGATAATGGGACTCATTGACCATTTATGTTTTCTGCTAGAACTGTTCCAATAATATTTGACAAAGACAAGACACAGCAGTAACATCTTTGGAAATAATGCAATAGCAAGATGTGAATAGCAATATTTTATATTTACTTGGATAAGAATGATGGGTCTCCGCAATTCATGATGTGTAAGTGGAAGACAGTTTGATAAAATGTCAAGATTATTCAACATGTGCCTTGGACTGTTGAAATACAATAGATTTCTATTTGGAATAACCAGAGAAGCCTGCTAAAATCTTAGTGCCTGCCGGAAGAGGAACACAAGGAGAACCTGGAAGGAGACCTTGATTCTACAAAGGAATTTGGGTTGGGTAAAGACAAATGTCTTTGCATTTTGTTGTGCTGCTGCAAATAGGAAAGTTATTGTGTTTCAGAAGGAACTGCAGATGCTGGAAAATCGAAGGTACACAAAAATGCTGGAGAAACTCAGCGGGTGCAGCAGCATCTAAGTTATTGTTCTGTTTTGGTGCATATGACAATAAAACACTCGACTTGACACCCTCAAATAGCCTACATTGGCTAAAATGGTTACAGGATAAACATGGAAGGATGCAAGCGAGTTGATGGCAAGATTGCTGGTCCAACTAACTTATGGAGCTGATGCTTACTTGGGATTTCAATTACTATAGCTGTTTTCTGCTGTTTTTAAGCAAAGAGTCAGTGCACAAATTGTTGAATCACAAGACAAAATGGAAGTGTACAAATCAAGTAGTCAAAGTAAACTTTATTGTCAATTCAAATAATGCAACAAGTAGTTACACAGAGGATTGAAATTGCGTTTCCCCATACTCCAAATGTGCAAGTAATATTTATAACACAGACAGACTATATACCAATAAAGATAGACAATGGACATATACATTATATAAAATATTCACAGTGTGCCAGAGTGTAGTAAAATTTTAATGTATGTTATTAAGGTGCAATAATAAAGGTGCAATATAGAAAAGTGCAAATAGCATACTGCAGACATTGAGTTAAAGTTATTTTAACAGTCAGTTGGTCTTTGTTTGTGTAATGTTCATGGAATTTTCTTGAGTGTGTTGAGTAGTCTGATGGCTTGAGTAAAAAGCTGTTTTTGAATCTGGTGGTTTTGCTCCGCATGCTGCGGTAGCGCTTGATGGTAGGAGGGTGAACAGTTTGTGTGCTGGGTGAGTGGTGTCTTTGATGATATTGGTTGCTCTCTTGCGACATGGGTATAAGTCCTGGATTGCTGGTTGGGGTGATCTGGTGATCTTCTCCGCTGTCCTCACCACTCTCTGTAGGGCCTTCTGGTCAGCAGCAGAAGCAACTGCCATACCAGACTGAGAGACTGCTGTAAGAATGCTCTCAATGGCACCCCTGTAAAAAGTGGTGAGGGCAGAAGGGGGGAGTCGGCTCTCCTCATCCGTCGAAGATAGTGGAGGCGTTGCTGTGCTTTCTTGACTAGCGAGATGGTGTTGGTGGACCATGTCTGATCATCTGTGGTGTGCACTTCCCAGGAACTTGGTGCTTTTCACAGACTCCACTGCACTGCCATTGATGGTGAGTGGGGTGTGTGCTTGTCTTCCTAAAGTCCAAAGTTATTTTCTTTTGTTTTATTGACATTCTTGAAGGTATTGATGTACCAGTTGATGAGTTGTTGTACCTCCTCTCTGTGGCTGAATCATTGTGGCTGATGAGACCCACCACTGTTGTGTCATCTGCGAACTTGATGATGTGGTTCGAATTATGTTTGGCACAACCTCTGTTTTATCAGCGTGAACAACAGAGGGCTCAGCACACATCCCCGTGGGACCCCCGTGTTCATGATGGTGTCTCTGATGAGTTTTTGCCAACTCTTACTGTCTGTGGTCTGTCGGTGAGGAAGTCCAGTAACCAGTTTGCATAGTGGGGTTTTCCGCCGAGTTTATTCCCTGACTGTGTTGAAGAGCTGAAGTCGATGATGAACAGCTCCGCACGTAACTGTTATTGCCCAGATGAGCCAGGCTTAGGTGGAGTGCTGTTGCTATGGCATCATCAGTGGAACGGTTGGGACGGTATGCAAACTGGTATGGGTCAAGTGTAGAGGGGAGACTGGGTGTTATGTGGGCCTTGACCAACCTTTCAAAGCACTTCATCATGATGGACGTGAGTGCTCTGGGCCGGTAGTTGTTCAGTGTTGAGGCTGGGGATTCTTGGGTATGATGGTGGTGGCTTTGAATCATGCTGGTATGATGGCTTGGCTCAGAGAGGTGTTGTAGATGTCAGTGAGAACATGTGAGTTGGTCAGCACAGTCTCTGAGCACACACCCCGGTATGTTGTCAGGACCTGCAGCTTTTCTGGGGTTCACCTTGAGTAGGGTCCTCCGCACATCAGCTGGGTCCAGGTGAAGTGTTTCATGGTCTGGGCAGGGAGGGGCTTTTGTTGATGTGATGGTGTTGTCTTCCTCAAACCGGTTGAAGAAGGTGTTAAGTGTGTTGAGGAAGTCTGTGTTGTCCTCGCACGGTGGGGATGTTGGCCTGTAGCTGGGGACAGACTGGATGCCTTGCCACAGGCGCTTGGGGTCCTTAGTGTCTGTGATGCTTGAATTTTCTGTCCATAGACACGCTTCCTCATCCCCCAGTTCAAGTTGGCCCTAGCAATACTAAGGGCGTCTTTTCCCCGACTTGAAAGTTTAGCTTTTGAAACCTCCAACTAATTCCTTAAACTTTTCCTGCAGCATCTCATCTGAACCATCCATTGGTGGTAATAGTGTAGCTTATGAATTCAATTGCTTTTGAGATTTTGTAGACTCCCTTAACCCCCGTCCTTCCGGCTGATGCTGCCTTTTGTATCGTGTGTTCAGAGACACTCCTTCCTATTGACTTCAAAACAAAGTGGCAACCAGGAACACTCAATACCTCAATGTTCAAGGAGGCAAATTGGTATTGCATTGGAACTGCTTTGGGTAGGTGCATTTGAATCTTTTTTTTCAATCCACTGCTGAGGGAGGCAGGGCAGTGTTGGAATCTTACTTTTGAGAACGGCTTAAGTTCCATTGGAGGAGACGGGTGGAATATTGGGTTGGGGGATCACACCATTGGGGGAGCAGACCCAATCTGCACTTGGTCTAGTTTATATATTAAAACTGTGTGGCTGCCGCCTGCTGCCCGCCTGCCTTTCTGCCTTTTGATTCGTTCCATCGTGTGATGTCACACTCCGCAGATGTCCAATCGGAATGGATCCATTTACATGGACGGCTGCCGGCCTCCTTTCGTCCTTTGATTCTCTGCAACTCCGAACCCGCAGAATCGCCGACATCTTTTCCATTTCATTTCACTTTTTCTTTGCATTCCTCATCCATTTCTTTACTGAAGAAGGGTCCTTCGACATGAAACGTCACCCATTGCTTTAAGCAGACCCAGCCCAAGAGATGCTGAACGTTCCATCGTGTGATGTCACAATGCCCAATGTTCACATATGTCCTCGGAATGGATTCATTTATGCCTTTCCAGCCCCACATTTTGCTGACATTGTTGCCATCTTAGGCATCTGGGGTTATCTTTGTCAGTTGGAAGATAGACTCGGCTTGTAAGTGCTGTTCTTAGAAACATGTTTTAACTTTGTTTGAGGCCATGGACAGAGGGATCATATTGGAAGTGGGATGGAGAAATAGTTACAGGAACTGGATACTCGGGATAACACTCGAGGACAAAAAATAGATGTCCCGCAACGTGGTCATCCTATTGACCAAATCTTAAGCCCTAAGGACAGAAATGATAAAGTGGGTGATAGCGTATGGGAAGAATCTGTGAGAAGGGGATTTGGTCAGGGTGGAAGAGGGGACTAGAATATGAAGAAGAAAAGGAAGGGAAGGTTTTGAAAGGTCATCAAGTTTAAAAATCTGTCCCTCTCTCCTTATGCTCTGAGTCTGGCCACATATACCCAGCATTTTTTGTTTTAAAATTATTTAATATTTTTGATAGTTGCAGTATTTCACTTTGTGGGGGAGAGGCATTACAGTGGATATGGTGGAAATTGCTTAATGGAGAAACTGTTGGGGTGGAAGCTTTGAAGTTGGAACAGAAATTTCTCTGTATGGTGGAAGTTGAAACGTTGAAGCATGTAAGAAACGTAGCAAATGCTGTTCTGTGCTCTACTGTCCAGAGGAGAACCGTGGTTGAGGGAAAAGGGAAACATTGCAGAAGTACTCGTGTGAATAGAGGAATAGAAAGAAACCATTGTAGTTGGAAGGAAAACAGAAACTGAATCACAGAATCATTGGGTGGTGGGTACATGGAACAAGCCGCCAGAGGAGGCAATTGAGGCAGGTACTATAAACAACATTTAAATGAGATACGGACAGATAATGGGCGGAAATCCTGGGTGTGGGGGGGGGGGGACCCATCCCCCCCCATGTTTTGTGAAACATGTTGCAGCAAAACCGCCCGGGATTCCGGGAATGACTGAGGCTCCCAGGTGGGCTCACCTGCCCCGGGACTGGCTTCAGATCCCAGGTCCCGAAAACTATTTGAAAAAAAAAAAACGCCTGCGGGCCGGATGATTTTTGGTCAAGGGCCGCATACAGCCCGTGGGCCGTAGGTTGCCGACCCCTGTCCTAGATGTTAGGCCTCATTGTGTCCATGTTTTAAAAGTGATTTCTGCCCATTATAGGAAAGATTTAGAGAGATATGCGCCAAACACAGACAAGTGGGACTAGTGGCGGTAGGGCATCTTGGCCGGCACAGACATGTTTTGCCAAAGGGCATGTTTCAGTGCTGGATGACTCTGTGTTCTTGCTGACGTCAAAGTGGAGGAGGGGAAGAGTATGGTCAGGCTTGTAGTGATGATAATTATTGGGCTTATAGTTTTGACTGGCTAATAAACTGATCCCTGAAGAGGGATTGCGAACTTGAGAAAGGAAAGAGTGCGATGTATCAAACACCACTGAAATTGGCAGCAATTAATGGTTCAATTACACTTTATTGTCACATGTACTTTGGAAATTCCTTTTTTGCATACAGTTCAGTAAGAATTTTACTATACTAGACCCAATCATACATAAGAGTGTAAGAATAGTAGATTGCACTAAGATGTAAATCAGGAATTCCAGCAATTCATAAATTAGATATTTTCCAATTAATATATTGCAAGGCTTACAAGGTTTATCTGAGGTTAATAACTTGCAAGGTTTATCAAAAGGTTAATGACTGGCAAGGTTACTAAGTGTATCAGAAATTAAACTCCCCAGGAAGGCGACCGATGCTCAACGCTTGAGGTCGACCGCGGCATTTTAGCGACGCTCCCTGAAGGGAGAGGAAGGAGCCGAGGCTGCGCCTTGCGCCGCATTACGTGCCCGAGGGCCGGGCCGGGCCGGGACGGGAGAGGACGGGACGTGAGCGACCGCTACTCCGATCGGGCGCCGCCACAGCCTCTTCCGCTTGATCCCGGCGAAGGGAAGGCGGCGAGCCGGGACAAGGCCTGGTGAGTGCGGTGGGGGATGTGAGGCGAACGCGAGGCCTCTCGCTTCACTCGGCCGCGGCTCCAGGGGCCTAGCGCGCGGCGGCGGCGGCCTCGGCCTCAGCCGGCTTCCTGTCCGGCCTCGGTGGCGACGGGAGGCCGCCCACCCCGTGGGCCCCGTTACATCAGGCGTTTGGAGCCGACACACGGTCACGACCTTCGGCCCAGCGCCGGAGCCTGAGTCCGGGCCCAATGTCAGCGGGAGGCCGGGGCGGCAGACACAGCCGAGCCGAGCCGAGCCCCGGGCTGGTGGTTAAATGGCGGCCGTGACCCAGGAGGGTGGGAGAGGAACATCGGGCTGTGGGTGTTTGAAGCAGCTGAACGCTCCATGCTAACATTTGCTTTGCTTTCCATTAAGGTTTTTTACGGACTAATCGTGAGTTGTCGGCCATCTCTCCCGTGATACTACATCTCCGCCAGTATTTTAACTCCGAGAAGAACAGTGTGAAGGGGGAATATAATTACATATTGAAGCGGCCTCAGCATGGCCGATGTGGATCCCGATACGTTGTTGGAATGGCTGCAGATGGGCCAGGGCGACGAGAGGGACATGCAGCTGATAGCCTTGGAGCAGCTGTGTATGCTCCTTCTTATGTCCGATAATGTGGACCGTTGTTTTGAAACGTAAGTGAAATCTGACTGGCTGTTTGTTTTTGTTTATAATTCACTTTTACTATACGTCAAACTTCAAAGTTGTTTTTGTTTATAATTCACTCAAACTTCAACATTTATTTCAGTATTTAAAAAAAATCGTATTTGAAGTTTATTTTAGGGTAGTTTTGCACCTGGGGATATCAAAAATATATTTAGCCTTGCTTTAAAATACTTTTTTCCCCTCAAAGGTTGATGGAAGCAGAGTTCCAAAGTCTCTTTTCTTCCAGAGTAAAAGTTCAGAGAAACATGGTGCGGCCAGTAGCGCTGCTGACTCGGTGTTCCCGAGACCTGGCTTCTTTCCTAACCACTAGTGTTGTGTTGTATGTGTGGAGTTTTACATATTCTCCCTGTGACCATGTGGTTTCGTCTGTGTGTTCCAGTTTCTTCCCACATCCTAAAGATGGATGGGTCGCTCAAATGCCCCTGATGTGTTCATGAGCAGTAACATTATGTGGGAGTTATTGGGAAGGTTGGGAAAATAAAAAATATAGGATTAATATAGTAGTACCGAGTGGATGCTTGATGGTTGACGTGGGCTTGATGGGTCGAAAGGGCTGTTTCCATGCTGTATGATTCTCTCAAAAAGAAGAGAAAACAAGACGATTAAAGTTATCAGAATTCTGTGTCGAAGGAAGTCTTCCTAATGTTTTTATGTTAAAAAAATACTGATACTTTGTTGTGCATGATTTGGTTGGTGTGGGAATGTTAAAAGCACTGTAAGAATAACCAGAACACAGCATTGCCTGGAATTATGAATTTATCTGGTCTCATTAAAATTTTGAAGTTGGTAAATTTTTTGGTGTAAAAACATTAAAATAAAACGAATTGAATGTTAAATGGCATTGTTTTAAACAAAAGATAGACACAAAAAGCTGGAGAAATTCAGCGGGACAGGCAGCATCTCTGGAGAGAAGGAATGGGTGACGTTTTGGGTCAAGATCCAGAGATGCTGCCTGTCCCGCTGAGCTGCTCCAGCTTTTTGTGTCTGTCATCAGTTTAAACAACCTTACACATTGTTTTGAACAAGTCTTGCATGGGATATTCAACTTTCAACAGTATAGATGTTCACAAAATGTAGCTTCAGGTATTGTTTTTGTTGCTGTTGAACCATGCTCATGTAGTCTGGGAAATCTTTATTAAATTAAGAATTATAGGAATATATTATGTAAATACAGAGAGCAGCAGCAACCAGTCGTAAAGTTGAAAAGCTTTGAATTTCATGAACTTTATCATTGCCTTAAGTATGCCTCCACTTCCTTTAGCCCATTGAGGAAAAGGGTATTTAACATCGAAACATAGAAAATAGGTGCAGTAGTAGGCCATTCGGCTCTTCGAGCCAGCACCGCCATTCAATACGATCATGACTGATCATCCAAAATCAGTATCCCGTTCTGGCTTTTTCCCCCATATCCCTTGATTCCCTTGGCCCTAAGAGCTAAATCTAACTCTTGAACACATCCAGTGAATTGGCCTCCACTGCCTTTTGTGGCAGAGAATTCCGCAGATTCACAACTATCTGGGTGAAAACGTTTTTCCTCGTCTCAGTCCTAAATGGCCAATCCCTTATTCTTAAACTGTGACCCCTGGTTGTGGACTCCCCCCCCCCAACATCGGAAATGTTTTTAAGAATTTTAAATGTTTCTTTAAGATCCCCTCTCATCCTAAATTCCAGCGAATACAAGCCCAGTCGACCCATTCTTTCATCATACGTTAGTCCCGTCGTACCGGGAATTAACCTGGTGAACCTACGCTGCACTCCCTCAATAGCAATAATGCCCTTCCTCAAATGAGGAGACCAAATTTGCACACAATACTCCAGGTGCGGTCTCACCAGGGAGGTACAACTGCAGTAGGACCTCCTTTCTCCTAAACCCAAATCCTCTCGCATTCTTCACTGCCTGCTCTACCTGCATGCTTACTTTTAGTGGCTGGTGTACAAGCACACCCAGGTCTTGTTGCACCTCCCCTTCCCCTAATCTGACACTATTCAGATAATAATTTGCCTTCCTGTTCTTGCCATCAAATTGGATAATCTCACATTTATCCACATTATACTGCATCTGCCATGCTTTATGCCCTCTCGCCCAACCTATCCGAGTCACCCTGCAGCCTCATAGCATCGTCCTCGCAGCTTTATGTCATCTAGCAAACTTAGAGATCAAGATCTTGGGTCTGGCACAAATTTTATGGGGGGGGGGGGGGGGGGGGGGGTGAGGGGTTGGTTGAGGGGAGGGAGGATGGGGGGATGATCCCACTGAAACTAGGTATATTAAGGCAATCCTCCAATCCATCGTAAGTTAAGCAAACCAAGATCACTGTCCCCTTCGAGGTCAACATCTCGAGCTTTGTGTTTCTAATTAGATTTACCGTATTTCTCGGCAATGAAGACACTATTTTTTCACATAAAATAAGCCCCAAAAATATACGCAGGCGACCTGGGAACTGCAGCAGACCTGGGGCAAGTGAGCCAACCTGGGCGCAACAGCCAGACCTGGGGGCAAACAAGTCGACCTGGCAACTGCAGCCATTCCCTGGGCACGCAGCCGACCTGGGTGTCACAACCAGACCTGGGGCAAGCGAGCCGACCTGGGCGCTACAGCTAGTCCTGTGGCACGCAGGCGACCTGGGAACTGCAGACAGACCTGGGACAAGCGAGCCAACCTGGGCGCTACAGCCAGTCCTGTGGCACGCAGGGTAGCAAGTGCCTGGAGTGTGCTTCTGGGGATGGTGGTTGAAGCAGATACGTTAGTAACAGTTAAAAGACTATTGGATAGATTTATGGAGGTAATGGAGGGATATTGGTTATATGCTGGTAGATAAGTGATTCCTACAATTTTGGTATCATGTTCGGCAGAGATATTGGGGGCCAAAGGACCTGTTCCTGTGCTGTATTGAAAGTAAAATATAAATATTGAGCAGTTCAAGCAGCATCTGTGGAAAGAGAAACTGAGTTAATGATTTAGGTTGAAGATCTTTTGTCTGAACTGGGAAGGAGACAAAAGTAGTTCGGACATTGACATCCTTCCTCAAACCTGTTCATCTCTTGTTCTTTTGGCCTTCCAGTGGAATTCAAGGATTTTGTTGAGTTGTTTATGGATTTCAACCTGGGAGAGTAAATACTTTTCTTCCACATATGGTGCCTGACCTGCTGAGTGTTTTCAGCATTGTCTCTTTTTATTTCAAAATTGATATGGGATAACAGGTTGGTTATGGAAAGACTATTTCCTACAATTTTGGTGGAGGAGTTTCCAATATCCAGGGGAAACGGCCTCAGGATATTAACCAATACGATTTAGGCTGAAATAAGGATGGTGAGACAGTGGAGGACAGGAGAAAACACCGGAGGGTGTGCACAAAGCTTATTTAAAACATTGGCAAAACCGCTAATGATTTCTGGTACTTCGTAATCTATGACTGCTCAAGTGGAGGATGAATATTCAGGAGAGCAGCAAAAATTTTGAATCGTTGCATTAGGTCCAGCAAATTGGTGGAAGGAGAACATCACTTACATCAGTTACTAAAGGCCCTGTCCCACTTACGTGTCCTTGGCACGCAAATTGCGCGACCTCGTGGTCGCGTTGAGGCGCACGGGCATCGTATGGTGTCGGCTGCGTGCCCTGGGAATGGCTGCAGTTGCCAGGTCGGTCGCGGGGGGCTGGTCCCACAGAGAAGCGCGGAGGGGATGTAGTTGTGCGTGACATCGCTGAGATCATGTAATTTGCGTGCCAAGGACATGTAAGTGGGACAGGCCCTTAACTCTCCTGTCCATTGAATTGGCACCAACCCCTGATCTGTGGAAGAGTCTGCAGTTCCTGTGTTGACCTCATAAGTCACCATAGAACTGGAGTGCAGGCACATGCCGTGAGTAATTAGTCAGGGTAGGCAGTGGCTTTTAAAAATCTTGAAAACCTCGTATACTTCCGCGTTTTAAATGTACTGCGTATGAAAGGCACGGGAGAATTATGCCTCCCTAAGAGATTGATCTCTTACGGAAGCATAATTCTGCCGTGCCTTTACTATTTATGACCATTTTATATATGTTATATATATATTTTATATATAACATATATAAAATAATGACCATTTTATAATTTTAGTCGGTGTCGGCACTTCCTACCTTCCCTACCCTGACGGCACGTGCCTGCTGGAGTGTAAGCAAGCTATCTATCATCTCTCTCAGCCTCTCCACCTCTGCTGTACAAGATGCACTGAGCAAGGTGAATGAGCGCAAAGCTGCCGGCCCCGATGGCATCCCTGGCCGGGTGCTTAGGGCATGTGCTGGACAACTATCCCCAGTCCTCGCCGACATTTTCAATCTCTCACTGGCCCAGGGTGTTGTCCCCACTTGCCTCAAGACATCAACCATCGTGCCAGTGCCTAAACAGTCAGCTACAGGGAGTCTCAACGATTTCCGCCCAGTGGCACTCACCCCTGTCATTGCTAAGTGCTTTGAGCGGCTGATCTTGGCTCACCTCAAAGCCTGCCTCCCCCCCACACTGGACCCCCATCAGTTTGCCTACCGGACCAACAGGTCTACAGAGGACGCCATATCGGCGGCCCTACACTCTGCCCTGACCCACCTGGACTACAACAACTCCTACATCAGGCTGCTGTTCATTGATTTCAGCTCTGCCTTTAACACCGTCATCCCCGCCAGCTTGATCACCAAACTCAGTGGACTTGGCATCTCCACCTCCCTCTGCAACTGGACACTGGACTTCCTCACTAACAGACTACAGTCTGTTAGGGTTAATAACCTCACCTCCTCCACTATAACACTGAACACCGGAGTGCCACAGGGCTGTGTGCTCAGCCCTCTCCTCTACTCCCTCTTCACCCACAACTGCATCCCAAAGTACGGATCCAACGCCATTATTAAGTTTGCTGACGATACCACGGTAGTAGGACTGATCAGCAACAATGACGAGTCAGCCTACAGGGAGGAGATCCAGCACCTGACAGCCTGGTGTGCCAACAATAACCTCGTCCTCAACTCCAAGAAGACGAAGGAGATTATTGTTGACTTCAGGCAGACCAGAGGAGGCAGTCATACCCCCATCCATATAACAGGGAATGAGGTGGAGCGCGTCTCCAGCTATAAATTCCTCGGAGTACATATCTCAGAGGATTTGTCCTGGTCCCTCAACACCTCCAAGTTGATCAAAAAGGCACAGCAGCGCCTTTACTTCCTGAGGAGGCTCAAGAAAGCCCACCTGTCCCCCCGGATCCTGACCAACTTTTACTGCTGTACCATAGAGAGTATCCTGACCAACTGCTTCACGGTATGGTACAGCAGCTGCACTGCTGCGGACAGGAAGGCACTACAACGGGTGGTGAAAACCGCGCAGCACATCATCGGTGCCCTGCTCCCTGCCATGGATGCCCTCCACTGAAAACGGTGTCTGAGACGGGCTGGGAAGATCGTCAAAGACCCCTCACACCCCAACCATGGACTGTTTGCCCTCCTCCCATCAGGGAGGCGGTACAGGAGCCTCGGGTCACGTACTAGTAGGATGAGGAACAGCTTCTACAACAATACAATCACATTGCTGAACTCGGAGTCCCGCCGATAGATTTCTCCGGTCCCTCTGTCCCCATTGTTTAATTATTCTGTATTTTTTGATTATTCTGTATCTTCTCTCTTTCTATTTTTTTTAATTTCTTTATGCACAACTACTACGGACTGACGCAAAACTGCATTTCGTTGTACTCATACTTGTATTTGTGCGATGACATTAAAGTTGAATTGAATTGAATTGAATATAAAGAGACTGGTGAAGATGAGAGGAAGAAAATGCTGTATCCCATTGCAGAGGTGCCTAAAACGAGAGGGCATAGGTTTGGGGTAAGAAGATTTATAGAGGAGATCTGAGGAAGAACATTTTCACCTCATGGCAGTTGGAATCTGAAATATTCTGCCTGAGCAGATGGTGGAGGTAGCATTGATATAAGCACATGATTTCCAAGGTATTGATGGCTATGGACCGAGTACTGATAAATGTAATTAGTAGTGATGTGTACATACTGGTTAGCATGAATCTAAAGGTGGGTTTTTTTCTGTTCTATCTCAAAGCCCTGCAAAATTGGTGTATGATGGTTGCCTTCTGTACCATTCATGCATTTTCTTTCTGAAATGGGTCATTTGTACTGTTTAGCATTCCCCAGAATATACTTTTTTCTGATGTATGGTATGAAGGGATCTCTGGAGAAAATGGTTATTAAGAAGAGTTGGCAGTAAATGTAATTAACTTAATAAAGAACTCTGAATTTGTACCTCGCACCAGAGACTTGAGCATACAGTGGATGTCTATACCAATATGACAGTGCAGGGCTGTTCTTCTGAAATGTCATTCTGCAGGTGGGTAAATGAAACCCAGACTTCTTTGGTACTGGTGTGGATATAACATGTAGATGGTATGATACTCGAGTACTTTTCCCTCTACCAAAACCACAAAAACAAACTCATTCAGTTCTTACCTTTTTTTATTATATCTTATTATGAGGTGGCTGCTTTGGTTTCTTATTTAAACTTTTTGGTGAGGCCTAAATGCCCTGAGGACTCGAGAGCTGCTGTATAAATAGGCATTTGTTCTTTCCTTTTAGTATTTTTATGTCGGATGGAATTCGCCTGATAATTAGAACATTCTTTTGTATCCTCCAGGATTTGGGTTGGAGTATACAGACTATTGGTTGTTGATAAAACAAACATTGATGAAATCTCATAAGTATACAATTTCATCTAGATAGTTCATGCTTTGTTAATTCAGAGCTGCCCCTGCCATCTCCACTGTATTTTGCTCTACCTCTCCTTTTTAAGACTATTATGAAAAGTTTTGGGAATTTCTTTCTTGGGGCCCATAACTCTGAAGTGTATTGTTCCATATTTGAATATGCTATTAGTATCTTTGCATTGGACAGCCAACAGTTTTACTGAATTGTTTTATCCATTTAGATCTCCAAATAATAATCAGTATTGACTGATCACTTTTTTTGCTCAACATTTCACCAATGGCTTCATGACTATAAAAATAATTGTAATGAGTTGGTAATCATTTAAAAAAAGTTTTCTAACTTTTAGCGTTAAAAGAACAATGAAAATCGAGTGGAGATTATTGCCATGGTTCATTGGTTGCCTTGGGGGAGTGGTCTATTTGCTTATTCAATTTAACTCCTTGTTTGGCCTCTTCAAAAATAGATGAGCAACTTATTTCCCGAGAACTAGATAAATATTTCTAGAGTTGGCAGGAATGTAGCAAGCTATGCACAATGATTTAGAATCCATTGCAAAATACTTCTCATTCCAAACTAGACTAGCACTACCCAAAAAGGATTTTGGTACACGGGTATTCTGAAGGTAATTGCTGTTTAACACTTGAAGGGCATTTATGTTTGAGTAGTAGAAAATTTCCTTGGGCAAGTCGCACAATTTTACAATAGAATTTATACTCACAATCAAAATGCTGTGGGAATTGCAAAATTTGCAATGCAAATCTGAGACTAAATTGAAAATACTGGATACAACTGAACAAATGTGAACAAAACCTTTAATTTGAACTGATAAGTAGTAACGAGGAACAAATTTAAAGCAAATACAAAGCCAGGTGAAAAAAATGAGGTCAATGATGATTAATATAATTCAAATATGAGTTTACGACAAAGGAATTTGATAAACAAAAGATGATTCCAGAGGTGGTTTAACTCGTTATTGCAGAATCAAGATGCAGCTGTAATAAAGGATCTAATTCAGTTGTGATAGCTCGAATTTTATTTAACAATCTAGTAATGATAAAAAAGTTGAAGACAGTCATATTATAATTAATACGGTATATGTTACCCTTCAATTTTGTTGGATATTTTGAAATCTAAATTATTACGTAGAACATCACAATTCCAAATTTGGGTACTTTTTTAAACGCAAGGAACTGCTGATGCTGGCTTACAAATAAAGACACAAAATGCTGGAGTAACTCAGTGGGTTAGGCAGCATCGAAGAATATCGATAGTGACTTTTCAGATTGGGATCCTTTAGATTGATTGAAGTGGGGGAGAGAAAGCTGGAAGGGGGGTGGTTGGGGGGAGAAACGGGGACAAAGGCAAACAAGTAATGGATGGGTTGAGGTGAGTGGGGTTTTGATTGGCAAAGGATGGACAAAGGTCAGAGATGTGAAGAAAACAAGAGGAGATAAGGGCTTGTAGTGGAGGAGGCCCAGGTCAGAGAGGTCAGCCTGGGTAGACACAAAATGCTGGAGTAACTCAGTGGGTCAGGCAGCATCTCCAGAGATGCTGCCCGACCCGCTGAGTTATTCCAGCATTTTGTGTCTATCTGCAGTTCCTTCCTACACACAAGGTCAGTGTGGGAATGGGAGTTAAAATGATTGGCAACCAGGACATCCAGCAGGGCTTGGCTGACTAAGTTCAAGGGTACATTTTTTATTTTGGGGAGATTCACATTAAAGAGCACCTCTCACGATCTTAAGATCCCTCAAAACTGCTTTCTAGCCCAAAAATTACTTTGCTGTTATCATCTGGAAAGTGCAGCATACAATTCCAACAAGAGAAAAATATAATGTTAATCAACCAGGTTTTTTAGTTGCTTGTCAAGAGACAGCAGTGTAAGCATTCCTGTTCTTTGGAAATCACGGAGGGATTGTTCACATTCTCCTGAGAGTACAGATAGGACCTTGACTTAAAATCCCATCTACGTCCTCTTTGAGAAAGCAAAATGTCATTAACTTGTTTATTGTGTTTTCATGGCAATGCAGAATTATATAATGTTGAAAATACATAGCATGGAACTATGAATACATTTTTAAAACATTTCATTTTAATTGTTAGGGAGGATATGACCACAGGAAATATTTTAAACAAGTTGTAAGAGGTTAGCCAAATTAAAAAAAGTTGGGCCTATTAAGGATCCTATGGTTGTGGAAGTAACTGAAATATAAAAATAATACTTTGTAAGGAAAAGTATGAATTGTAAGTTGTATTCAAATGGAGAAAGTTATAGATAGAATGGGAATTGAGAATAGACAAAAAATGCTGGAGTAACTCAGCAGGACAGGCAGCATCTCTGGAGAGAAGGTATGGGTGATGTTTCGGGTCGAGACCCTTCTGACCGATGTCAGGGGAGAGGGTGGTACATAGATAAGGGTGTGAAAACAGGACCAAGGGAATGGAGATCAAGGAAAATTTAGAAGATCATTGTTGGTTGGGAGAAGGTAACAACAAGGCAAACAGATAAAATGTAGTCTTATAGTAAGACGGGTCGGAAAACTGGGAAGGGGGAGGGATGGAGAGGGAGGGAAAGCAAGGGTTATTTGAAGTTAGTCAATGTTCATACTGCTGGGGTGTAAGCTGCCCAAGCGAAATATGAGGCGTTGTTCCTCCAATTTTCACTGGGCCTCACTCTGACAATGGAAGAGACCCAGTACATAAAGGTAGGAATGGGAGGGGGAGTTAGTGTTTAGCAACCGGGAGATCAGGTTGATTTAGGCAGACTGAGCGGAGGTGTTCAGTGAATCGATCGCCGTGCCTGAGCTTGGTCTCACCGATATATAGGAGTCCACACCTGGAACAGCAGATACAGTGGATGAGGTTGGAGGAGGTGCAATAGGAATTGAGAATTCACATCAAAGATATGAGCATCAGAAGAAATTTGCATTGTTGCTGAAAAAAGCAAAGTTGAAAATCACAGACATTATATGCAACTCGTTAATCCTCAATGTATGCATAAATACGATACTATAGAACTCTATTCATCCCCGGAGGTAAATTGGTAAATTGGTCTGACAACAGTCGCTACACACAACAGGGTATAGAAAATGTGAAAACAAAAAGAAAAAGACAAGCGTCTGTTGGCTGGCTGCTGTGTGCACAGCGCCTTAACCAGAACAAACAAACAAACTCAGGCTTATCCCCTGGACAGAGGATTCTTATGGGCCTGTCCTACTTAGGTGCCTTTTTAGGCGACTGCAGGAGACTATGCAGTCGCCACCTGTTCGGGGGTGGTTGCCGGGTAGTCGTATTCATGGTCATGAGGAGTTCCGCATTCTGGGAACTAGTCGCGGCCTCGTTATGGTCGCCGCAAATTTCTCAGCATGTTGAAAAATTAGCGGTAACCAGAATGAAGTCGCCATGGAGAGCAGCAAGAATTTTCATGCTGTAGGTACAGTGGTAGTGGGTCGCCAGAAAGTCGAAGGTTGTCGTAGGTTGTAGCTGGTGCTGACCGGTGAATTTCATTGGCTCATTGGGGGAAAACAAACATAAGCAGTAGTTTTCAGAACCAAGGACCGACCGGTAATGTTAATGTCCGCTGAGCTTCACAGCCATGTATTTCTGGCTTCTTAAAAATTGTCTCCACTCCTTCTCTCCCGCCTCTTTTAAAGGACATACGTGCCCCTTCCCGTTCACCGTCTTAATTATAGCGCCAAACTTCCTGTTCATCATGGTGTGTGTGTCTGTATGACATTGGCCTTGCACCGTGTGAATTTCACTCAGTGCTCCCCCTGCTTGCCCTGTCCCCCGCCGGCGACTTGACAGGCCCTACTGTGCCTGACCCCACGGGTGTAACGTTCTTGCCTGGCCAATTCCAGAACAAATTCCACTGATATCTTCTTGCACTCATACTTTAAATAAACATAGATTATTTAGCATTTGGTCAGAGATTATTATAATTGAACTTTGCCTTGTTGTCTTTTGCCCAATTGTTGATTTTTCAGCGTTGTTTGTAATCAGTTTAGTTACTCATTTCTCACTGGTGCTCCCAGGGGAACCTGCAAACAAAATACACCAGGATGGCACCTTTATTTGCAATGTAAATAGCTTTATTTACAATTGTCAAAAATCCAGTGTACACGCACACACTCCCACAATGCCCCCAAGCCGATGTAGTTCAGAGCTAGTGCTTCCACCTCATTTTTTTTTTTTCCTGAAATAGAATCCCAAATTTCCTGGAATTTGATGGTATTTCCTGAAATTTTCGCGGGCACACATTAACTACACAAAGAAGAACAGGGCAAAACAGATCTATGTAACGACACCGCATCTACCTGCTTCTGTTACTCACTTGTACAATGTTATGCACTGTACGCATATATGATGTAGCCTAGCCTGCATTGTATGCATATTGTGTGTTCGGTGCAGTGTGTGCCTGGAAAACAGTGTCACAAAGAACTTAATACAACAATCAATCAAATTATTTATTTGTCACATGCAACAATTAAGGTACAGTGAAATGTGAGTTACCATACAGCCTCTAATTAGCCTCAAACTAAACTATTGGGTTGTGACGGCTCCCTCCCTCTTTCCCTCTTCCACATCCTCCTTCCCACTCCCTCCCTCTCCCTCCACCATCTCTCCCTCTGTTCCCTCTCTCCTCCCCTCCTTCTTTCCTCCCCCCCTCCCCCCTCCCCCCCTCTCTCTCTCTCTCCCCCTCTCTCTCTGTCTCTCTCCCTCTCTCTCTCTCTCTCTCTCTCTCTCTCTCTCTCTCTTCCCCCTCTCTCTCTCTCCCACCCCCTCTTCCCCACTGTCTCTCTCCCACCCCCCTTCCCCTCCTCTCACGTCCCTACCTCGCAGCGTTGGAGGGCCCATGGCGGGGGAGAGAGGCGAGGGCCCGGCCGGAGCGGTACCTGGTGCCTGGTCACCGTTGCTGCCAGGACTAGGTTCAGAGTCGGTCGTTCCCACTCCTGCCTGGCGACGGGAGAACGGTCTCCCCCTCTACCGATGGACCTGCTCCCTGGACGCCAGGCTGACCGGCGGCGAAGCTCCGACGCCACGGATAGAGGTGATGGACCGGGCGGGCAGACACCCCTGGTAAAAAACAGACTCCCCCTCCCGCAACGCAATATTCCACGACTCCAATCACCCAAACGAGGCGTCGAGGCGATGTATGATTGTGTGAAGTGAAAATGGTGGTGATCTGATCCCGCCCAGGCCCATTGTGCACGCGCGGGGAGACGGCGCCATTTTGCATCCCTACCGCGTCACCGGCCTCCCCAACTGCGTAGGCGCAGATGGTCGCAAATATATATTTCCCCCCAAATCATCCCGCGGGCCAGATTTCCCCCGAAATTATTTAATTTCCTGAAATTATTTAATTTTCCTAAAATTACCCAAAGACAACTAGAATTTTCCGAATTTCGGATAATTTCCTTCAAATTGGAAACACTGTTGCTCATTTGGAGGTTGTAGTGTTTAATAAGCCTGATGGCTGTTGGGAAACAGATGTCCTTGAATCTGGACATTAGTTTTCAGGCTACTTATCTAATAGGTTACTGTCTAATTTTTCTTTCCACAGCTTGTATTTCATTCGAAATCTTATTTTATGTATGTTGCTACGAGTGGGCAAGGTAACTAATTTCTAATTATAAAAAAGCTTGACCTAGTTCATCAATTGTGTAAGTTGGCAGGTCTTGTTGACTGAGCAACTTCCTGCTGGGGCAGGAATGGATCTGCCCGTAGGTCTGAATTGCCTTCCGACCCATGTTGACTCATCGGTCACAGCACCTGCGACATATGATTGTGAAAATAACCCGATGTCATACCGACTGACTTTTGCTTGAGAACAGGTCTTGTTTTGGACATTGGAAGGATTTTGTATTGTTCACAATCATATGCTGATAAGCCATAGGAGCAGAATTTGGCCATTCGGCCCATCGATTCTACTCTGTCAGTCAATCCGATCTATCTTTCCCTCTCAACCCCATTCTTTTGCCTTCTCCCCATAATCCTTGACACCCTTACTAATCAGGGATCTGTCAATCTCCGCTTCAAAAATACCCAATGACTTGGCCTCCACAGCCGTCTCTTGCAGTGAATTCCACAGATTCACCAGCCTCTCACAATATTGTACTGTTTAGTGGAAAGATCTCTGACTTAGCTCAACACCACTCTTGATTCTGAGTCAGAGAGTTCCCTCTGAGTTCCCTACCAATGATTTGAATCGGGTCAAGACTTTACTGCAGTTCATAGTGTGTCAAGTACTATTGGAAGTGCAGACTTTGCAAAAGAAATTGAACTTTGGCACCCTGTTTACTTTCTTGGATAAATATAAAAAAATTGCATGCTATAGTTCTGTAGAGCAGTTGAATTATTGTAATTTCTTCGCATTTATCCCTGGCTCCACATTTCTAAAAGAGATTGTCTGTCCATTACCATATTGCTCGTTGTGGAGTTTGCTCTGTGAGCATTTGCTGTTGTTTTAGCAGTTACATTTTTAAGAATTCATTGGTGGTGAAGTACTTTGCGATGATCTGAAAAGGATCTGAAAGGCTTTTATAAATTGAATTTGTTTTCTCATTGATAATGTAGTACAGGTGCACAACCTTTTATCCGAAAGCCTTGGGACCAGACACTTGTCGGATTTCGGACATTTTCGGATTTCCGAATGGAAGATTTTTAGCATAGATTAGGTAGGTAGCGCGGGCGGCTTGAAAAGTCTGGAGCGACTGTCTCCTCCCTGGAGACCGGGGAATCATTGTAAATCATTGCATAAATGTTAGTCAGTTAGTTTGGAGGGATTTTATGTGGTGGTGGTGGTGGTGGGGTGAGTGGGTGAAGGGGGAAACTTTAATTCTTAGTCCCCTACCTGGTCGGCGACTCCCAACATCGCGGAGCTGGGGCTCCGTCCGGCGGTGCCGGTTGTAGCTTCGACCCCGGCAACTCGACCCCTGGCTGCGAGGCGCTCCAAATCCAGCGCCGCCCGCAGTCCCAGCTCCGCGAATGTTGGGAGAAGGCGGCCTCCGCGCCCTGGAGCTTACCGCACAGTGACCCGGTAAGGCATTGCCCGCTTCCCGCTGGTATCCCAGTGCTGCGACGCCGCCGACTCCCAACATTTGTGGAGCTGGGGTAGGGGGCGTCCGGCTGCGGGCGGCGCTGGATTTGGAGCGCCGCGCAGCCAAGGGTAGAGTTGCCGGGGTCGGAGCTACAACCGGCGCCGCCCGCAGCCCCAGCTGGGAGTTGGCGGCCACAGCGCTGCGGAGCTTACTGCACGGCGACCCGGTAAGGCATTGACCGCTCCCCTTCTCTCCGACCAGGTAGGGGACTAAGAATTAAAGTTTACCCCTTCAACCCCCCCTTCACATAAAAGCCCTCAAAACTAACTGACTAACATTTAAGCAATGATTTACAGATGTTTAAGTGTCTCCCCGGTCTCCAGGGAGGAGACAGCCACTACAGTAGTACAGACCTGGGGTGACCCTGGGTCGTTTCGGGTCAAGTTTGGCGCCAAACGCGAGCTTTGGTGTGCAGATGACATCCTGGAAAAAATGGCCGGTTTTCGGAGTTTTTCGGTTTCCGGAACACCGGATAAAAGGTTGTGCACCTGTATAGTGATTTGTGGAGGGCATGAGACTACACAGGTACTTTAAATGAATGGACAGAGACTTAGCAAATCAAGTATAGTGGGAGAATGTGAAATTGGTAATTTTAGCAACAAACAAAAGGAAGAAGCTTAATGTGCTTCATTTAATAAGGGCATGGACCTCTCTCCCTCTCCCCCTTTCCCCCTCCCCTTTCCCCTCTCCCTCTCCCCCCCCCCCTCCCCCCCCCCCTCTCCCCCCCCCCTCCCCTCCCCCCCCCTCTCCCCCCCTCCCCTCCCCCCCTCCCCCCCCTCTCCCTCCCCCTCCTCCCTCTCCCCCTCTCTCCTCCCCCCCTCTCCCTCCTCTCCCCCTCCTCCTCTCCCCCCTCCCTCCTCCCCCCCCCTCTCTCTCTCCCCCCTCTCCTCCTCTCCCCCCCTCTCTCCTCTCTCTCCCCTCTCTCCCCCTCTCTCTCTTCCCGTCTCTCTCCCCCTCTCTCCCCCCCCCTCTCTCTCCCCCCCCCTCTCTCTCTCTCCCTCCCCTCTCTCTCTCTCCCCCACCCTCCTGCCCTCCCTCCCCTAACCCCCCCTCTCAGCTCCCCCTCCTCTCTCTCTCCCATCTCTCTCTCTCCCCCCCCCACCCTCCCCTCCACCCCACTCTTCCTCTGTCTCTTCCCCCCTCTCTCTGTCGCTCCCCCATTCTCTCTCTGCCCATTCTCTCTCTGCCCCCACTCTCTCCCCCCCCCTTCTCTTAATCATATTAATATAATATCAAGGGGGGGAGGGTAGTTAGCTTGTGTGTGGGGGTGGTTAGTGCATGTGATGCCGCATGCCGCCCCCCCCCCCCCCCCCCCCCCCCCCCACCCACCCCACCCGGGGCGTTGAAGGAACAGACCCAACGGGTCTACACTTGGTCTAGTGTGTGTGTGTGTGTGTGTGTGTGTGTGTGTGTATATATATATATATATATATATATATATATATATATATATATATATATATATATATATATATATATATATATATATATATATATATATATATATATTTATATTATAAATAACTAATATTATTCAGACATTACATTTTCATTTTCATTTCAAGAATTGGTAGATTCAAATGTATACTGTTTGAGGAACTGGAAAATCCATGTTAATAGAATCCTGTTGGCACCAAAGGACGAACACATTTTGCATTAAGTGCCGGCCATTTTTTATTTGTTTTAGAAACATAGAAAATAGGTGCAGGAGTAGGCCATTCGGCCCTTCGAGCCTGCACCGCCATTCAATATAATCATGGCTGATCATCCAACTCAGTATCCTGTACCTGCCATTCTCTCCATACCCCCTGATCCCTTTAGTCACAAGGGCCACATCTAACTCCCTCTTAAATATAGCCAATGAACTGGCCTCAACTACCTTCTGTGGCAGAGAATTTCAGAGATTCACCACTCTCAGTGTGAAAAATGTTTTCCTAATCTCGGTCCTAAAAGATTTCCCCCTTATCCTTAAACTGTGACCCCTTGTTCTGGACTTCCCCAACATTGGGAACAATCTTCCTGCATCTAGCCTGTCCAACCACTTAAGAATTTTGTAAGTTTCTATAAGATCCCCCCTCAATCTTCTAAATTCTAGCGAGTACAAGCCGAGTCTATCCAGTCTTTCTTCATATGAAAGTCCTGACATCCCAGGAATCAGTCTGGTGAACCTTCTCTGTACTCCCTCTATGGCAAGAATGTTTTTCCTCAGATTAAGAGACCAAAACTGTACGCAATACTCCAGGTGTGGTCTCACCAAGACCCTGTGCAACTGCAGTAGAACCTCCCTGCTCCTATACGCAAATCCTTTTGCTATGAATGCTAACATACCATTCACTTTCTTCACTGCCTGCTGCACCTGCATGCCTACTTTTAATGACTGGTGTACCATGACACCCAGGTCTCGTTGCATCTCCCCTTTTCCTAATCAGCCACCATTCAGATAATAGTCTACTTTCCTGTTTTTGCCACCAAAGTGGATAACGTCACATTTATCCACATTATACTGCATCTGCCATGCATTTGCCCACTCACCCAGCCTATCAAAGTCACCTTGCAGCCACCTAGCATCCTCCTCACAGCTAACACTGCCCCCCAGCTTCGTGTCATCAGCAAACTTGGAGATGTTGCATTCAATTCCCTTGTCCAAATCATTAATATATATTGTAAATAGCTGGGGTCCCAGCACTGAACCTTGCGGTACCCCACTAGTCACTGCCTGCCATTGTGAAAAGGACCTGTTTACTCCTACTCTTTGCTTCCTGTCTGCCAGCCAGTTCTCTATCCACATCAATACTGAACCCCCAATACCGTGTGCTTTAAGTTTGTATACTAATCTCTTATGTGGGACCTTGTCGAAAGCCTTCTGAAAGTCCAGATATAACACATCCACTGGTTCTCCCTTATCCACTCTACTAGTTACATCCTTGAAAAATTCTATAAGATTCGTCAGACATAATTTACCTTTCATAAATCCATGCTGACTTTGTCCAATGATTTCACCACTTTCCAAATGTGCTGCTATCCCATCTTTAATAACTGATTCTAGCAGTTTCCCCACTACCGATGCTAGACTAACTGGTCTGTAATTCCCCGTTTTCTCTCTCCCCTTTTTAAAAAGTGGGGTTACATTAGCTACCACTCCAATCCTCAGAATCTAAAGAGTTCTGAAAAATTATCACTAATGCTGTTTGTTCTGTTTCCTCATTTATGTTAGCGTGTTTAAAGTTTATTAATATACGATACCTAGTTTTTATTAAAACGCAAGTAAGTAAAGAATTATTCAATTAAAACGTGAATGAATCATAAATAATGGGATTCATTGTCGTATAAATAGAGTAGAGCATACTAGTGTGAAAATACCAATACATCTATTCTTCTTTGTTGCATCCAGATAGAAATCTCCTTGACTTTTCAGGTGACAAATATTGGTTCTGGTTCATGTGAAGTTTGTAGAATGATCTGTTATCAAAATGTTGTAATGAATTTGATGGATTAAAATGTTTAATAGCATTTGCATTAGCACAGCCATGGCCTGTGCAGATACTTGCTGCACAATACAAAATAATTATGAACGTATTCAAATAATTAAATACATGACTATGTTTGTCCAGTAACAACCATGGAAACAAAAATCATGCAAATTGACTGTGTACATGGGAGTCATCATACAGGAGCACTCAGACATAGTGCACAAATTGGCTTGGTATCAAGATTGGAAATTATGGGGAAATGTTATGGTGCATTAAAATGCCCTGAAATTAGACAGAAATGAGTACCATATTGTGATTTAAAAAAAAAAGAAAGCTTAATTAAGATTGGACTGATAACCCTTACAGGTGCCTGAAAGTTTTGCATGAATGTGTTAAATATATTGGATAATAAATAATCCTACAAATATGTTGCTGTTATGTGGGGTTTTTCATGTGGCTCAATTGCCTAAAGAATGATTATTTGTTTAGATGGCAAAAGGTGAACTGACTTAGAGGAATACTGAAACTGATAATGTCAGTAAATGGGTTCCCTAAGTTAGGGTAGGCCAGCTATTATCCTGCGGTCAATCCTGATTAACCAGGTTGTGAGTAGTGAATGAGTGGTGCCTCCCAGTTGATCAGCCAAAATCATTGATTGTATTCAGAAGCAGCAGAATCAGATGCAACACCTGTCCCTTTATCACCCCCCTCGACTCCATCCAAGGACCCAAACAGTCTTTCCAGGTGTGGCAGAGGTTCACTTGCACCTCCTCAAATCTCATCTCCTGTATCCGCTGTTCCAGGTGTCAACTTCTCTACATCGGCGAGACCAAGCGCAGGCTCGGTGTTCGTTTCGCTGAACACCTCCACTCATATTTTGCTTGGGTAGTTTACACCCCAGCAGTATGAACATTGACTTCTCTAACTTCAAATAGCCCTTGCTTTCCCTCTCTATCCCCTCCCCCTTCCCAGTTCTCCCACCAATCTTACTGTCTCCGACTACATTCTATCTTTGTCCCGCCCACTCCCCTGACAGTCTGAAGAAGGGTCTCGACCCGAAGCGTCACCCATTCCTTATCTCCAGAGATGCTGCCTGTCCTGCTGAGTTACTCCAGCATTTTGTGTCTACCAGCAGAAGTATTTCTTTTTTCTGAGATTTAGTTGTAATTCCTTTTTTTCAAGTTTTAATTCAATGAATGTATTCTTGTAAATGCATCTAAAACTGTCTTGACTGGGTGGTTGGCATTTATCCTGGTTGAAACAAGGTGGCCTTAAGGGCGGCATAGTGGCGCAGCAGTAGAATTGCTGCCTCACAGTGCCAGAAACCTGCGTTTGATCCTGACTACGGATTCTGTCTGTGCGGAGTTTGTATATTCTCCCTGTGACCATGTGTGTTCATCTGGGTGCTTCGGTTTCCTCCCACACGCCAAAGACATGCAGGTGTGTAGGTTAATTAGCGTGGTAAAATTGTAACTTGTCCCTAGTGTGGAGAATAGTGCTAATGTACAGTGTCACCGCTGGTCAGCGCGGACTCGGTGGGCCGAAGGGCCTGTTTTCACGCTGTATCTCTGAAGTCTGAAGAATGCATCTTTTGCCAAATTCTCTTCATGGTGATTTTATTTGGCATTTTAGATTGGATGTCCAATTTTCTAAGTTTTATTTTGATGCATATAGATATTTAGACATGCCCTGCTTTTTTGCTTTAGTGACAGTTTTTTGCTGTAATGATCTGCTCTTATCCTGGTTGAAGCAAGGTGGTCGGAATCAATTCGCAAGTTGTTGTGAAATGATTCTGATGCATTCCCGCATGATTTTACCAGTACTTCCTTCTGTGTTGGCTATTATGCATTGGCACTCTGTGGTTCAGTCTTCACGTCATGTTGATTTATTTTTCATCCTGATATTGTACTTATTAATTCCAAACTTTTGATTTGATTGATTAGATGCAAGTAGTAATCCACATTTGAAGGAAAATACTATTCATCGACCCAGTTGTTGAATATTATTGCTCATAACTATTGAAGAAACGGCGTGGCATTTTATACATATGATTGCAATGGCATTAGAGAAATAGCAAATAAACATTTTTAGAAGGATAATCAATTTACAAAGAGTGTAAAGGGGTCGTATACAGAGGAGTTTGGAGATATAATGTCCTTCCGAAATTCTCAATTATACTTGACACGTAAGCTAAAAATAATTCAGCAATGTCAAGTATTTATGCCTGCAGTATTTGGACACAAAGGGAAGGGTGGTTCCTCTATTATGTACGCAATAAAAAGCTGATTTCCTTTGACTGCTGGTGTATTGATATCACAAACAGTTTTGGGTGTACTATAAAAATACTCTCAATTTTTTTCACGATACAATGATGTATATGTTTAAATAAGACCAGTATTTCTGTGGTAACCATACTGATCTTGGAAGTTTTGCCACTTGTTTATTTTTTATAGTATTAGAAATAATGCATTAGATTAAGTTCAGTACCTAGGTTTCCTTTCAGCCACTGTGTGCAAAACTAGCTTACATAAAAATGAACAGTTGCAAGAAGTTGTCAGTTTTGCTTTTTGTATATGAGGGAAATGAGGTTTAAGCTATCTACTGATAACCATGTTATTTATTTGGTTTATAACCATATGACAATTACTTGAGCAGGGAAACAGGCCATCTCGGCCCTACAAGTCCATGCAATGGGGCTTTTTTCCCCTTAGTCCCACCTGCCTGCATTCGGTACCATAACCGAATGGCCATTCCCTTCTCATCCATATGCCTATCCAATTTATTTTTAAATGATACTTAAATGAACCTGCCTCCACCAAGTCCACTGGGAGCTCATTAAACACCGCCACCACTCTCTGCGTAAAGAAGTTCCCCCTCATATTACCCCTAAACTTCTGTCCCTTAATTCTGAAGTCATGTCCTCTTGTTTGAATCTTCCCTATTCTCAAAGGGAAAAGCTTGCCCACATCAACTCTGTCTATCCCTCTCATCATTTTAAAGACCTCTATCAGGTCCCCCCTTATAGAGGTCTTTAAAATGATGAGAGGGATAGAGGTATGTTATTTATTTGGTTTTAAAGTGGAGATTGATAGGTTCTTGATTAGGAAGGGTGTCAAAGGTTACGGGGAGAAGGCAGGACAATGGGGCTAAGGGAGAAAATAGATCAGCCATGATGAAATGGTGGAGGAAACTCGATGAGCCGAATGGCTTTATTCGGCTCATCTATGTCTTATGGTCTAGCTAATTAGATTTTATGGCTTAAAGGTCACCCTTCTTAAAGTCTCAACCACTATTAAAAAGTGACATAAAAACTGAGTTAGAATCAAATATTTCTATAGCACCCCCAAAAGGAGAATATTGAAAGAACGTCGGGTATTGCAAGCGCTTCAAAATATAGTCCAGCAGTTAAAATTAAAATTGTAATCCAGGAATATAAGATTCCTTGCATTTATTTCACTTTTCAACCCAAGTCTTGATGGGGATTCTGTGAGGGTGTTGGTTAACATTTCAACTTGCGGCATATGATGTATTTTTCCTTTCCTAAACACGCAGGTAAGGAATTGGACCTTGGGCAATTTGAGTTTGTCAGGTGCTCAAATAATTGGATACTGAAATAGCACAAAGCCATTTATAGTGGCTTGTATCGCAAGCCTCTCTACTTTAACAAAGACTGAAGGGCAATCATGCTATATGCCTCTTGTACCATCCTATCTATTTATGTTGTTACATTCAAAGAGCTAGACTTTGTGCTGGAAAGCCCTCTGGACATCTATGCTCCTGGGGTTCCTGCCATTCACAGCATACTCCTCCCCTAAACAAAGTCAAAAATTTCACATTTGGATTAAGTTCCATCTGCCATTTCCATGTCCATATTTCCAACCGGTCTAATGCTTGTTCAATTCTTTGACCATCTTCCTTGCTATTGACAACTCCACAAAATACTCGCAGAGGTGTATAAGAAGTCCAGGTATGACCTTGACAACGCCATCAACAAGGCCAACAGGAACTTCAGCTGCATCACAAATGAGACATTCCTTCCCTACCTTCACACTCTGGGGAAGGTACTCACGGACATCACCCTGATATCCCAGGGGTTCGGGAGGAAGGAGCTGCGGCACGTTCTTTCTCTCTGGCACCAGCTGACGATGTTGCTGGAGGAGGTAGTTGACGGGAGATTCTGTGTCCAGCAGGATGGGCGTGATTTTACCGTCTTCTGGACATCGGAGTGTCCAAGGTGGCATGCCTGTAAAGAAGTGGGGCATATTCGGAGGAATTGGCCCAAATCCCGGGCAGAGGCCTCCGCCTCCGGTGCCACTAACCCCCCCCCCACTCCCCCTGTAGTTGAGTCAGGCACGCCTCTGGAGGTAGAGACTGTAGGTGGGGAAACCAGCCCTTCTCTCCCTCAGGACCTGGCTCCAGAGGGACTCCGTGAGTCTGGTGCACCAGAGACCACTCTGGGCCCAACTGGTGGAGGGATAGACGCCCCTACTGTCGGTGGTCTTGACTCCCCGGAGACATCTGGGGAAGGCCCCTCTGCCACTAGCCCCAGGGGTGAGACTGAGGTGGAGGAGAGACCAGCGGGTGGGGCAGAGGCAAACACTGCACAGAGTGGGGCGGGAGTAGTGAGCACTAAGGGTGTGTCCGGGGATGGGGATGGTGACTCCATCTGCAGTGAGAGGGTGGAAGGGGCCTCCTCGGACAATGAGTCAATGGATGTTCTCGTCCCCCCCCCCGACGCCACTCCACTCATTCGGAGGAAATCCGCGAGTTCGTCACGGCCACCGAAAGAGCCAACATCGGCCCAAATCTTGCTTGGCTAATCTTCTGGAATTTTTGGGGGGTGTAACTAGGGGGATGTAACTAGGAAAATGGACAAGGGAGAGCCAGTGGATGTAGTGTACCTGGACTTTCAGAAAGCCTTCGATAAGGTCCCACAGGAGATTAGTGCTCAAAATTAGAGCGCATGGTATTGGGAGTAGGTACTGACATGGATAGAAAGTTGCTTGGCAGACGGGTAACAAAGAGTAGGGATTGACTGGTCCCTTTCAGAATGACAGGCAGTGACTAGTGGGGTACCGCAAGGCTCGGTGCTATTTACAATATACATTAATGATTTAGATGAAGGGATTAAAAGTAACATTAGCAAATTTGCAGATGACACAAAGCTGGGTGTCAGTGTGAACTGTGAAGAGAATGCCATGAGGATGAAGGGTGACTTGTACAGGTTGGGTGAGAGGCTAGATGCATGGCAGATGCAGTTTAATGTAGATAAATGTGAGGTTATCCACTTAGTGGCAAAAACATGAAGGCAGATTGTTATCTGAATGGTGTCAAGTTGGGAAAAGGGGAAGTGCAATGAGATCTGGGGGTAAGCATGCCGGCACAGCAGGCAGCGAAGAAAACTAAAGGTATGTTGGCCTTCATAGCAAGAGGAGTTGAGTTTAGGAGCAAGGAGGTCCTACTGTAGTTGGGCCCTAGTGAGACCACACTTGGAATATTGTGTGCAGTTTTGGTCTCCAAATTTGAGGAAGGACATTCTTGCTATTGAGGGAGTGCAGTGTAGGTTCAAAAGGTTAATTTCCGGGATAGCGGGACTGTCATATGTTGATAGAATGGAGCGACTGGGTTTGTATACACTGGAATTTAGAAGGATGAAAGGGGATCTAATTGAAACATATAAGATTATTAAGGGATTGGACACGCTAGAGGCAGGAAACGCGTTCCTGGTGTTGGGGGAGTCCAGAACCAGGGGCCATAGTTTAAGAATAAGTGGTAAGCCATTTAGAACGGAGATGCGGAAAAACGTTTTCACCCGGAGAGTTGTGAATCTGTGGAATTCTCTGCTTCAGAAGGCAGTGGAGGCCAATTCTCTGGATGCTTTCAAGAGAGAGTTAGATAGAGTTCGTAAAGATAGCGAAGTCAACGGATATGGGGAGAAGGCAGGAACGGGATAGTGATTGTGGATGATCATCCATGAACACAGTGAATGGCGGTGCTGGCTCGAAGGCCCGAATGGCCTACTCCTGCACCTATTGTCTATTGAGTCACGGCACCAGGCGAAAGAGGGCTTTGCCCGAGTCAGATGCTTTGTCAGAGGGCTTTGCCCGGGGTTAGGTCTGCGCCCAGGTGGTGTTAGAGAGGGACATAGTTGTTTAATAGTTATTTAGTATATTTGTAAGGATTGTAACATAATTGTTTGGAAATTTAGTGTCTGAATAATTTGGTGATTTTGTAATATGGTGGTGGGTGTGTCACCGCGGTTTTGTTTTGTATCGTGATAGTAATTAAATAAATAGTTTTTGATACAAAAAAAGCTGGTTACCAAGCTCACAGAACTGGGTCTCTGCACATCTCTCTGCAATTGGATCGTCGACTTCCTCATCAACAGACCACAGTCTGTTCGAATTGGCAGACACGCTTCTTATTCAATAGCAAGTAGTACAGGAGCACCTCAAAGGCTGTGTGCTCAGCTCCCTGCTCTACTCGCTCTGCTCATGACTGTATAGCTGGACACAGTGCGAACCAAAGTTGGTGTGAACTCCATCTACAAGTTTGCCGACTGTTGTTGGACGAATTACAGATGGTGATGAGTCAGAGTATAGAAGTGAGATTGATCGATTGACCAAATGGTGCCAGCTCAACAATCTGGCTCAATATCACTTAGACTAATGAACTGATTGTGGACTTTGGAAGAGTAAGGAAGAGGACCCACAATCTTTATATCAAGAGTCAAAAACTTCTAATTCCTGAGCGTGCATATTTCCGAAGATCTTTCCTGGACCCAGCACACTGACGCAATTATAAAGATGGCACATCAGACTTCCTGAGAAGATTACGGAGATTTGGTATATCAGAGAGGATTCTCTTGAACTGCAGGTGTACATTAGAGAGCATATTGACTGATTGCATCACAGCCTGGTTCGGCAACTTGAATGTCCAGGAGCGAAGAAGACTGCAAAACATTGTGAACACTGACTAGTTCATCACTGGCTCTGACCTCCACACCATTGAAGGGATTTACTGGAATCGCTGCCTCTAAATGGCAGCCAGCATCATTTTAGACCTACATCATCCTGGACACTCATTTAACCCCTGCCATCAAGAAGAAGGTACAGGAGCCTGAAAATTAACGTCTGGGTCCAGGAACACCTTCTTCCCTGTAGTCATTCAGCTATTAAACACTACAACCTCAAATAAGCTCTGAACTACATAGACTATTATTGCACTATTATTGGAGTTTTGTTTTGTGTGCGCGCGTGTATGTATATCATCATATACTTATTAAAACTCTGATCTTATTAGTGTGTACATGTGTGTGTGTGTGTATATGTGTGGTTGTCTTTACATCTTTGCGAAAAAAACTACGCGGTAACGATAACATTTTATATATTCCGGTTGACATTTTTTCCCGCCGAGGCCAGGACACCTTATCTGAACATTTCATGCTTATTTCTCAACTTATTACTGATTAAAGTCTAAAAAAGTGAAAAAGACTTTGAAATTAAAACCACCAGCTTCAAATGATGACGCCACAATGACTCAGCTATCAAGAGACCAGCCTCAATGAAGTTCTAATCCTATATTTGACACGTTATTTGCGATTAAAGTTTTAAAAAAGCAACCTTTCACAAGATTTTTATATATTCTGATTCACATTTTCCCCCTCGAGGCAGAGAACATTTTCACTGAACATTTTATGCTTTATTTCTCGACATTACTGATTAATTACCTTGAATTTCAAACCGACCAGCTTCAAATGATGACATCACGATAGCTCGACTAGAGGGGGAAGAGTGAATTGTTATTGCTACATGCAGGGCAATTACAATTGACATTTTTTTTAAAGATCACTGCTGAGGTAGGCAAGGGGAGTGCTGGAATCTTACGTTCAGTAACGGCTTGAGTTGGAGGACCATGCCTCCCGTGGGGGTAGGGAACGGGTGCTTTGGGGGAGCAGACCCAACAGGTGCAGGAGTAGGCCCTTTGAGCCAGCACTGCCATTCAATGTGATCATGACTGATCATCCCCAATCAGTACCCCGTTCCTGCCTTCTCCCCATATCCCCTGACTCCTCTATCTTTAAGAGCACTATCTAGCTCTCTCTTGAAAATATCCAGAGAACTGAATAGAACTGCCCTCCAAGGCAGAGAATTCCACAGACACTGTGTGAAAACGTGTTTCCTAATCTCCGTTCTAAATGGCTTACCCCATGATCTATAAATGTGTATATTTGAGTGTGTGTGTGTGTGTGTGTGTGCACACACACTGAACCTTTTTTCTCTTGTTTATTATATTGTTAACAGTGTACTATGTCTACATATTCTGTTGTGCTGCTGCAAGTAAGAATTTCATTGTTCTATATGGGACATTTGACAATCAAGCACTCTTGACTCTTGAATTATTGTATTGTCTGCAAACTGATTAATTAGCCCACCTAAATTTTTGTGCAAATCTATCTATTTCACAACTTGGAGGAACAGCACCTCGTATTTTGTTTGGGCAGGTTACAACCCATCGGTATGAATATTGATTTCTCTAACTTCAAGTAATCCTTTGCTTTCCCTCTCTGTCCTTATCCCCACACTAGTTCTCCAACTAATTTTACTGTCCTCCTGATTAATTTTACTGATTGTCTGCCTTATTGTCACCTTCCCCTCAGCTAACAATGAACCATTCTACGTTTCCTTGATCAACGTCTGCTTTGATCTGTCATTTTCACACCTTGCCTGTCCATATCTCTAGTCTTCCACTCCCCTGACTCTCAGACGAAAGAAGGGTCTCGACCTTGAAATTTGCCCATGAATCTGTATGAATCTGTTGTTGATGAAATGAATAATTTTTAATATGTTAATCTTTAAAAAGATGCATTGTAAAGTCTTGCTTTGTAGAGTGGTGTGTGCAGTGTACCATCAGCCTTCTGTTAATTATCACTCAAAGTGCAAAAAATGTGATTGGTCCTTAACATAAACTAATGTGATATTTTCTTATGTATATTATCTTATTGACAAATGAATTTGCCCATTAAATACATATATAATATAATAATAATAAATATAATTAATAAAATATAAAGTGGTTACATTTATGCAATACGTTTCTATAAATTCCGTACTTTTAATTGTATATTTTGTTTGCCCTTTGTAGGTGCCCTCCTCGTACTTTTCTTCCAGCTCTATGCAAAATTTTTCTGGATGAAAGTGCGCCCGATAATGTATTGGAAGTGACGGCCCGTGCCATCACATACTACTTGGATGTGTCTGCTGAATGTACACGAAGGATAGTTGGAGTGGATGGAGCAATCAAAGCACTTTGTAATCGTTTGGTTGTAGTTGAGCTGAATAATAGGACTAGTAGAGATCTTGCTGAACAGTGTGTTAAGGTAATGACCATCTTTTCTGCAATTAATCTAATATTTTAATAAAGACTGTTTTGTCTTTGCTATTATTTATAAGGAACTGATTTTGTGAAATGTGGTATAACTTTAGATCTGAAGATAAACACAAAAATGCCAGTAACTCAGCGGGTCAGGCAGCACCACTGGAGAAAATGGATAGGTGACATTTTGGGTTGGGACCCTTCTTCGTAAGGCATGACATACCCTGGACAACGCCATGCAGACTGTCCCTAATTAGCTCATTCTCTTTCAAATGTGTGTAAATCTCAGCACTAAGTGTCCTCTCCCACAGCTTCCCTATCAATGATGTGAGGTTTACCACCCTATAATTTCCTGGATTATATCTATTTCCCGTCTTAAACAAAGTAACAATATTGACTACTCGCCAGTCTCTTGGGACCTCGCCTGTGGCTAGAAAGGATACAAAGATCTTTGTCATGGCCCCAGCTAGCTCGTCCCTGGCCTCACTCAATAACATGGAAAAGATCTACCAGACCCTAAGGACTTATCTACCTTGGTGCTATTTGCAAATCACAATTTGAGGTAGAACTAGTTCAGAATATAGTTTAGGTAGAGGTACCCTTTGAAAACAGGCCCTTTGGCCCTCCGAGTCCCTGCTGACCAGCGATCGCCCATACATTAGTGCTATCCTACACATGGAGACTATGTACAGAAGCTACTTAACCTTCGAACATGCGCACCTTTGGAATGTGGGAAGAAACTGGAAAACCAATGAGCTTGCAATATTGTAAACAATTTTTCTTTTCCCTGTGCTGTTTGTCATTAATCTCAGAAAACTGTTAAATGACAATGAATATGATCTAATTTTACAGGTACTTGAACTTATCTGTACTCGAGAATCAGGAGCAGTATTTGAAGCAGGAGGCTTGAATTGTGTGTTAACCTTTATACGAGATAGTGGTCACCTTGTGCATAAAGACACATTGCATTCTGCAATGGCTGTAGTTTCCAGACTTTGTGGGAAAATGGAGCCTCAGGATTCATCTCTTGAAACATGTGTGGAGTCCTTATCCAGTTTATTGAAACACGAAGATCCACAAGTAAGTACAACTAGGAACCAACCGCAAGTGGCTAGTTGATAATATTTTCTTATCTGGAATTATTTTAACAACTTAAGTTATTACCTTATTTTCCTTTGCAAAATATGCTTTTGCAATGTCAAAGTTCACATCTTCCAAAGATACAAGTTGGCCTGAAATTAATATATTTAAATTTTATTATTGGGAGGAAGGAGGGTCATTTTTAAACTTACATTACATTCATTTAGCCTTCAGTTCACTTCAACAATAGTTGTTTCAAATGTTCAACAGCAAAAGAAAACTGAATTATCTTTTGATTGCTATCTTTAACAGACTTTATTGCACTTTATCTTCCACTAAACGTTATTCCGTTTAAGCTATATCTGTACACTGTGGTTGATTGTAATCATCTATAGTCTTTCCGCTGACTAGATAGCATGCAACAAAATAGCTTTTCACTGCACCTCGCATGAGATAATAAACTATTTTCACTTCTGCACGGCATAGATTTAATTCAGGCTAGACCTTATCCAGTGCAGACCTAGGAACCAACCGCAAGTGGCTAGTTGATAATATTTTCTTAGCTAGGATAATATTTTCTTATCTGTTCCCCCTTATTTTCCTTTGCAAATATGTGCGATGGGGGGGGGGGGGGGGGGGGGATACAGGTTGGCCTGGGGGGGGAGGGTCATTTTAAACTAACATTACATTCATTTAGCCTTCAGTTCACTTCAACAATAGTTGTTTCAAATGTCACACATACACACTGAATTATCTTTTGATTGCTATCTTTAACCCCCCCCCCCCACTAACTAAAATTAAAGCTATATCTGTACACTGTGGTTGATTGTAATCATCTATAATACTATATAGCATGCCAAAAAAGCTTTTCACTTCGCTCCATTTACCCCATAACCACCCTATCTATTTAACGCAGACTAGACCCCAGACCCGTTGGGCAGTCACATCTAGAGCGGGGGGGGGGGGCATGCAGCGTCATACACACTAAGAAAGCGCTAATATTAGGGCAGATAGAGAAAGGGATTCGAGAGAGAGAGAGAGACCCCATAGAGGGGGGGGGCAAGAGGGAGAGGGAGATGGAGAGGAGGAGAAGAGAGGGGGGGGTGAGGGGTAGGAGTTAGGGCAGGGAGGAGAGAGAGAGGAGAGACAGTGAAGAGAGAGGGGCAAGAGGGAGAGGGGGTGGAGAGGAGCTGAGGGGGTGGGTGTTGGGGGAGGAGGGAGGAGAGAGGAGGGTGTGTGAGGGGGAGAGAGGGGGTAGGGGGTGGGAAGGGAGGGAGGAGGGGGGGGGGAGAGGGGGGGGGGGGGGGGGGGGGGGGGGGGAGAGGGGGGGGGGGGGGGGGGGGGGGGGGGGGGGGGGGGGGGGGGGGGGGGGGGGGGGGGGGGGGGGGGGGGAGGGGGGGGGGGGGGGGGTGGAGAGAGGGGTGGAGGGGAGGGGGTGTGGTGAGGGGAGGAGGGGAGGTGGGGAGCAGGGGGGGGTGGAGGGAAAGGGGGTAGGGGTGTGTGGAGGGGAGGGACAGTGGGGGAGGGGATGGAGGGGAGGAGGGGGAGAAAAAAGAGGGGGGGAGGGGGGGGGAGAGGGTGTGCTGAGAGGGGGTGGGAGGTGAGGGGTGAGGTGAGGGGAGAGGTGGGGAGCAGGGAGGGTGGAGGGGAGGGAGGGGGGTTTAGGGGAGAAAAAGGGGGGGGAGGGGAGGAGAGGAGAGGAGAGGGGAGATAGTGGGGGGGGAGGAGAGGGGGGAGGAGGGAAGGGGGGGGAGGGGAGGGGGGTGAAAGGAAGAGGTGAGGTGAGAGAGGAGAGGGGGGGAGGCATGGAGGGGGGGTAGGGGTGTGGAGAGGGGAGGGGGGTTTAGGGGGGAGAGGAGGAGGAGGGGAAGAAAGAGAGAGGAGGGGGGAGGGGGAGAGGGAGAGGGGGGGGGGAGAGGAGAGGGGGGAGGGGGGAGGAGGGGGGGGGGGGGGTGGAGAGAGAGATAGGGGAGATAGAGAGGGGGGGGAGGAGAGGAGGATGGAGAGAGAGAGGGAAAGGGAAAGAGACAGGGGAGAGAGAGAGAGAGAGAGAAAGAGAGAGGGATAGGGAGAGAGAGGTGGGGAGAGAGAGGAACCCAAACCCCCCAAACAACCATTTGCAGGCAGTGCTTTTTTATTTCAAACTAACCATATTTTATTTTCAAACCACATTATGGGTACTTACTCACAGGTGTGAAGACATTTGTTCAGTGTTATTCAGAGCTCGGAGTGCCCTCCATGTTACAGAGTGATTGAGGCACACCACTTGCAGAGACTGATTGAGGCACACCATTTGCAGAGACTGATTGAGGCACACCACTTCCTGGTTTTATAGTCTCTCCATCTCCCTCCAGCAGGGGCAGCAGAGAGAATGGGGAATGTTGTAAAAACATAAATATCTCTGTCAATTTTCATCGACGGGAAAAATCCTCGGCACACATGCGGCAGAGGGGGGGCTCTGAGCGAGGTGGCCAAAAATGGCGGCCGTAGGTCGCGGCGTACTCTCGGAAACCGCAGCACAGAAAGCCGAAACCGGTCAAGAACAGAGTTTTGGTAATATAGATAGTGGATGCGTCTTTTCTTATTTCAGGTATCGGATGGAGCTCTGCGTTGTTTTGCTTCATTAGCGGATAGATTCACCCGTCGTGGAGTTGATCCTGCTCCTTTGGCAAAACATGGATTGACTGAAGAACTGCTTTCTCGTATGGCAGCAGCGGGTGGTTTGGTGGCAGGAGGGTCTTCATCTGCTTGCAAACCTGGCCGTACATCCACAGGAGCAACTCCCAATGCAGCTGATTCTAAACTTAGTAACCAAGTCTCAACAATTGTTAGTCTACTTTCCACACTTTGCAGAGGCTCACCTGTTGTGACACATGTAAGGATTCAACTCTTTTAACTCCCTACTTGGGCATGATTCTACAGTAGCAAAGGAAAAACAAAGGGTGGTTCAAGATTTGAATATGACTTTTTTGGGGAAAACAATTATTATTTTAATTGAAGAATGTTATAGATAGTAGATATGAAAAATGTAGACCAGGGATCGGCAACCTTGTTCGGCATAGGGGCTGGGACGCATGTCTGTGAGCGGATGGTGGGCCACACACATCTATCACGTGTACACATGGTTCCCGCCCCGGATGTATCAAATCACGCATCAAATCATGCGTTCACAGAAGGTAGACAAAAATGCTGGAGAAACTCAGCGTGTGAGGCAGCTTCATGCAATCCTTGAATGTCTCACCTGCTGAGTTTCTCCAGCATTTTTGTCTACCTTAGATTTTTCCAGCATCTGCAGCTCTTTCTTAAATGTGTTCACAGAAGGTGCGCGGCCCTGCCGGCGGCTTTGCGCAGGATGCGGTACAGACAGAGCTCGGCCGTGCTCGAATGATTTTGGGTTGCGGGCCGCATTCGGCCCGGGGGCCAAAGGTTGCCGACCCCCGATGTCAATACTTAATTCCTGTGAAGATTTTCATATGTTAGAATTTTAAATATTTTGGTCTTTATATTTGTATTTAAACTATGCATTATCTCTATACTCTCCTGATAGCACAATTCATATTCAACTTTGGGCCACTTTGTTATAAATTTACTAAAATGAGAACTAGAAAAATCTTTGACTTTGACTAGTTTTTTAGATATCCAATTCAGTGAAGTACAATTTTTGTTTTTTGTAGTTCAAATTAAAGCAGTTGGCTCTATTCATTGACTACAGAAATCCATAGATAATGAGGTTATCATGCTTTTTGGCCCGTTCTATCATTTGTTGTTTGATTTCACCATTGTATTGTTAATAGATGTTTTCCCCTTAGGATTTATTAAGATCCGCACTACCTGACTCGATAGAAAGTGCACTGCAGGGTGATGAAAGGTGTGTGCTTGACACTATGCGGCTGGTGGATCTACTTCTGGTATTACTTTTTGAAGGACGTAAAGCTTTACCAAAGTCTAGTGCTGGTTCCACGGGCAGGATCCCTGGCCTTAGGAGGCTGGACAGTTCTGGAGAGCGTTCTCATCGTCAGCTTATTGATTGCATTCGTAGTAAAGACACCGACGCACTGATTGATGCCATTGATACTGGAGGTAGGTTAATGTCTGCGTGTGGAAAAACTACATTTATTTTCTTAAACTGTGTCTTCCCTCAGTCTGATTTTTTAAAATTTTGTTGCATTAGCTTTTGAAGTGAACTTCATGGATGATGTGGGCCAAACCCTTTTGAATTGGGCTTCAGCTTTTGGAACTCAGGAAATGGTAAGCAAATCCTTCCACCTTTTTGAGCTGGCCCATTGTTCAAGCTTAAATATTGATGCGAGCCGTAAAATAATAATCTCCAGTAGAGTAGAAGCCACCTGCCATTCTTTTCAGTCAGGTGTCAAATTAGTAATGTTAAGAACAAAAAAATTAAAATTTGCACCGAGTATAGATTGGAAAATTTAATGGTTACTTAAAACAGAAATATCTCATCAAACGATCTTTTCAGGTGGAATTTCTATGTGAGAGGGGTGCTGATGTCAACAGGGGTCAGAGATCCTCATCGTTGCATTATGCAGCTTGTTTTGGAAGACCACAAGTTGCAAAGGTTTGATCGATTCTTCTCTTTGAATTAACTATTGTGGAAAAGAGTTTAATTACTAGGTAACGGGCAATGTGATACAAAGTTATTGCAGCCAATCTGGATATATTTATTGATTTGTTGGTTCACACAGTGCCCTCCATAATATTTGGGACAAAGACCCATCATTTATTTATTTGCCTCTGTACTCCACAACGTGAGATTTGTAATAGAAAAAAAAATCACATGTGGTTAAAGTGCACATTGTCAGATTTTAATAAAGGCCATTTTATACATTTTGGATTCACCGTGTAAAAATGACATCTGTCTTTTTACATAGTCCCACCATTTCAGGGCACCATAATGTTTGGGACACATGGGTTCACAGGTTTTTGTAATTGCTCAGGTGTGTTTAAATGCCTCTTTAATGCAGGTATAAGAGTTCTCAGCACCTAGTCTTTCCTCCAGTCTTTCCATCACCTTTGGATACTTTTATTGTTGTTTATCAACATGCGGACCAAAGTTGTGCCAATGAAAGTCAAAGAAGCCATTATGAGACTGAGAAACATGAATAAAACTGTTAGAGACACCAACCAAACCTTAGACTTTCCAAAATCAACTGTTTGGAACATCATTAAGAAGAAAGCGAGAACTGGTGAGCTTACCAATCGCAAAGGGACTGGCAAGCCAAGGAAGACCTCCACCACTGATGACAGAAGAATTCTCTCAATAATAAAGAAAGATTCCCAAACACCTATCTGATCAAAAACACTTCAGAAGTCAGGTGTGGATTTGTCAATGACCACTGTCCGCAGAACAGATATACAGAGGCTACACTGCAAAATGGAAACCACTGGTGAGCTGCCAAAAATAGATGGCCAGGTTACAGTTTGCCAAGAAGTACTTAAAAGAGCAACCACAGTTCTGGAAAAAGGTCTTCTGGACAGATAAGACGAAGATTAACTTGTATCAGGGTGATGGCAAGAGCAAAGTATGGAGGAGAGAAGGAACTGGCCAAGATCCAAAGCATACCACCTTATCTGTGAAACACGATGGTGGGGGTGTTATGGCCTGGGCATTTATGGCTTCCGAATGTACTGGCTCGCTTATCTTCATTGATGACACAACTGCTGATGATAGTAGCATAATGAATTCTGAAGTGTATAGACACATCCTATCTGCTCAAGTTCAAACAAATGCCTCAAAACTCATTGGCCGGCAGTTCATTCTACAGCAAGACAATGATCCCAAACATAGCACCAAAGGAGTTCTTCAAACCAAAAAATGATAACTTCTTGAGTGGCCAAATCAATCACCCGATCTGAACCCAATTGAGCATGTCTTTTATATGCTGAAGAGAAAACGGGAAGGGGACTAGCCCCCAAAACAAGCATAGCTAAAGATGGCTGCAATACAGGTCTGGCAGAGCATCACCAGAGAAGGCACCCAGCAACTGGTGATGTCCATGAATCACAGACTTCAAGCAGTCATTGCATGCAAAGGATTTGCAACAAAATACTAAACATGACTACTTTAATTTACATGACATTGCTGTGTCCCATTCATTATGGTGCCCTGAAATATAAACACTGCTGTAATTTCTACATGGTGAAACCAAAAATGGCCTTTATTAAAATCTGACAATGCACTTTAATGACATGTGATTTTTTTTTTTTCTATTGCCAATCTCAAATTGTGGAGTAGACAATAGACGATAGGTGCAGGAGTAGGCCATTCTGCCCTTCGAGCCAGCACCACCATTCAATGTGATCATGGCTGATCATCCCCAAGCAGTAGCCCGTTCCTGCCTTCTCCCCATTCCCCTGACTCCGCTATCTTTAAGAGCCCTATCTAGCTCTCTCTTGAAAGTATCCAGAGAACCGGCCTCCACCGCCCTTGAGGCAGAGAATTCCACACTCACAACTCTCTGTGAGAAAAAGTGTTTCCTAGTCTCCATTCTAAATGGCGTACCCCTTATTGTTAAACTGTGGCCCCTGGTTCTGGACTCCCCCAACATCGGGAACATGTTTCCTGCCTCTAGCGTGTCCGAACCCTTAATAATCTTATATGTTTCAATAAGATGCCCTCTCATCCTTCTAAACTCCAGAGTATACAAGCCCAGCCGCTCCATTCTCTCGGCGTATGACAGTCCCGCCATCCCGGGAATTAACCTTGTAAACCTATGCTGCACTCCCTCAATAGCAAGAATGTCGTTCCTCCAATTATGGGACCAAAATTGAGTATAGAGCCAAATAAATAAATGATGGGTCTTTGTCCCAAACATTATGGAGGGCACTGTATGTTCTTATGAAGGATAACAGTTGAGCAAAGAAGGGCTTGGCTTATGGTTAAAATTAAACATAGCTTCTCTTGATTGCTGTTTGTGGGTCTCATTGGAGTTATATTTGTGTGTGCAATGGTTGAGTTCAATTAAATGGCTGCAACATCACACTAACAATTGCACACAAGCAGGGCAATAGCTTAGATGAGCTTCTTAAACATTGCTGGCTTCCAAGACATGATTCCCAGCAAAATAAATTGGGGGCAGTTGGGAGAAAAAAACTGAAGTTATATGTGGCAATTATTGAAGATTGCCTCAGCGTATTAATTTATATTTCGAGATTTAATTGAGATTTGACTGATTGTTGTGCCCATTTCGTAGCATGACTCTGATGAAGGGCTCAAATAATTTGAGGAACTGTGGACCAATTTGTTGACAACCTTTTAAAAAAAAATCTGTTATTAAAAATGGAAGGTTAATCAGAGGTACCTGACATTTATTTGTTCCCTTGCTGAGAATGACGATCATATTTTGAAATGATAATTCAATGGATAGTTAAAAGCCATTGTGTTTTGATGTGGTGAGGGATTTGCCACGCAGTGGAAGGTGAAATTTACTGCGGCATTGCCACCTGGGAGTTAGAATCGAGAAATAATTCAACTGGAAACTTGTCCTTGCTCAGTATAATGTAGGCGAATGGCGAAAGATAGTACATTATAAAAAATGAAGAGCTTTTTTTAATGAAAAATTAAGAGAATATTTAAAATTGTTAATGGGGCTCTCAAATGGTGTGTTCATTCAAGTATATCAGACCAACTATTATGTTTTTATGATTATTAATATTTAAACAAAGATATGATTTGCATATTACCTGATTTTCACTAATGATATCTTTAAGTTAAAAGCTTGTTCTTTGTTTTTCCTAGACTTTGTTAAGGCATGGAGCAAATCCAGATCTCCGTGACGAAGATGGTAAAACACCTCTGGATAAAGCAAGAGAGAGAGGTCACAGTGAGGTTGTGGCCATATTACAGTCTCCAGGTTTGAATTTTTATTCAGCAGATCGAAATCAAAATATTAATTTATTGATGATTTTAATTTAATATGTTTAAGATAATACAATGTTTGCGTTTTTGATTTAATTGAACTACTATGCCTAAGTCTTCAGCTGCATTTTGAAGAGATTATATGGAAATATAGTGGCTGATATATTTATAGAATTGGATACATAGTTGATCTAAGAGTTGAATGAATGAATGAATGAATAGTGTTGAATGCAGAGCTAAAATCAACAAACAAAATCCTCACTTAGGTCCCTTGGTGGTCTAGATGCTGGAGGATGAAGTGCAGGCCCAGGTTGACTGCGTCATCCTGTCCGATATGCAAACTGCAGAGGGTCCAGCCGGGGGTTTGTGATATTTTTCAGCTTGGCCAGCACAAGCCTTTCAAGGGTCCTCATGACTACAGTGGACAGTGCGACAGGCCTGTAGTCATTAAGACCAGTAATCCTTGCCTTTTTGGGCACAGGGACAATAGTGGAGACTTTGAAGCAGGCAGGAACAGTACAGGTTTGCAGGAACTGGTTGCAAATGTCTGTGTAGACCGGTGGCAGTTGTTCAGCACAGAGCGAGTCGCGTTTGCGCCTCATGTACCGGCGAAGGAGTTGCAGTTCATCCACTTTGTTATTGAGAGAACGTACGTTTGCCAGGAATTTGCTCGGGAGTGGTGTGCATGATCCTCATCGCTGGAGTCGAGTGAGTTCCCCAGAGATCTCCCCACGGGTCCTCCTCCGCCTCCGTCTCAGAGCTCCCGTGGATTTTGAAGAAACAGCAGCAAAGAGAAGCGGGAAAAAGCAGTGGTTGGCTCTAGCCCGAGTGGGAGGAGAGTTAGAAGTGTCAGAGGGGGGAAAACAGTTTAAGACTGAGGAATTTGGTTTGTAAATTTGTAATTTGTTAAATTAGGCAATTTTTCAGTCAATATAAGCAAAACGGCTCTTAGGGAGCGGCAGTGAGGGAGCAGCCTTGTGAGAAAAGTGTGTCTTTGGCTCGAGAGTCTTCGGCGAGGAGGCTAAGGAGAGGAGGCTACTCATACAGCTCGAGAGGAAGGAGCACGGTGAACACATGTCGTGGCAGATGAGACGGTGTGAGGCTTGCAGAAAGTGGGAGCCCAGGGACACAGATGGAGCCTCTGGCTGCTACAACTGTGGCAAGTGCATCCAGCTTCAGCTCCTAAAGGACCGTGTTGGGGCACTGGAGAAGCAGCTTACTTTTTAAGAAAGGCGGGAGAGAGCAAACAGAGAATTATAGACCAGTTAGCCTGACATCGGTGGTGGGGAAGATGCTGGAGTCAATTATAAAAAATGACATAGCCGAACATTTGGGTAGCAGTAACATGATCGATCCGAGTCAGCATGGATTTACGATGGGGAAATCATGCTTGACAAATTTTCTGGAATTTTTTTAAGATGTAACTAGGAAAATGGACATGGGAGAGCCAGTGAATGTAGTTTACCTGGACTTTCAGAAAGCATATGATAAAGTCCCACATAGGAGATTAGTGGGCAAAATTAAGGCACATGGTGTTTAAGAAGGAACTGCGGATGCTGGAAAATCGAAGGTACACAAAAAAGCTGGAGAAACTCAGCGGGTGCAGCAGCATCTGTGGAGCGAAGGAAATAGGCAACGTTTCGGGCCGAAAGAAGGGTTTCGGCCCGAAACGTTGCCTATTTCCTTCGCTCCTTAGATGCTGCTGCACCCGCTGAGTTTCTCCAGCTTTTTTGTATACCTTAAGGCACATGGTATTGGGGGTAGAGTGCTGACATGGATAGAGAAGTGGTTGGCAGACAGGAAACAAAGAGTAGGTATTAGCGGGCCCCTTTCAGAATGGCAGGCAGTGACTAGTGGGGTACCGCAAGGCTCGGTGCTGGGACCGGAGCTATTTAGAATATACATCAATGATTTGGATGAAGTGATGCAAAGTAACATTAGCAAATTTGCAGATGACACAAAGCTGGGTGGCAGTGTGAACTATGAGGAGGATGCTATGAGAATGCAGGGCGACTTGGACAGGTTGGGGGAGTGGGCAGATGCATGGCAGATGAAGTTTAATGCAGATAAATGTGAGGTTATCCTCTTTGGTAGCAAAAACAGGAAGGCGGTTTATTATCTAAATGGCGTCAAGTTGGGAAAAGGGGAAGTGCAACGGGATCAGGGGGTCCTTTTTCATCAGTCTATGAAAGTAAGCATGCAGGTACAGCAGGCAGTGAAGAAAGTGAATGCATGTTGGCCTTTATAACAAGAGGAATCGAATATAGGAGCAAATTTGATACAAATGCATTGATAGATGCTCCTGAACACATCATCAGTGATGTAACCTGGGGTCATTGGGTGTTTCGGGTCTTTCAACATCAGACACCCTCACCCAGGCGACCCAGTCATGGTTGATCAGACCACGATTTGTATTCAGGTGGCATTCGCTCCTCACCATGGACCTCCTCTCCTGATCCAGAGCCATCTCGAGGCCTTCTCCGCTGCCTCTGTGGTGTTCTTGATGGCCTTTCTCCTTGCCACTCCGTTGATGCCCAGTGCACTCTAGGCTTTGTAGAGCGATTGCCCTGCAAAACCTCTGCAGCCAACCTCGATGGGCATACACCTTGCCTTCCAGCCCTGCTTGCGGCAGTCTATGACCAGTTCTTCATATTTGGCCATCTTCCTCTCGTGGGCCTCCTCCAGACGGTCCTCCCACGGCACTGTCAGTTCCAACAAGACGATGTTTTTGGTCGCCTCTGAGACCAAGAGGATATCTGGCCTCAGGGTGGTCGTGGCAATGTGCTGTGGGAACTTCAGCTGTTTCACCAGGTCTACGGAAAGCTGCCAGTCCTGTGCAGTCGCCAGGATTCCTGGCTGCTGTGATTCTTGGCAGCTGCACTCCGGCCTTCACAAAGGTGATTGTCTGGGTGGTGGGGCGTTCTTGTCTGCAACTGCTGATTCCCATGCTGATGGCTTCTGCAATGGGTTTAGAACCTGGTCGCGACGCCAAGAGCCTTTGGGCAACAGCTCAGGATGTGCTCCAACGTCCCCTTGCCTGAGCATTGCGGGCAATCTGGAGATTCTGCTTTGCCCCAGATGAAGAGGTTCGGTGGGCTGGGCAGGACATCATACACAGCCTGGACCAGGAACTTGATGCGCTGTGGTTCAGCCTGCCAGAGCTCAGTCCATGTGACTTTTCGGTCCATGGCCTGCTCCCACCTTGTCCAGGCTCCCTGCTGCCTCAATCCAACTGCTCTGGTACACCTCTCCTCCTCCACCACTGCCCTCACTTCCTCCTGGACCAGCCTGCGCCTCTCCTTTCCCCTGGCCTTGTCAAACTGGGGAGATGGGAAGATTCCCAGGCCTGCTCTTCCCCGAGTCACTGCTCCCACCACCACTTTCTGAGAAAGCTGCTGACTTTCCTCTCCAGGGACTTCAGGGTCAGCATTTCTGTAAAGGGCGATGCTGCTAAGGCTCCTGGGCAGTCCCAGCCACCTCCTGAGAAAGCTGCTGACTTTCCTCTCCAATCTCTCTACGATGGATATTGGGACTTCGTAGACAAGCAGTGGCCAGAGTATCCTTGGCAGGATACCATGCTGGTAAATCCATGCCTTGAACTTGCCGGGAAGCCCCGACCGGTCCACTGTTCTCAACCAGCTCTCCAGCTCCTGACAGGTTGCCTGGACAGATGCTGTATCCTTCAGGCTGCTGTTAGTCACCTTGCCAAGACTCTTCACTGGTCTTTCGGAGACAGTTGGGATTGGTGTCCCTTCGATGCTGAAGCGGAACCTGTCCATGACTTTGCCCTTCTTCAGCACCAGTGACCTTGATTTTCCTGGCTTAAACCTCATCCTTGCCCATCCAATCAGTTTCTCCAACCCCTGCAGGATCCACTTGCCTCCTGGCACTGACTCAGTGGTGACAGTCAGGTCGTCCATGAAGGCTCTGATTGGTGGTTGGCACATTCCTTACTTGGTCCGAGGGCCCCGGCACTCTGGCTCAGCAGACTTGACGATCATGTTCATCGCCAAGGCAACAAGGATCACAGAGATGGTACAGCCTGTGATGATCCCAACCTCCAGTCTGTGCCACTCTGATGTTACTGACCCTGATGAGACTCTCATGCTGAACTGGTTGTAATAGTCCAGGATGAGATCTGCCACTTGGCCCGGCACATGATGCTTAGCCATGACTGTCTGGATCAGCTTGTGTGGGATGGAGCCGTAGGCGTTGGCCAGGTCAAACCAGAGCACTGTCAGGTCACCCTTGTTCTCCCTGGCTTCTCTGATGAGCTGGGTCACCACTCCCGTGTGCTCTAGACACCCCGGCACTCCAGACAAGCCTCCCTTTTGCACTGAGCTGTCGATGTAACCATTGCTGGAGAGGAAGTTGGTCAGCCGCCTCGCCACTATGCTGAAGAAAATCTTGCCTTCAACGCTTAGCAAGGAGATGATTCTGAACTGATCGATCGTCTTGGAATCTTCCTCCTTTGGGATCCAGACTCCTTCAGCGAATCGCCACTGCTGCGCCATTTTTCCTCTCCTCCAGATGACTTTCAGGATCAGTAACAAGGGGCAGTTCTTGTAGACCCTGTAGGGGACTCCGCTCAGGCCAGGGGCTGAGCCAGATCTTGCTCTCTTCACAACGCCCTGGACCTCTTTCAGGAGTGGCTCTCTACTATCAAACTCCTTGATGGGTGGAGGTGGTTTTATCAGGATGTTGCACTGGCCCAGCTCCTGCTGCCTGACGGGGTCTCACTGTAGGTCGTCTGGATGTGCCGGTCGATCTCCTCCTTAGAGCAAGCCAAACTCCCACTGCGCATCTGCCCGAGTAGTTGTTTGGTGAAGCCGAAGGGGTTGGCTATGAAGGATGCTCGCTTCCCAGCTCTTTCCTTTCGGCGTCTTCGGTGCCACTCAGCTCTACGGAGGGTCATCAGCTTCTTCCTCAGGATGGTTCTCAGCTCAGCCAAGGGGGGACGTTGCTCTTCCCTGGCCTCTTTATACTGCTTCTTAACGGACTTCAGCTCCTGCCGGATCTTGTGGATCTTCGTTGCTCGTTGATTCATGGTGAAAGGTGTTCTGGCCGGCTTCTTCTCCACTTCTCCAAACCTTTCCACTGCTAGGCTGATGATGATTGTCGTCATCGACCGCAGCCTTCGGTCCACGTCTCCCTTCGCAGTTGCTTCTAGCACCTTGTCGATGTCCTCGCCGAACTGATGCCAGACTGCTGTCTTGCAGGCCTGAGGCCATCTGACTCAAACCTTCTCCGGAGAACTGTTCCGAGGGACTAGTTGCGCCACTTGGAGGCTTCGGGCTCTATGGGGTGATTCCGGGCCCGGCTCCTCCTGCGTCTCACCAGGTAAAATACCTGTCCTTCTGCAGTTGTTCAGAGCCCTAGTGAGACCACACCTGGAGTATTGTGTCAAAATTTTGGTCCCCTAATTTGAGGAAGGACATTCTTGCTATTGAGGGAGTGCGGCGTAGGTTTACAAGGTTAATTCCCGGGATGGGAATACTCTGAGAGAATGGAGCAGCTGGGCTTGTAAACTCTGGAGTTTAGAATGATGAGAGGGGATCTCATTGAAACATATAAGATCGTTAAGGGTTTGGACATGCTAGAGGCAGGAAACATGTTCCCGATGTTCGGGGAGTCCAGAACCAGGGGCCACAGTTTAAGAATAAGGAGTAAGCCATTTAGAACGGAGACGAGGAAACACTTTTTCTCACAGAGAGTGGTGAGTCGGTGGAATTCTCTGCCTCAGAGGGCGGTGGAGGTAGGTTCTCTGGATGCTTTCAAGAGAGAGCTAGATAGGGCTCCTAAAAATAGCAGAGTCGTGGGATATGGGGAGAAGGCAGGAACGGCGTACTGATTGGGGATGATCAGCCATGATCTCATTGAATGGCGGTACTGGCTTGAAGGGCTGAATGTCCTATTCCTGCACCTATTGTCTATTGTCAAGACCTTGAACACAGCCACAGCCCCGCCGACAAGTATATCCAAATAATCCAGCGAGTGAGAGAAATCCAGAACGATGTTTGGAGGTACTGTATGTCCGATGTTAATGAGTACCTCTCTCGTGAAAGTAATCTTTGTAGGGTTTTCACAGACGACACAAACGAGCAAACACATACAAAACAGCAAGGAGCAGTACACCCTGGCAGCCATCGATGGCACCAGCAGCAGCTACACTGCAAGAGCTGTAATATGTTGAGTGTGATTTTAATGTCTGTACGAGATCGGAATGATGGTTGGGTGTATAATCGGCCTTTTCAGTGCATTGAAAACAAAATGTGCTTGAAGACCCTGTTTCTGGATGTGTAAAAATGTGAGCTCATTTGTAGATTAAACTATTTCTTTGCATCACAAAGATGAAATAGCCATGTAACCTTTTGAGCGTGCCTCCCATAATATCCGACCTTCACCAATGTCATGGCTGATCTTTTGCTTCACTCTATTTTCTTTCTTTTAACTTTCATCTCTTCAGTCCAAAACTCTGGAACAAATTCTCAAATGTGCTCATTGTGTATCAGCAGCCATCTGGGGCAGAGAATTCTTAAGATTTATAGTTCCATGAATATAAAATATTTTGCTTCCCATTTGTCCTAAGGGGCCAACTCTTTTATCTTGAGGTAATGACTCATTGTGCAGTTTATCCGGCAGAAGAAACGGACCATCAGAATCAACCCAACAAATGTTTGATAACTTATTTGAAAAATATTACAAAGAACATAAGCCTATTCTTTCCAACTACTTCAACTAAATAATGAACTTGGTGTAGCAGCTTAAAGTAGTAACACTTGCGAGAATGTTTCAAAGGAATATTGTCGTGCAAAATATGACACTGAGCAATATCAAAAAACGTACATGGAAAGCTTTTAAGGAACATCTTAAATGAAGGAGGAGATATTTATGTTGAAATTTCAGGAGCTTGGGGTGGGTTCAAATATGTGTTCTGCACTTGTGATGAGATTAGTTTAAGGCAAAAATCATGACTATGTTTGGGAGTTGTTGAGTTGGAAGAGATTAGAAAAATGAACAGGGGTGAGGCCATGGAGGCGATGAGAATTTTAAAATTGCATCCATGTTTAATTGATGCTAATATACATACTTTAGCACAAGATGGATGTATACGTAAGCGGAAATACTGGAAGAACTCAGGCAGTTAAGCAGCATCAGTGGAAAGAGAAAGCAGTTAACTTTTCGGGTTGAAGTCCCTTCATCAGAATGCTAAACCTGACGCTGCATTTGATGATGGGCACCGGTGGTTTGGATGACCATATTTCTATGGAGGCTGGCCTAAAGTACTTGTGCCTTCAGATAACAAACGCATGGGTGATTATTTTGGAGCAGAGGAGATGAAATGGATTTAGTTATGATTTAATTGAAAGCAATGTCTGCTTATCTGGTACAGGATGTTGGGCAAGTAACCGACAGGTAAAATGAAGGGGCATGAAAGATGGAGAGGTAGAATCTGATGTCAGAAGCATGGATGGGGATGTTGAGAAGTAGGAGGAGATCAACACTAGATCTGTTGGGGTTGAGGAGAACATCGGGGTTATGGGGCAGTCAAAGGGAGAGAAAGCCATTGCAGATGCTATCTAATAGCAACATGTTATAACTATATATTCAGCTTTTATTTCTGTGAATGTCTGTGGTCGTTTTGTTGTCATTCCTAGAAGTAAGGTGTGAAAGTGGGAATCTTCAGGCCAATATTTGGGATGGAATCTCAGACACTGAAACTCCTTAGTAATCTGGAATGTTGGTTTCAAATTGACCTTTTTATTTATATGCACCAATGACACATATCTTTCTCTAGAGCATTGAAGAATTTCCTTTTGTGGTTAAAAATACTGAGACTAGCTTATTTTAAAATTCCAGATTTACCTAATTACTTGCTTTTAAATTCCATAGTTGCAGTAGTGGGATTTGATCTTGTGATTCAATGTCCTAGAATTCTAGCTGTTAGTTCAGCAACTTGATCTCTATATTACCATAGGAGTTGTAGTTATTGGAATTTAAAGGAATGAGGGATTGATAAGAGAGACTGTCAAAATGCTGGAATAACTCAGCGGGTCAGGTAGCATCTCTGGAGAAAGGTTATAGGTTACATTTCGGGTCGGGATACGTCTTCAGGCACTTAATTTCTATAGCAAATTGTGGTTGATACGAGCTGCTTGTATGTCATTCTCTTTTGCAGACATTAATGTTTCACCCATTAGACATCTACAAACATTCGTAATAGAAAGAAATGTGCATAAAATGTATTTTAATTGTTTTGGTTTTAGGAGATTGGATGTGTCCTGTAAATAAAGGAGAGGATAAGAAGAAGAAAGATGCTAACAGAGAAGATGAAGATGGAAATGAACCAAAAGGAGACCCTGAAATGGCCCCACTATACTTGAAGAGATTGTTGCCAGTTTTTGCACAGACATTTCAACAAACTATGCTACCATCCATCAGGTGTATATTTTTAAATTGGATATGTTTCTTAAAATAGGGCTTATATTAGGGGGAAAAAACTAAGAAAAAACAGCAATAATGAAAAGTGTTTTTAATATACATATTAATTAGGAGCATACACGCATAGCATTTGTTGCTTTTGTTGAAGTTTAAGGAGCTCACTGTCATGAATTTTGCCTGGATAGTCACCGAATTGTGGTTTCTCTGAAATGTTCCAAAGTTCATAGTGTGCGCTAAAACTAACAAGGTGATTTCTTCAGGATTTAGAAGATGACATTCTTTAAATGGGTACCTAAGTGATATCATTGTTGGGACCACTCCACTAACATGCTTTCTGAGGGACAAGGTTTGCATCAAAGCCAATATCTACCACACTGTAGACAAAAATGATGGAAAAACTCAGCAGGTGGGGCAGCATCTTTGGAGCGAAGGAAACAGGTGGCGTTTCGGGTCGAGACCCTTCTTCAGACTGATGGGGTGGGGGGGTCAGGAAGAAGAAAGGAAGAGGCGGAGACAGTGGGCAGTGGGAGAGCAGGGAAGGGGAGAGGAAAGAGGGAGAAAGCAGGGACTACCTGAAATTGGAGAAGTCAATGCTCATACCGTTGGGGTGTAAACCACTCAAGCGAAATATGAGGTGCTGCTCCTCCAATTTACGGTGGGCCTCACTCTGGCCATGTAGGAGGCCCAAGGCTGAGAGATCTGATTTTGAATGGGAGGGGGAGTTGAAGTGTTGGGGGAGGATGGGGAGTGAGAACAGAGTTACGGGGTATAGAAGAGACCCCGGTGAGAGCCTAATCTATAGGTTGAAGAGGAGAACCCCCATTCCCTAAAGAATGAGGACATCTCCAATGCCTCTTCTAAACCCCGTAATTCTGCTCTTACTCCCCATCTTCCCCCCACCTCCCACCTCCCTTGTCCTCACCTTCCACCCTACCAGCCGTCACGTACAACATACTCCGACATTTTTGCCACCTCCAACGGGATCCCACCACTGGCCACATTTTCCCATCTCCTCCCCTTTCGGCTTTCCGCAGAGACCACTCCCTCCGTTACTCCCTGGTCAATTCGTCTCTTCCCACAAACCACCCCCTCTCCTGGTACTTTCTCTTGCACACCACAGGAAGTGCTACACTTGTCGCTTTATCTCCCCCCTTGACTCCATTCAAGGACCCAAGCAGTCTTTCCAGGTGCGGCAGAGGTTCACCTGCACCTCCTCCAATCCCATCTATTGCATCCGCTGCTCTAGGTGTCAGCTACTCTACATCGGTGAGACCAAGCGTAGGCTTGGCGATCGCTTCACCCAACACCTCCGCTGGGGTCGCAATAACCAACCTCATCTCCTGGTGGCTCAGCACTTCAACTCCCCCTCCCATTCCGAATCCGACTTTTCTGTCCTGGGCCTCCTCCATGGCCAGAGCGAGGCCCACCATAAATTGGAGGAGCAACACCTCATATTTCGCTTGGGTAGTTTACACCCCAGCGGTATGAACATTGACCTCCAATTTCAGGTAGTCCCTGCTTTCTCCCTCTTTCCCCTCCCCTTCCCAGCTCTCCCACAGCTCACTGTCTCCGCCTCCTCCTTTCTTCTTCCACCCCCCCACATCAGTCTGAAGAAGGTCCTCGACCCGAAACATCGCCTATTTCCTTCGCTCCATAGATGCTGTCTCACCCACTGAGTTTCTCCAGCATTTCTGTCTACCTTCGATTTTCCAGCATCTGCAGTTCCTTTTTAAACATACTACACTGTTGTTATTTGTCTTTGCATAATAAATGATGCCGTTTCTCCAACGTAATTAGAACTAATATGTTCAGAATTGCTTGTGACAAGAAAAAAATGTCAACTGTTACAATATTCGGATATTATTGTATTTGGATCTGCTTTAAATGCACGTTTAGATCCACTCATATGATGTATCAATGTCTCTTCTGGTTGCAGTCTGCCTGCTCTATTTTGATTTATACAAATCCACGATAACCCAAGAGACACCCATGGCTTAAATAGGCTGGCCTAAACAAATTGAAAAAGCCATTTAGAATAGCTAGATCTGGTGAGGAGAGATATAAAGTGCCTTGTGAGGGATGAGGTAAGAGGAGATGTCTGAATGTGCATTTTGGGTGACCTCTCGAAGGACTGGTTTGACAATAGCACAGCTGTAGGCTGGCACATCCTGTTCTGCCGATGTTTCAGCTTCCCAATCCAGCTGGGTGACTAACCTCGACTTACAGGTTCCCTGCTGCCTCCATTTCACTCCTTGAGGTCAGCTCTTTGCATGTTCTGAACAGGATTCTTCTCCTTGTGAAGAGTAGTGTGGGTGGGTGGTGAGATCCAGCCTCTGCTACATTAGGGGGAAAGACAATTTCTCACATGACATCTCTCTCTTCATGAAGAAAAGCAACTCATTTGCGAAGAACAGCTGTCTGCTCACAAATATTGTAATTTTTAAGAAAAGCTATTGACAATGGGGTTTGGTATGATAAACAGGAATACATATATATTTAGAAACTAGGTACTGCAGATGCTAGTTTACAAAAAAAGTTACAAAGTGTTGGAGTAATGCATTGGGTCAGGCAGCATCTCCGGAGAGCATGGGTTGGTAACACGGGTCAACACTTTTCCCGACATGAAATGTCACCAATCCACGTTCTCCACAGATCTGCCTGACCCACTACATTACTTCAGCACTTTTTTTTAATGTATAGAAAGTTTGATCAGAGGAGACTTCACTGAACAATGCATTCTAATTTGTGAGAAACATTTTCATGATTGCCATCAGTACTTTGAAACAGGCATAATTTTAGTTGACTTTTGTCAATTATTTAGCTCATTACTTATATTTGAATCACCAATGTTCATTGTCCTCTTTCTATTTTTAGGAAAGCAAGTCTCGCTCTTGTTCGAAAGATGGTACATTATTGTTCTGAGGCTCTTCTGAAGGAAGTGTGTGATTCTGACGCTGGCCATAATTTGCCGACAGTGCTGGTAGAAATTACAGCCACAGTCCTGGATCAAGAGGTTAGACTGCCTTCTAATATAAGTAAATTGCTGTCTCCAAATTGAACATTTGGGGGTTCGATAACATGAGATTGTCATAGTCATAAAGTCAATCATACAGCACGGAAACAGGCCCTTCGGCCCAATTTGCCCATGCTGACCTAAGTGCCCTATAAACGCCCGTCCCATCTGCCCACGTTTGGCCCGGATCCCTTAAACCAGGGGTTCCCAATCTTTTTCGCCCGTTTATCCCTGGCAACTTTGATAGCACATACAATGTCATTTCATTTATTTATGAACAACTGATGATGAACAGATACCAGAACCCAACAGAAGGGTCTCGACCCTAAACGTCACCCATTCCTTCGCTCCATAGATGCTGCCTCACCCGCTGAGTTTATCCAGCATTTTTGTCTACCTTCGATTGCTCCAACATCTGCAGTTCCTTCTTAACCAGAACCAAACACAGTCAGTCAATGAGAAAAAATATGTACAAATCCAGAATCAACAAATTTACCCCCTGGGAAATTTAATGCATGAAAATCTTCCTTTTGTTGTGATAATCTTCCAGTTTTTAAGTCTTTTAGGTTGTTGAAGTAGAGCCTTTATCTTCACCAGCTGAATAGTTGGTGATTTTTTTGCCATGTCCGCAATGAAAAATATACATACGAAACATAAATTGATCTCTTAACAACAAAGTTTCATTGATGATACAGCAGTGTGATGTTTGTGTTTTAGGATGATGATGACGGCCATTTGCTAGCTCTGCAGATCATTAGAGATCTTGTAGACAAAGGAGGTGACCTATTTCTGGATCAACTTGCGAGGCTTGGTGTAATCAATAAAGTGTCCACCTTGGCAGGGCCATCTTCAGATGATGAAAATGAAGAGGATTGCAAGCCTGATAAGGTGATCATCTTTATTTTATTTGATAGATTTTCATACAGAAAACCAGCTTACAATTGCAGTTTAACAATTCCGAGCAAACAGTTAAAATGCATGTAAGTAATGTAAGATAGACAGTGCATCATGCTGCCTGACTTGCTGAGTCGCACTAGCATTTTGTGTCTATCTTTGGTGTAAACCAGCATCTGCTGTTCTTTGTTTCTGCATGCAAGTAATGTCTGACTTGGAACACCATGAATATAATTTCTGGTAACTTTTCAAGGCCATGAAATTTGTTGTGGGTGTTCATTATTTGGCTAGAGGTTGATCGAAAGTTGCTTAATTCCATAAATGTTGCATATGAAACGATCCTCCTCCTGAGCTAAGGTTATAAACTCGCATAGCTCCGTACATATTGAAATCAGAATTGAAGCCTTGAATTCACTCCACCATATAATGTGTAAATATAATAAGATAAATGATATCTTTTTATACCACTCATCTTTTTATATTGCCATACATTGGGATTCTGGGACACTTTCCATCTGGAGTAGGAATAGCGCTGTAGATGAAGAGGTTGTTTTTTTTAATGTAGTGTTCATTATTTGGCCGAGCGGTTGATTTGAAAAATCCGCTCAACCTACACTCAGCATCCCTCAGTGGGGTGACTTATTTTCTAATTTGGAAATTCAAAAACAATATTGGATAACTGAAAACTCCATTGACAAGTTTTGATATTGAGCAAGATGAGGAAACTACAGTTGTTCACCAAACCTTTTGACCTGATATTAAAAAGTAATATAGTTTTGACCATTATTGTCCCACGTACCGAGGTACAGTGAAAAGCGCTTTGTTGTGTGCTATCCAGTCAGCGGAAAGACTACATAATTACAATCGAGCTGTCCACAGTGTACAGATACAGGATAAAGGGTATAAGATTTAGTGCAAGGTATTGTCCAACTAAAGATAGTTCGATGGGAGGTCAGGTCCACTGTTTAGTTGGTGATAACAGGGAGGTTGGTTTGCCTTATTTTTCATGATGAAGGGTCTTGACCTGAAAGGTAAACTATCCATTTCCCTGAACAGATGATGGCTGATGTGCTGAGGTCATCCAGCAGCTCCCCTTCTTTTGCAACAGATTCCAGCATCTACAGTCTCTTGTGCCTTCATGCCTTACTTTCATTGACATTGGGTACTTGAAAGCCCAGCAATGAATGGTAAAGATGTGAACAATGTCATACCTCGAGGACAATATAATGAAGCTTGGTATTAGACCAAAGAAAAAGAGTAGACAAACGTATTTTAAATGTGGCATGTGGTAACTGAATGGGCAATTTGACCGTTTTTTTTAATATCAAGGGCTGTTTAAAGAACAAAATGTCTGGATGCAATGAAATGAATATTCAGTGGGGCTGCTATTTTTGTAAAGGACTATTTATTTATTTGCGGAGGTCTGCAGATAAAACCAGTTTCAGGGCATTACCCAAGAGGAAGGTGTAGCGTGGCCATTAACAGGATGGCAGCTGAGGGAAACCTGTGCTAATGAACTGATTCAGTATCTACCGATTTCTCAAACTGCTTGAGAATGTATTAAGTTCAATCAATGTAAATACAGCAATCCCATTCAAGTGAATGGGAGACCTGTCTGTACATGAACCATATCCCTCTATTTCCTGCTTTTTCCGTGTGCCATCTCAAAGCCTCTTAATTGCGAGTATCATATCTGCCTCCACTACCATCACTGGCAATGTGTTACAGTCCCCCACCACTGTCTGTGTAAAACGATTGCACCGCATATCTCCAATCTCTTGTCCCCCTATGCCCCCTAGTGTTGAATATTTCCACCCCGGAGGAAAAGGTTTCTGACTGTCTACCCTATCTATTTGAGTTAGATTTGTTTAATTGTATTTAATTATACATGTTTATGTGTGTGAGGCACTATTTTTGGTCTAGCGTTTAATTTTCAAAACCAGACCTTGAATGATAATTTTGGGTGTACGTGTTCAAATGTCTAAAACTTCTACCTTTTAGTACTTTTGAGTCTTCATGAGTCTTCCTCTCAGAACACTTGGGCACGGAGAAGCTCAGTATTGCATTCTGCCGTGTTGGACTTTGCGAATGAGCTGAGATCTGGGCTTCCAGTGGGATTTTTCCACCTGGTTCCATGGTGGAAGTGGTCTCAGGGCAAGAGGTCTGTTGTGTTCTTTTAGCTAACTATGTTTTCTATTCAGGATGATGAGCCTCAAGAAGATGCCAAAGAAATGCAGCAGGGCAGGCCATACCATTGGAGGGATTGGTCTATCATCAGGGGAAGGGATTGTTTATACATCTGGAGTGATGCAGCTGCCTTAGAGTTGTCGAATGGCAGTAATGGATGGTTTCGATTCATCTTGGATGGGAAATTAGCTACTATGTATTCAAGTGGAAGCCCAGAAGGTGGTTCAGACAGCTCAGGTAACGTATGTTTGACCAATACATTTTGAAATGTGCAGGTGCATCAAATGGTATTGTGCTGATCCATGTAGGTTAAGTAAGCCATAAATCAGACCTTGTTTCTGCTGTTGATTTTGGCACTGGAAGTGTGTGTTGGTTTTTTTTGACCAAACTGTTTGTAGGATTGGGGAAGAAAGAAAAAGCTGTTGGAGAAGCACTTGCATAGAATTATTCTTGCTTGATGCTCATGTCATAGAAATGCTAAATGTTTACGTTTAAATGTGGTAAAATGTGACAGGATTATTATTGTTATTCAAAGGGTATCCTAGCATATCATTGACTCCCTAAGAAACATTGACACTGTTTGTGTGTGTGTGTATATGCAATCAAAAAGCCTTCAATCTTTGCAGCAAGAAGTGAATTTTATTTTTCTTGCCCTTTCTGTGGGAAAGTGTCTGGATGAAGTCCTGAACTTGAAAGTCATAATATTATGCAGTACCGTGACAAGTCCTTCGGCCCAACTCACCCATGCCGACCACTGTGTCTTCCCGAGCTAGTCCCATAAGCCTGCATTTGGCCAATATCCTTCCAAATATTTCTATTCATCTACCTACCCTAATGTCTTTTTAGTTTAGTTTAGAGATACAGCGAGGAACAGGCCCTTCAGCCCATTGGGTCCGCCCCGACCAGAGATCCCCGCATATTAACACTATCCTACACCCACTAGGGACAATTTTTACATTTACCAAGCCAATTTATCTACAAACCTGTGCATCTTTGGAGTGTGGGAAGAAACCGAAGATCTCGGAAAAAACCTATGCAGTCACAGGGAGAGCGTAAAACTCCGTACAGACAGCATCCATAGTCGGGATCGAACCCGGGTATCTGGCGCTGTAAGGCAGTAACTGTACCGCTGCGCCACTGTGCTGCCCATAAATGTTGTAATGCTTTAAATGTTGTAATAGTACTTGCCTCTATCATTTCCACCAGCAGCTTATTCCATCAATCTACCATCCACTGCGTGGAAAAAGGTGCCCATCGGGTCTCCTATAAATCTTTCCCCTCTCACCTTCAACCTATGTCCTCTAGTTTTAGACTACACTATCATGCAAAAAAGATTGTGACAATCTATCTTACCTCTGCTCTTCGTGATTTTATAGATCTCTAACCCCTGCAATTGCATATAATTTTGGGTGTAAGGATGTCTTTCCACTCTTTCGAAGAATGTTTAAAAAAACCTTAAGCAAATCATTGACGCGTTTTAACTTGGCTTGATTGATTGTTTTGTGATTTTTTTTAAATCCTGAAAATGCACCAAATGGTTTATTTGCCCACCTTGACCCAAGTGCCAGTGGAAAATATCATTGTATGTTGGGTTGTCTTTACTGGAAGAATCTATAGAATAATATTTGGTTTTGATTACCAGACTTGTTCTAAAACAATATTTTTTTCTTTGTAACTTGCAATAGGTATATAAATTAATTTTGTCTCTATATTTATAGAAAGCAGAAGTGAGTTCCTGGAAAAGTTGCAACGAGCGCGAAGTCAAGTCAAACCAGCTACGAGTAGCCAACCAATTCTCACTGCACCGGGGCAAACAAAGCTTACAGTAGGCAACTGGTCTCTTACTTGTTTGAAAGAAGGGGAAATTGCAATACACAACTCTGATGGTCAACAGGCCACTATATTGAAAGAGGATCTGCCTGGATTCGTGTTCGAGTCAAATCGAGGGACAAAACATTCATTTACTGCAGAGACATCACTCGGTAAGGGTGCACTTAAACTCTTTCTTTTTTTTTGTGGTTGTTGTGCTCACAAAATATTTTTTCCTGAAGCAAGCATATTTTGGATTTAATTAGTTTCTTGGATTGCAGGATCAGAATTTGTTGCTGGCTGGACTGGCAAAAGAGGAAGAAAGCTGAAATCAAAACTAGAGAAAACTAAGCAAAAAGTGAGTTATTCTCGGGGAGTTAAATACTTTTCTAGTAAAATAGATTTTATATACATGCATAAAATAGATTTTATATACATATAACATCAAAGTTTATAATCAGTTCTTAGCCTCTTGATGTTAAGCCTTGGATAATAAAGCAAATAGTGTTGAGTCGTTGATGGGAAGATTACATTTCAATGTACTAGAATTGTAGAATTATCACAAGGTTTGGCTGTTCGCTTGCTGTAATTGAGGATTAGAAACTGGGGGTGAATGTCTGCAGTGTGCCTGACATGAGTGCATTGCAGCACACAGTAAGGTCAAAACTAGTTTATTGTGGAATGAATGGGTACGTATTCAGCAACGCAATTGATGGATTTTCTACATTTTAACTGCGAAATCTCCTCAAAGTATGCCTACTTTGAAGGAGTTTTCCTCCTCTAACGGGAGTTCTGTGAGACCCTAACTCACTGCTCCCCCTCTCTAAGGAGTCTGAAAAGTGTCTCGACCCGTAGCGTCGCCTATTCATGTTCTCCAGAGATGCTGCCTGACCCGCTGAGTTACTCGAGCATTTTATTGTGCCCTTTTTTTCCCAATCGTTTTTAGAATTATGCAGATTGACTCTGGTTTACCATGTGGGATAATGAAATTGGTTAGAAGAATCTAGTAATGGAGAACCATTTGTTTTTATTTTTATATTATTCCTTAAGGCACCTTCCCCCACTAGGTTGACAAATGTGAGCCAATCTATTTGCTTACATTGACTATCATATCTGCGCATGAACTTGCAGTTTATCATTGGAGAATATGAAAGCTCCATGAAACCTTTTCTTCACTGGTGTCTACTTAATACGTTTCTCATGAGAATATTTTCAATGCATTGTATTTTGAGAGTGGAGTTACTGAACTCAAAACATTTAATACTATTGAATTTTTCAGGATGTTGTAAGAAGCTTATGTTCAATATGCTCTACTTGGCTTTTTTCGAATGCATTTTGCGGCACAGTTGAAAGAAAAAAACTAAACCGTTACAATTTCATACAGCATAAGTGTTATGAGAGATAGTACCCATTACAAAATATTTTCAGTAATGAATCATTAAATTTCATGAGTTTTTCCTTTGGGTGCTTGATAAATAGATTCTCCAACATGTTGTCTCCATCCAATTAAAATTGCTGCACTAGATAATAGAATCTTTTGCGTAGTTATAAATTTTTGAAACTATTTCTGATTTTCTCTCCTAATCTAACAGATGTCCTATACTTGAGAGGCAGGACCTGTTTTAAAAAAAAAAAATAAGTGCCAGGTCTAGTCATAGTGCACTACAGAAATTCTTCACTTCTATGGGTAAACTTAGAGCAGATCCAACAAGAATGGGTATCCAAAGCACAGTTGGTTAACAAATGTTGTAGTCACTAACAATTGAGATAAAGTTATTCAGAGCAGGGAACCACAATTACTTTCTCTGAAAACATAAAATAGTTTTATTTGCAGGTACGAACCATGGCCAGAGACTTGTATGATGACCATTTTAAGGCTGTAGAAAGTATGCCTCGAGGAGTGGTGGTCACACTGCGAAACATTGCTACGCAGCTCGAGTCGGCTTGGGAGCTTCATGCTAACAGACAGGTAGGTGTAAAAAAACAACATGTGTATCTGTGAAATGGAACATCGAGGAGCTATGTTATCTGTCCCATGCAAAAGGAGGTGTCGTGGGAGGTCATAGGATGAGGAACCTGAATTTAACGATGTGGGCTTTTCCACCTCCAATCCATGTTATTGACACCTTTCTCTGAAGCACTACAACATTCAGGATTAGCTACGTGCAACTATCAGGTTCTTGAATCGACCTGCACTACCCTAATCTACCGTGGCAATGGATCACTACTAATTGCTTTCTGCACTACCACAAACTTGTTTTTTAATTAGCTTTGCGTTGTTCTTTTCTTTAATGTCTATGTCTTTTTCTTCTTCCCTTTCACTATCTTGTAGAATTTGTGTAACTTACATTTCATTTATTTTTTTGTCTTGCCTGAGTATGTGCACTGTGATCATACTACAAGCAGTATTTTCATTGTACGTGCATGTCACCAAACCTGTGTGTAAAGGACAATAAGCTTGATATTTACATCGGAGATTAATGAAACCGCATTTGATGAATGTGGGATTGACCACTGATTGCAACGAGGTAAACTGATGTGTAGCAACAGCTGGATTAGTTACTGTGCGAGAACTTAAACAGTAAAGCAAAAGCTTGCAAGGGTGTTTGAAGCTTTATTTTAAAATGAAGTTATGGTGCCTGAAGTCCATAGAGGTGGTGATGCTCTTTGAATTGTTGCCCATTTAGAAAGTATAGCTAGGCCACGTTAAGTTACTGCCTTGGCATAGTTAACTGCTGAAACAGAAAATGCTGGAAATGCTCAGCAGGTTAGGCCACATTTGTGAGAGGAGAAACAGAGCCAATGTTTCAAGTCGGAGACCGTTGATCAGAACTCAACTAGAATTCGACTGCAGAGTAAGTGAGTAATGGTTACCTGCTCTCTGCTGTATAGGTCTGCTTCTGCTGCAAGTGCATGCGATATTTCTCTTTTGGCCAACTTCATTGCACCCATGTGTTCTGTGCCTCGTCCTTCTTTCAGTAAATACGTTTACAGAGTTGCTACTTATATAATGAACTTAGCTGCCGCAATATTCAGTTGCTGGAGCAGCATGCAGGCCTTTGCACTCCTCACACATGGATACATATAAAGGAGAGTGCATGCGTACACATACCTCTCTGACAATCAACCAGTGATTATTGTCACAAACATCAGATGTTTCTGTGAATTTTGAAGTTAATTTCTGCTCTCAAGCTCCATTTTTAAGTTTTTCACAGGAATTTTCTGTGTCTTTTATAATTGTGGGGAGATTGATTCAATCGAAATCTTGGAAGTCATTGATACTCGAGATGATATTTCCAAAATGGTACTCATTTAGTGAAGATTACAGAATTGGATGTTCCAATTGTTGTGTTGCATTGCTTACTCTTTCAAATAAGTTCTGTTTTATGTTGCAGGGTGTGGATGGAGAGGCGACATGGAGAGATTTGATGAAAACAGCTCTGGAGAATTTGATTGTACTATTGAAGGATGAAAACACAATTTCACCTTATGAGATGTGCAGCAGTGGTTTGGTGCAAGCACTACTTACTGTCCTCAATAATGTTAGTATGATTTTTGCAAAAGAATACTTGTTTCTTTTCTGACCTGTGTCGTTTGGAATCTATATATATCCTTATTATAATTATAAAACTTTGATCTTGGATGTGTGTGTGTATTTGTGTATTTATTTGTTTGTGTGTTCTCGAAAAAACGACGCGGTAACATTTTTACATATTAACCATATAACAATTACAGCACGGAAACAGGCCATCTCGACCCTTCTAGTCCGTGCCGAACACATATTCTCCCCTAGTCCCATATACCTGCGCTCAGACCATAACCCTCCATTCCCTTCCCATCCATATAACTATCCAATTTATTTTTAAATGATAAAAACGAACCTGCCTCCACCACCTTCACTGGAAGCTCATTCCACACAGCTACCCACTCTCTGAGTAAAGAAGTTCCCCCTCATGTTACCCCTAAACTTCAGTCCCTTAATTCTCAAGTCATGTCCCCTTGTTTGAATCTTCCCTACTCTCAGTGGGAAAAGCTTTTCCACGTCAACTCTGTCTATCCCTCTCATCATTTAAAAACCTCTATCAAGTCCCCCCTTAACCTTCTGCGCTCCAAAGAATAAAGCCCTAACTTGTTCAACCTTTCTCTGTAACTTAGTTGCTGAAACCCAGGCAACATTCTAGTAAATCTCCTCTGTACTCTCTCTATTTCGTTGACATCCTTCCTATAATTAGGCGACCAAAATTGTACACCATACTCCAGAATTGGCCTCACCAATGCCTTGTACAATTTTAACATTACATCCCAACTTTTATACTCACTTAACATTACATCCCAACTTCTATACTCATTTAACATTACATCCCAACTTCGATATTCCGGTAGAGATTTACCCCCTGGAGTCCGAAATCGGCTTACCTGCAAAATTTGTGCTTTATTTCCCCTCTCCCCTCCTCCCCCTCCTCAACGGCCATTCCTCCCTCCCGCAGCGCGGTGCTCCCTCCTCACTGCTCCTCCCTCCATACCACTTCCCATCGCGAACCAAATATGCTTTGCAAGTAATATGGCCAACTCTCAACACCGTGGTAAAGGAATTCAATCCCACTTACAGGCCAGCTGCTGATAAAGTTATTCAAGGTCCTTCCCAACTTCACATTCCTGACAACAGCTCAGAAACCACAGAGACTTCAATGCACATAGTTCTGAAATATGCTCTGAGCAAGAGAAGGACCAAAATTGCAAAGCCATAAAGTTATCCCTTCCTCCCGCCCCCACACCCCCATCCCTTGGTCTAGTATTAACTAATTTTCTCCTGTGATGTAGAATATGGACTTGGATGTGAAACAAGATTGTAGCCAACTAATTGAACGAATAAATGTCTTCAAAACTGCATTCAGTGAAAATGAAGATGAAGAAAGGTATGTCGTGTTATCTTGCATTTTTTAATTTATTTTTTAACATTTTCAGCTTTTTAACAGATGTATTTCTTCATAGTCGTCCAGCTGTTGCTCTGGTTCGAAAGCTGATAGCAGTGTTGGAATCAATTGAGAGGCTTCCTCTTCATTTGTATGATACCCCTGGTTCCTCGTACAATTTGCAGGTATGAAGGCTATTGCTTGATGTTCATGGTTTGATCTTCTTTTCCTGTGGTTATGAGTTCATTTAGTTAGTTGGTAGATGTAATAATTTGTTATCTATTGCTCTGTATATTTTTACTTTATGTATAGTGACATTGTTCAGCTCTATTTGTAATACTGAGAAATTATTTTGTTAGCTTTGTTCTGTGCAAACCTGTCCTATGTTGCAGGACATGTTCTTAATGTAAAGTAGCTTGATAAAAACATAATGAAGTTAAAGCAGCGTGTAACCATTAAAACATTGATTTCCCCACTCAGCACTTTTCCCAATTGTCTGCCATCTCACATTTGTCTTGGTGATTGTTGTTAAAATAAATCATGTACTTTAAATATATTTTTTAAAGTTATTGTAGATAACTGAGATTCAGATGAAATTCTACCAATCTATTTACAGACTGTTTTTCCTCCTTTCAAGATACTTACAAGAAGGCTAAGGTTTAGGTTAGAACGAGCTCCTGGGGAAACATCTTTGATAGATAGAACTGGAAGAATGCTCAAAATGGAACCTTTGGCTACAGTCGAATCCTTAGAGCAGTATCTTCTTAAAATGGTAAACAAAGTGATGAAACATTTCCAACAATGAACAGTTTAAATTTCATACATTTATGGAAGATTGAGTGATAAATAAATAAAAGTGCATGTTACAAATTGTAGCTTTTTTTCGTTCAGGTGGCAAAACAGTGGTACGACTTTGACAGATCGACTTTTGTATTTGTACGTAAATTGCGTGAAGGACAGACATTCTTTTTCCGACACCAACATAATTTTGATGAAAATGGAATAATATACTGGATTGGGACAAATGCAAAGTAAGATTCAAAACTACTATTTAAATATTTTGATGATGAGTTGTAGATATATTTTGGTAAAGGTTGGTGGTTAGTTATGATGGTTGTACCAAAGTTGAACAAGTGAATATTCTTGTGTGCAGTAGTCATTTCTGATTTGAGTCATCTTGGAACTCCTTGAGGTCTTCCACATGATTTGCACTAGGGTTTAAAGTTAACTGATACCTACTGAAGTCTAAGACTTCCTTCATATTTGTGTTATCAGCAGAACAGGCAGCATTTCTGGAGAATGTGGAATCGTAATGGTTTGGTTGAGTCTGAAGAAAAGTCCCTATCCATGTTCTCCAGACATGCTGCTTGATGTGCTGCGTTACTCCAGCACTTTGTGTCCATTTTTTTTGTAAACCAGCATCTGCCATTCCTTGTTTCTTCATCATTATATCCAATATTGTATTTCAGAACAGCGTACGAGTGGGTGAATCCTGCAGCTTATGGCTTGGTAGTTGTGACATCCTCAGAAGGCAGGAATTTGCCATACGGGCGATTGGAAGACATTTTAAGCCGTGACAGCTCAGCCCTTAATTGTCACACGAATGACGATAAGAATGCTTGGTTTGCCATTGACCTTGGGCTTTGGGTGATACCTTCAGCCTACACTTTGCGACATGCACGTGGTTATGGTCGGTCTGCTCTGAGGAATTGGGTTTTTCAAGTATCCAAAGATGGACAAAACTGGACAACCCTGTATACCCATGTGGATGACTGCAGCTTGAATGAGCCAGGGTGAGTCACCAAAATTAGGGGCAAGTAACCAATAGCAATATATAAGTCATGTGCAATGTGACATTTCCATTTACAAATTTTAAGGAATTACATTAAAATAAAAATAGAGAAGTGAATCATCTCAACTTTCAATATTATTTGTTTTCCATGCTAATTGTAGTCCTGATATATCTTATGGCTACAATCAGGAAAAAATTTAGTTAGGACCAAAGTTGGATCATTGAAGACTGGAAAAGGTGAATTTATTATGGGGAACAAGGAAATGGCAGACAAGTTGAACAGGTACTTTGGATCCGTCTTCACTAAGGAGGACACAAACAATCATCCCTGATGTACTAGTGGCCAGAGGATCTAGGGTGACGGAGGAACTGAAGAAAATTCACTTTGGACAGGAAATGGTGTTTGATTGACTGATGGGACTGAAGGCAGATAAATCACCAATGATTTAGATGGTCTGCATCTCAGAGTGCTTACGGAAATGGGTCCAGAAATTGTAGACGCATTGGTGATCACTTTCCAAAGTTCTATAGATTCAGGGTCTGTTCCTGTGGATTGGAGAGTAGTTAATGTTATCCCACTTTTTAAGAAAGGCGGGAGAGAGAAAACTGAATTCTAGACCAGTTAGCCTGACATCGGTGTTGGGAATGATGGTGGAGTAAATTATAAAAGATGAAATAGCCGCACATTTGGATAGCAGTAACAGGTTCGGTCCGAGTCAGCATGGATTTACGAAGGGGAAATCATGCTTGACTAATCTTCTGGAATTTTTTTAAGATGTAACTAGGAAAATGGACAAGGGAGAGCCAGTAGATGTAGTGTACCTGGACTTTCAGAAAGCATTTGATAAGGTCCCACATAGGAGATTAGTGGGCAAAATTAGAGCACTTGGTATTGGGGGTAGGGTGCTGACATGGATAGAAAATTGGTTGGCAGACAGGAAACAAAAGTAGGGATTAACGGGTCCCTTTCAGAATGGCAGGCAGTGACTGGTGGGGCATTTATGGGTAGACAAAAATGCTGGAGAAACTCAGTATATGTTGATAGAATGGAGCGGCTGGGCTTGTATACACTGGAATTTAGAAGGATGAGAGAACCTGCTAGACAGATCTCTTAAAGATAGCGGAGTCAAGGGATATGGGGAGAAGGCAGAAACGGGGTACTGATTGTGGATAATCAGCCATGATCACATTGAATGGTGGTGCTGGCTCGAGGGGCCGAATGGCCTACTCCTGCACCTATTGTCTATTTTCTTTTTACCTATCTATTGTTGAATCTTGACTTTGCTTCATTGATTATGTTGGTGCACTCCACTATTCTCCACCTTCCTGGGTATTAAATAACTTATTTATTAAATAAGTGTCTTTTGTGCTTTATAACCATAGCACAATTCTCAAGTTTTTTATTCCTGCAACTTGACAATTATTTTGGCAAACTGTCTTACTGGTAGTTTATGATTTTCTTAAGCATGAAATCAAAGTACATCTATTTTCTCAAGTTTCCATATTATAATTTACAAACGTATATTATATAATTCCCTTAATTGAGAAGCCTTAGTGGGGGGGGGGGGGGGGGGAAGGCTGGAGGAGTGGGGTGTGAGGCCTGGAAGTGGGGAGAGAACAAAGTGAAGGACAAGTGGGTGGGAGAGAAGGTCACTTTGACTTTATTTTTGCCACTTGGATGCAGTGTTTCCACTTTGAAAGAAATTGCCCGAAATTCAGGAAATTTTGGTTGTCTTCGGGTAATTTTACAGAAATTAAATAATTTTGGGAAATGTCTGCATCCGGCCCGCGAAGGGGTCCAATCCAGCCCGCGGGGTGATTTGGGGGAAATAAAAGTATATTTAGAGCCCTCTGCACCTGTGCAGTTGGGGGAGGCCCGTCAGCCGCGTCACAATTGGAAAATGTCAGCGGTGGCGCGGTAGGGATGCAAAATGACGCAGTCTCCCCATGCATGCGTGCGCAGTGGGCCGGCAGTCACACATGCACAGTGGGCCGGCAGTCACACATGCACAGTCGGGGAATTTCAGGAAATACCATTCAATTCCAGGAAATTTGGGATTCTATTGAGGGGAATTTTTTTTGAGGTGTGGAAGCACTGGTTGGATGACTGATGTGAATTTGCAGTGGACATTTAGATTCAAAATGTGATTGAAAGATTATTATTTGTAAAGAGTTGTCGTTAAGGTTTTGGCTGGTTGAATAAGTTTGAATGCACACTAAAAATTATTCTTTAGTTCCACAGCAACGTGGCCGCTAGATCTTCCAAAGGATGAGAAACAAGGGTGGCGACATATTCGCATCAAACAGATGGGTAAAAATGCTAGTGGACAGACCCATTACCTTTCCCTGTCTGGTTTTGAATTATACGGGACAGTGTCCGGTGTGTGTGAAGACCAACTTGGTAAGAAAGTAATTAAAAAAGAAAAAGAAAATAATGGTTTTAGATACTGGTTTAAATTTGCTAAATTAACACTGGTATTTTCAAACTAATTTTCTCCTCTAATTCACTTAATCAAAACTGGGACAGAATCCTAAAGATTAATAGACAATTATACGTTAAAAAAAAATCATAACTCAATGTCTTTGCTCTTAAGTGATCATAATCCAAATGCTGTATATAATTTAGAGAAAATGTATTATTAATTGAATTCTCTCTCCCCTTCTTTCTCTCTCTCTCTCTCTCTCTCTCCTTTCTCTGCCTGTATCTCTCTCTCTCTGTCCATATTTCTCACGCTCTCTATTTCTCTAACCTTTTTACACAAAGGGCGTTAGGTTTATGGAATGAGCTGTCAGAGGAGGCAGGTACAACAATTAAAAAACATTTGGACAGGTACATGGATAAAATAGGTTTAGAGGGATATGGGCAAAACACAGGCTGGTGGGGCTAGTATAGATGGGGCATGTTGGTTGGTGTGGGCAAGTTGGGCCAAATGGGCCTGTTTCCATGCTATATGACTATGATTCTCTCCCTCTGCCTCTCCCTCTGCCTCACTCTCTCTCTCCTTCTCTCTCCTTCTCTGTCCTTCTCTCTCCTTCTCTGTCTGTCTCTCTCTCTCTCTCTCTCTCTCTCTCTCTCTCTCTCTCTCTCTCTCTGTCTCTCTCTGTCTCTCTCTCTCTCTCTCTCTCTCTCTCTCTCTCTCTCTCTCTCTCTCTCTCTCTCTCTCTGTCTCTCTCTCTCTCTCTCTCTCTCTCTCTCTCTCTCTCTCTCTCTCTCTCTCTCTCTCTCTGTCTCTCTCTCTCTCTCTCTCTCTCTCTCTCTCTCTCTCTGTCTCTCTCTCTCTCTCTCTCTCTCTCTCTCTCTCTCTCTCTCTCTCTCTCTGTCTCTCTCTCTCTCTCTCTCTCTCTCTCTCTCTCTCTCTCTCTCTCTCTCTCTCTCTCTCTCTCTCTCTGTCTCTCTCTCTCTCTCTGTCTCTCTCTCTCTCTCTCTCTCTCTCTCTCTCTCTCTCTCTCTCTCTCTCTCTCTCTCTCTCTCTCTCTCTCTCTCTCTCTCTCTCTCTCTCTCTCTCTCTCTCTCTCTCTCTCTCTCTCTCTCTCTCTCTGTCTCTCTCTCTCTCTCTCTCTCTCTCTGGCTCTCTCTCTCTCTCTCTCTCTCTCTGTCTCTCTCTCTGTCTCTCTCTCTCTCTCTCTCTCTCTCTCTCTCTCTCTCTCTGTGTCTCTCTCTCTCTCTCTCTCTCTCTGTGTCTCTCTCTCTCTCTCTCTGTCTCTCTCTCTCTCTCTCTCTCTCTCTCTCTCTCTCTCTCTCTCTCTCTCTCTCTCTCTCTGTCTGTCTCTGTCTCTCTCTCTTCCTCTCTCTCTCTCTCTCTCTCTCTCTCTCTCTCTCTCTCTCTCTCTCTCTCTCTCTCTCTCTCTCTCTCTCTCTCTCTCTCTCTCTCTCTCTCTCTCTCTCTCCCTCTCTCTCTCTCTCTCTGTATCTGTATCCCTTTGTATCTCTTTCTCTGTATCTCCTTCTCTGTATCTCCATCTCCAAAGGAGGAGTACTGCAATTTTAAGTTTGTTTTCATATTAGGTAAAGCAGCTAAGGAAGCGGAAGCCAACCTAAGGAGGCAGAGGCGCCTAGTGCGTTCCCAGGTTCTGAAGTATATGGTCCCAGGAGCACGTGTAGTGAGAGGCATTGATTGGAAATGGAGAGATCAGGATGGCAATCCACCAGGCGAGGGCACTATCACAGGAGAACTGCATAATGGTAAACTAGTAAGATTTGTTTCTATCCTTGCAGCACTGAATGTGGTGTTAAAAAGGAGTGCTAACTCGTGTACAGCGAATGCAAATTTAAAAACATGGCTTCACCATTTTTGGAGTTATTGTTGTTTGAATAAAGCAAGAACAGGTTGATGTAAAATGTAAATCCAGTGCTCTTGGTCTGACTTGTATCTACTCTAACATGAGATTTCATGATCTTGCTCTTTTGTAATTAAATTGATATTACTTGTTGCAATATTCATTCCCACCTGAATTATTAATAGCTTTATTAATATGCAATTATAACATTTGCGATATACATGAAAAGTGTCATAAATGTCATGCATTATATAGAAGAAAAATTGTGCTGCCTTTTTGACTGATTTCATTTTGATCGATTAATTGAATACAAACTAAATATTTAGATGCAACTTTAATTAATGTATGCCTCAAATCACAATACAAGCCTGCTGAAAACAAATTATCTGTGTTCATTAACATCTGGGATCATTAACATTAAGAAACCAGAACAGAAATTGTGGTTATAATGGGCAGGTTATGTAGCATTTCATTTGATGGTCAATTAATTTTGAATTGAAACGTCCCTCCCCACAGATGCTACATTACCTGCAGAATATTTCCAATATTTTCTATTTTATTACAGTTTTTTTTTTAATGTCTAGAGTTCATTTCTTTTAGCCTACTGGTATTAGGTTATTACTCAAGATAAACACACAGTGCTGGAGTAACTGAGCAGGTCAGGCAGTATTTCTGTACAAAAGGAATAGGTGATGTCCCTCTGAGTTACTCCAGCATTTTGTATCTTTCTCCAGTATAAACCAGCAACTGCAGTTCCTTCCTATGCATTAAGTTATTACTCTTTCATTCTCCACTTTATACGGACCCTGTCAACTGGCTTGTTGAAAAGCAAGTATCAAAACTAATAAACCCATTTGGCTAGTTTATTTATTAGAGGCTTTCTGACTGCATTTTTTTGGGGGTTGTCATTTGATGCCAAGATTTCCAGTGTCATAGATCTGTTTTGTTCAGCTTCGTGACTTTTTGGAATTAATAGGCTGGTTTTGGGTAATTGAATTTGTTGCTGAGAGAGAAAGAAAATATTTAGGATGATAAAAGTTTCCATTTTGGTTAATAAAGTGGGGTGAATTGCAGGAGCAATGAGGAAGATGTGCATAAACCATAACTGGAATACAACCACGTTTTCAAGAAGTGTTTAAGTTTCAGAGACACCAGTTATAATTTTAATTTGCTTATGTTGTCATTGGGGAAAGGGTTTTGTCAGAAATTTCTCGTCTTTTCAGACAGTTGGGGCTCTTGGCCAGAGTTGGGGTTCTTGGCCAACATTAAAACGTGCTATTTATGCCAGTCAGGATAAATCTATCGGATGGGTAATGATTGACCAACTTCATTGAATTTTTTGGCTAAATGGTAGGGTGTACCTTCAAAATGAACAACAAAGACGTGAATTGAGATTTTTCCATGGAATTGTTTGGAAAATCACGCATGTACATCATTATTCGGGCTAACACAGCAAGTGATATGAGAAAGGGGATTAGGTTGGTCTCTGCTTGCATTTCTGTGATTCTGAATGTAAAACATGTTGATACCAGGGAGCAGGACATCTCCATGTGCATGCAAGCATCAAACACAAGAACACACACAGTTCAGGTATAGTATGAAGATGCCTCAGTTCTTTCTCAGCATTGTACTTTGGCCCCAGGCCAAATAAGTCATTCTGCAATCTATCTCAAAGGAACGCTAAATGCTACTGAATTAGGTTCAGTTCAATGTTTCAGCCTGATGTCCAATAGAAACGGAATGAAGGCTACTTAAACCTATTCCACAGCCAACAGAAAACAGTTTTAATTTGTACTTGTTGAGTTGAAACTAACAGACATGCGCTAGTTACCAGGTGCGATGCTACCATTTGGATGTGTGTTAAATTATTGTCTCAAAACATAACAGTTCTTTAAGAATTACTTTATTTAACTAAGTTATAATTCAACAGTGTAACTGTTTAACGGTGCATCAAGATTCATTGTATGCATAAAGTTAGATTTTCTGCCGGGTACTACACTTTTCTATGTTGCTTTTGGCTTGGCATTTGCAAAACATTTCTTTATCTCTCTGTTCCTCAATTTTCCTCCTCATGTTACATCACTGGGACCAGACTGCAGTTTTATTATAAATTCCAATATGTACATTAAACTGCAGTGACATCTGTAATCTGATAAACTGTAAATCATAGTTGCGTAAAATGCACAGAACATTTTGTGCTTAATGAGGCTACTTGTTGAATATAATGATATGCCCTTGGCAAGAAATCTTCATGTAATTGATCTCAACTTCATACATTGGAGAGTAAGTGTGGTTTACTATTAAACATAGTTATTCTATTTAAAATGATGTGGCTATTTTAAATGAAGTAATGGTAAACTACTCTCTATGTATGTAATAGTCTGGTTCCACTGGGTGAAGCTGCTGTCCATATTGCTGCTGTCTGCTTTCTGCTGGGTCTGATAAACTCCTGTCCCTTTCCAGGCTGGATTGATGTCACCTGGGATGCTGGTGGCTCTAACTCTTACCGTATGGGCGCAGAAGGAAAGTTTGACCTCAAGCTTGCACCAGGGTACGACCCTGATTCAGCGCCATCACCCAAACCTGTTTCATCCACTGTTTCAGGCACCGCGCAGGCATGGAGCAGCTTGGTGAAAAACAACTGCCCAGACAAGATGGTGGCCACTGCACCGGGCTCCTCCAGTCGAAAAGGAAGCAGCAGTTCTGTGTGTAGCGTGGCTAGTAGCAGCGATATAAGCTTGAGTTCATCTAAAATGGATCGCAGATCTGAAAGCTTATTGGAACAGACTACAGGGACTGGTACAGACAGTCATGAACCCATTGTTGTCCTTTCTGCTGATATTTTGCCCCAGGGTGGAGCAGGATCGACATCGAGTGCCAGTACCAGCACCTTGACTGCAGACACAGCGAGTGAAAATGCAGACAGGAAGTCTGGGCCCGAGGCTTCGATGCGTAACTCTGGAGAATCGGGAGCAATATCAATGGGTATTGTTAGTGTGAGCTCCCCCGATGTGAGTTTGGTAGCCGAGTCGTCAAACAAAGAAGCAGCATCGCAACGGCCTCTGAGCTCTTCAGCCAGTAATAGACTTTCAGTGAGCTCCCTGCTGGCTGCTGGAGCGCCCATGAGCTCAAGTGCCAGTGTACCTAATCTATCCTCGCGGGAAGCCTCCAGCCTTATGGAGTCCTTTGTACGGCGGGTTGCAAACATTGCACGCACCAATGCCACCAACAACATGAATTTAAGCCGCAGTAGCAGTGATAACAACACTAACACCTTGGGACGAAACGTAATGAGTACTGCAAGTAAGTCATTTATTTTTCTATTTTTGCATTGACGTAGAATTTAATATGCTGCAAAAAAATGCATTGAGAAACTGCTAATTTTTCAATGTTTTCTACCATGAGGAATTTTCACAGTTAAGATTTTGTTTCATTGATACACAGTTTTATGCCAACGTCCTTCCTAACCTGTTAGCATCATCTCATTGAGAGTTTGGGTTTAAGTTTTGAGAACTCCCGACCTTGGAAACTGATTTCTTAACTGAATCCATGGGCAGCATAGTTGTGCGATTTATTGAATGCATCACAGCTTTAGTGATATATACACCCATCGAAAAGTTTTTAAATGCCACTTACAACCACCTTCAACCACCAACCCCAGTAGTGTGTTCCAGGCAGTCGCCACCCTCTGTGTTTTAAAGAGAATAATCCTGCAGATCTCCTTTAATCTTTGCCCCTCTCATCTGAAGGTTATGCCCTCCAGTATTTTATTTTTTTCATCCTGGGAATTTGATCGTCTACCCTATCTATGCCCCTCATAATTTTATATGCTTTTATTGTCTCCCCACAACCTTTGGCATTCTAGAGAAAACAATCCAAGTCTCTCCAACCTCTCCCTTTAGCTAATACACCCTAATCCTGAGAGCATTCTGGTAAACCTTCTTTGCACCCCTTTCAAATCCTCCGCATCCTTCCTGTATTGAGGCGACCGGAATTGCACACAATACTCCAAATGCAGCCTCACCAAAGTCCTATAAAGCTGCTTGTTGGTTGTGTTATTAACCACTTTAAGTAGCCCTGTGTATATAGATCGATGGTAGAATCTTGAGGAGGGGAAACGCCATAAAGGAATGTGGGGAGAGTAAAGAGGGATTTAGTGTAGGATTAGTGAAAACAAGAGCTCAGTGATGATTGGTGAAGACTTGAACTGCAGGTCCTGTTTCTGTACTGTAGAAAGTTATCATCCCGTTATCTACTTTCTTCCTTGAACATTCCTGTTTAAAAAGCCACTAAAATAATTTTAATGAGATGTGCTAGCAACTAGAAATGACTGTAGTTCACTTTCACCGTGCTTCCCTTTGCAATTACACCGCCTTTTTTGAGATTACTTTTTAATATCCAGCAATAGTATTAACAATACTCCATGCATCAGGTAAGTAAAATTGTAAATAATTAGGTTAAAAGCACTGAATACTCATTTTATGGTTTTGCTTATTTTTTACGTATCGGCTAATCCTTGATTTGTTAGATGGCATGAACTTCAAGCACAAAGGGACACATAGTGCTGGAGTAAGTCAGCAGCTTTTCTGGAGAACATGAATAGGTGATGTTTCGGGTCGGGACCCTTCAGACAATTTACTTTCATCTTGATTTCCAATACTTTGCAAACATATATTAGAGTTTTGTTAATACTGATTTGTTTTTATATAGCTGTTGATTTTCATGGATAGGAATTTTGTATTTTTGTGAGATGCCAATGATCCAGTATTTTACTTCCTGAATGTTACAGCATCTCCTCTTATGGGTGCCCAAAGTTTCCCAAATCTTACAACTACCGGTACCACATCGACTGTCACCATGTCTACTTCCAGCGTCACCAGCAGCAACAATGTAGCCACAGCAACCACAGGTTTGACTGTTGGTCAATCACTCAGTAATACTTTGACAACCAGCCTGACATCCACTTCCAGCGAAAGTGATACTGGTCAAGAGGCAGAATTTTCTTTATATGGTGAGTTATTTTCTGATTGAGAGAATGATTGTTATATTTCAGTGTTCATTTTGTTGAACATGATCTGTATATAATCAAATTTATTTTCAATCTTTCCATTTGTGCAGGCATTATCATGAAATAATCTATCATTAATCGTGTTCATTGATATGATTGTTCCATTAGTACTAATATATCAGCACATGAAGCACGCAGACCTGGTCACCTTCCCTGCATGCAGCCACTGTATTGGGGGGTCCACCTGTGGGGAATAAAAGCTGGTCACTCCACTAGATCACCCTCCCTTGACCACAGTATCCTTGTAGCTGACAAAGCATACGCTTAAGATACAACTCCATTGGCCATTATGGTTCTAATTACATCTTCTTCCCCTTTGATCCAACACTGCTTTGAAATTCCTCATCCTCCTGTCCAAGACTTTAAACTCTTTCTTCATGTCAGAATGGTATCAGTGTGGTCCCACTGAACAATATGTCAAACGTGAAAGTAAACTGCAATTTCTCCCTTTGGTCAAATTTGGATGTCTTATTTGTCATTTTGATAGCATCGTGAATGCTATTTTTCCATGTGTCCCTTCACACGCCCACCATCTCATAAGTTTATCTGCCAACTTTGACAGTGTATAGAGAGAATTGAGTTTTTATAACTCAGTAAATCAGATGATTCATAAAGCTGTACCAATTTGACTCGTGTTTATAGCTTGAAGTTAAAAATATTTAGTTCTCCACAATCTTAACCTAAATTATTCAGCAATTGTCATGTGAATATGTTTCATATTTATTGGGGATATTGATTTTGTTTTCTACATAAGATTAATTTTGGACTGATTGTAGACTATTACAAACCAATGATTTTTATGATGTGGTATAGATTTTCTGGACAGCTGCCGAGCTAGTACTTTACTAGCAGAACTGGAAGATGATGAAGATTTGCCTGAACCAGATGAGGAAGATGATGAAAATGAGGATGACAATCAAGAAGATCAAGAATATGAAGAAGTAATGGTATGTTTTGCAGATGATATTTAAATTGAGTGTCTTTTATTTCTTGCAGTGTGTTCATATTAAGACCAAAAATATTTTTTAACTAATTGAAATCATAATGCTGGTTATTGCCTTTGCTTGATGTCTTGTATTCTATTAAGTTTAGAGTTTATTGTGCTTTTAAGAATAAAATCACCTTGATTTTATCCCTGGAATGCAGGAAGAAGAGGAATATGAAACTAAAGGAGGGCGGCGTAGAACATGGGATGATGATTTTGTTCTAAAAAGGCAGTTCTCTGCCTTAGTACCTGCTTTCGATCCACGCCCTGGCCGTACAAATGTACAGCAAACAACTGACCTGGAGATCCCACCCCCAGGTACATTTATTCACCAAATAAAAATAAACTGGTGGAATTTGAAGATCTTTCATTTGTGTTAATGATGCATTCTCCCATATGTCAAACCAATTGAGACTTATTTTGAAGAAGATAGACACAAAATGTTAGAGTAACTCAGCGGGACAGGCAGCATCTCAGGAACGAAGGAATGGGTGGCGTTTCGGATCGAGGTCCTTCTTCACCCTGAGTGGCTTTGATCTGTCTTTTTGCATATCTTTCATTAATTTGTTTTACGTATCTTTTCATCTCTCGGTTCCTCTCCCCTGACTCTCACTCTGAAGAAGGGTCTCGACCTGTGACCGCGTGGGTTTCCTCCGGGTGCTCTGCTTTCCTCCCACATCTCAGAGATGTGCATGTTTTCGGGTTAATCGGCCTCGAGTTTGTACAGGATTGGCTAGGAACTGGTGTGAATGGGTGATCTATGGTCAGCGTGAGAGTGGGCTAAAGGGCTTGTTTCCATGCTGTGTCTCCAAAACTAAACATAATGAGACATGAAATGTTGCTATAAAGACAAAGATGACAATTTGGTTTTGCTGCAATATTTTTCTCAAAGCAAGCAGTGTATTGATTTTGCATAATCATTCTGGATGTGTCTTTCACCAAAAACGTAGGGAATTAAATTTGATTTTTTTTAAACATATAGGAACTCCACGATCTGAGCTTCTGGAGGAAGTGGAGTGTGCACCATCGCCACGATTGGCACTCACTCTTAAGGTAGCAGGGTTGGGAACCTCTCGTGAAGTGGAGTTGCCACTCTCAAACTACAGAGCAACCATTTTCTGTTATGTACAGAAACTTTTGCAGTTCTCCTGCAATGGAAATATAAAATCCGATAAACTTAGGCGCATTTGGGAACCAACGTACACGTAAGTGAATGTGTTATGATGTTTTATTTCTCAAACTTGTTTCATTGGAAGTCCTAAAATGATTAATTATGAGTTATCTAAAATGTGTTATTTGCTCTTGAATTTTATATTCAAAATTCTTGCTACCATTTTAGAATTGTTTTAGGAGAAAGCAATAATTGATCTCTAAAAGAGTTTGATGGCAGTACAGTCAGTGCAAGCAAGGCCTATATGTAAACCTGCAGGTGGGTTCTTTGGGGTGCTCTTTGCAGCCCTATGCTTATTAAATTCTAATCACTTTTCGAGTAGTGTTTGAGTGTGAAATGAATAATGGTGGTTTCCACAAGTTTGGCTTGGTGTGTTAGTTTTCCTAAACTTCTCAGTTGGACATGAATATCTTGCTGTATTTTGTTATTAAGTCAACTATGAAAATTTCATAAATTGTTCATCTCTTTAATTAAAAAAAATGGATAGATTGAATAAACAAGCTTTGTTTCCTTTGCAACAGCAGAGATTGAGGGAAGATCTGATTGCAAGAAGGGCATGGATGAAGTACAGGCCATCCCTGAGTTACCACTCCTGGTTTATGGGCATCATATATATTAACGAGCTCCCACAATATTATGGATATTAAAAAATCCAATGTACATAATACATTCATTCTTACTAGACCAAGGGGGACCTGTTGGGTCCCGTCCCCTCAACGCGCGGTTGCAGGGGAGGGCCCTCCGGCCACACACACACGCATGCACGCACGAATAGGGATGTATGATTTTGTGTTGTTAAATATGGATTTTAAATACGGAGTTCAGTTCAGTCTCACGAAGGGTCTCGACCAGAAACGTCACCCATTCCTTCTCTCCAGAGTCGCTGCCTGTCCCGCTCCAGGTTTAAACAGAGCGCTGTTAGTTTATCACGTGGGAATTTAAATGAAGAACCTGTCGGCTACAGCGCTACGGGTTCTAAAAATAGCTCTACCAGCTGGAGCGCTATGGGCTTTACAGATATGCGCTATGGGTCACAGACTGTTCAGGAAAATTCTCATATAACAATGAGTCTTTGCAATTCTCTTTCTCAGTGGTAGTTGAGTCTTTGATTATTTTTCAGGCAGTGGTAGAATTATGGATAAGCCTAGTGGTGAAAGGTTACCAATGGGATTGCAGTTGCATTGGGATTGACCTTGATTTTACAGAATGGTGGGTGGGCTCAAGGGGGAGAGAGGGAAGGGTGGGGAGAGGGAGGGGTGGAGAGAGGGAGGAAGGGAATAAGAGAGGGAGGGAGAAAAAAAAGGAGGGAGGAAGAGAGGGAGGGTGGGAGGGAAAGGGGGAGAGAGAGAGAGAAGAAGGAGGGAGAGAGAGGGAGGCTTCCAAAATGCCTTCGACATCATCATCTGGTGCTAAAAGCAGGAAGCATCTATTCAAACAGCAGCATACAAAGAGATGGCAATGAATGCACTGTCAAGTAAGGTGCGTAGAAGACATGCCAATTGGTAACAAAGTTATGCATTCTTGTACTCTTACATGGGTATGACTGCATATTAAAAAAAGTTTAAAAAAAAAATCAGCAAAATGGCACTATAAAAATACTGATTTCCTCAGCAAAATACTGATTTTCAGGTACTAGAATACTGATATGCTTTGACAAAATTTGGCAGCTCTGCCCTTAAATAAGAAGGATCTTTTTTACTTGGCGGAGGGTCAGAACCCAGTGTGTACGGCTTTAAATGGATAGAAAGATCAGAGATAGATAAATTATAACCTGAGTGTGGTAAGGATCTGGCTCTCTAATGATGAATTGATTGAGGCAGAAGCCCTCATGTTTTAAAGTTGTTACGTAGGTGTATATTTGAAGAGTTGTGGTTGGCAGATACCGAGTTCATGGTGAAAGATGGCATTTGACCGAGTAGATCTCTTATACATACATAATGGTGAAAATAACCTCTTACTATCTTTTTGTGTTTGTAACACTATGATGAATGATTGTGTGATTATTTCCAGGATTATGTACAGAGAGATGAAAGATTCTGATAAAGAGAGAGTGGAAAGTGGAAAGATGGTAAGTTGTGTTTCTATTCGTGTTCCACTATTGTCAGTAGATTTTGTTTTGCTGCAAAGAATAACAGGCTAAACTAAGATGTGTTTACTGTTTTAAACTGATTAACTAACATAATTCTGACAAAACTGAAAAGCATGAATAAAAATTTCATATGTGTAATGCATGTACAACCTGTAAGACTTTACAATCAGGAAAGACCAACCTATGGTTCTTCCTGTTGTAGGGCTGCTGGTCTGTAGAGCATGTGGAACAATACCTTGGCACTGATGAATTACCAAAGAATGACTTGATAACCTACCTGCAGAAGAATGCAGACTCAGCTTTCCTGCGGCACTGGAAATTAACCGGCACTAATAAAAGTATTAGGAAAAACAGAAATTGTTCTCAGCTCATAGCTGCATACAAGGTATATTACTGTGCAACATGTTTCTTCTGGATAATGTGTGTCTGCATCTGTATAAGCAAAAACAATGCTTGCTTTATAAAAGTAAATGCTTGAAATGAGCTTAATGTAAGTTTGCACCTAAATGCATTCATAGTAGAAATATTCTATTTTTACACCTTCATATGTGTATATATACATTTTAATATTTCTACGCCTTCATATGTGTGTGTGTATATATATATATATATATACATTTTACGTGGTTGCGATTTTTAACAGAAAATACATACAGATGATAATTTTAATGGGTTAATAGGTGTTTCTGTTTAAATGACCTTTTTACAGGAATTTTGTGAGCATGGAACAAAATCTTCTGGATTAAGCCATGGGTCTATATCATCTTTGCACAGTTGCGAGATTCTTAGTGGAACACGGGAACAGCCGCAAGCAAAAGCTGGAAGTGGGCAGAATGCTTGTGGTATGGAAGATGTTCTACAATTACTTCGAATTCTCTACATTGTCGCCAGTGACCCATACTCTACATGGAGAAGTCAGGAAGGTTAGACTAATTTTTCTCACTAGACAACAAAAGATGATTACATTAAAATAGGGGATGTTTTTGCAAACTTTAATGTGGACAATGTTTTTGTTCCCCGATAGAAGGTGATGGTCAACTTGAGTTCAATGTTTCAGCAGAGGAATTCACAAGCAAAAAAGTTACCACAAAAATCTTGCAGCAAATTGAGGTAATGTTAAATTAAAACAATGTACACTTCAAGCACATTTTCACTCCAATATTATTTAATACTGAAGCAATACAATTATGCATATTTGTGTTTAGTTTGTTTGGCAAATATTGAAAAGATAATTTTGCAATTTTTAAGATTTTTGTTGGGGTTTTTTTTAACTTGTTTTATCATTTTAAGGCATTATAAGCCTTTTCCGTGTTAGCACTGTCTGTATGTGTAGCCTTTGTTTCCTTTATCTAGTGTAAAATTGTTTTGCATTGTTATATGAATTTATTTGTAAGGGAAATGAGATTGATTTTTTTGGGGTGGCATTTAAACTTATAAGTTGCTTATTCATTTATTCTACTTCTGCTGTTTGTTATTACAGGAACCTCTGGCTTTGGCTAGTAGTGCATTGCCAGACTGGTGTGAGCAGCTGACCAGCAAGTGCCCATTCTTAATCCCCTTTGAAACCAGACAACTATACTTCACATGCACAGCATTTGGTGCATCAAGGTATAATTTTCAATCTTGACTACGGGTGCTGTCTGTATGGAGTTTGTACGTTCTCCCTGTGACCACATGGTTTTTCTCTGGGTATTCCGGTTTCCTCCCACAATCCAAAGACGTACAGGATTGTAGGTTAATTGGCTTTGATAAAAAAGAATTGTAAATTGTCCTTGGGGTGTATGATAGTGCTAGTGCACGAGGCTGTATCTAAAGTCTAGTCAATAGCAAAGATGACAATGCTTAAAATGTTGCTGCATAAGCCTGTTGTTTGTTTTTTCTGTTTCTCTTAACTCTCACCTCTGCTTTGCTGAAGATAGTTATTTGCAACCTTTGCTTGATATCTGTATTTCCATACTCCCACTTGTTTTAGAGCAATAGTCTGGCTACAGAATAGGCGCGAGGCCACCATGGAACGAACCCGGACAACCACTGCAGTGAGACGTGATGACCCCGGAGAGTTTAGAGTTGGAAGATTAAAACATGAGCGGGTTAAGGTTCCTCGAGGTGATACATTAATGGAATGGGCAGAGAATGTCATGCAAATTCATGCTGACAGGAAATCGGTTCTGGAGGTAAGTGATGGAAAAAAAACATGGTTATAATTTCAGTTGGAATAATATCTGGATTATTACATTCAAGAGAAAATTTTAAATGAGCAGATATATAATTCTTGAAATTGCCAAAGGCGAACAATTTAGACTGTGGCCAACTACGACGTTAACTCGACGACAGCACAGTGACTAGGCACGTAGAGTTGCTGCCTTACAGCATCAGAGACCTAGATTCGATCCTGACCACGGGTGCTGCCTATGGAGTTTGTCCGTTCCTCCTGTGATCGCATAGGTTTTTTCTGGGTGCTCCTGTTTCCTGCCACATGCCAAAGACATGCAGGTTTCTAGGGCTTCTGTAAATTGTCCCTAGCATGTAGGATAGAACTAGTGTATGAAGTGATCGCTGGTCATCGTGGACTCGGTGTCTCTAAGGGCCTGTTTCCACGGTGTATCTCCAAACTGATCTCAATATTTGCCCTTGATATTACTGATGTAGGCTGGAGTAACACAGCAATTAGATGAAGTATTGGAAAGAGATTGAGAACCTTGTGTCAGGATAGCAATTTAGCTCAAACAGGAGTGAACAAAATATCTGTACTCATCATTGTAGTTGCTGTAGAGATGGTCAACAACTTCAAATTCCTATTACAGGAACCTAATGTAGTGGCAGATTTTTATATTGTTCAAGAGATTACTCGCTCTAGCCTAAAATAGACTACATGATTAAGGAGAATGTCGTAATACGCATGTGAGCTCTCCGTGAGACCTTCAGAGCTTCTTCACAGATAAATCTTCATAACACAATCTTTTGATTAATAGATTATTTATTGTTGAAGAAAAACAATAAGGTATACATCCGACCTTCTTCCGACTCGCACACTATAATCTTCGTCAAACTCCAGCATATCGCTTTAAACGTTAGAAAAACTCCTTGTGTCTCCGTTACACTTCACATGGTCGAAGGGTATGCCTTCCTCATGTAAGTCCAAAACTAAGCTTCTGTGCAAGAAACGTAGCTCCAAACACGCCCTAGAATACATCATAAATCCCACCCACATAATAACGAGCAGTCTAAAATTTAAAGACACATGCCATAATTAATAACACTAATTAATGACACACAAAATAAACCAAATGGCCACGACACCTAACGTGGGCCCCTCACACTAATGCAGTGATCAAAAAAGTGTATCAGTATATTTATTTTCTTAGGCATTTGAAATTATTTAGCATGTCTATGAGGATTCTCTTGAACTGCTATAGGTGTGCTAGAGGAAAGTATTCTGACAGGATGCATCTCAGCCCGGTCGATATAGCAAGTATTCTGCTCTTGACCATACAAACTTGCAGAGAATGGTGAACACAGCCCAGTTCATCACAAGCTCGTAATTTCCTTCCATTCAACCATCTTCATGGTGCGTGCATCAAGGTGGCTGGAAGTATCAAGGATTCCTACCACGTTGGGAATTCCATTTTCTCTCTCCCATCTTCTGGGAGAAGGTGGAGGAGCTTGGAAACTGATGTCCAGACTTAACTGCGGCTTCCTCACTGCAGTGAGAATCTGGAACAAGTCGGCTCTTTCACACTCCCTTCTCAGAGGTGCTGCCATGCACTTTTACTCTTAACATTCCTCATTTGGTTATTCTGTTATTGTACTTCAATATTTTTTGCTTTGCTTTGGGTTGCACTACAGTCTTCTACCATTTTGCTGATTTGTACTTTATCATTATTGTAGGTATACTGTTTACTCTGGGAGCTTCATGTCAACAAGGAATTTCATTACACCCTTGTACATATGACAATAAACTAATCGAATTGTATGTAACCTAAAAGATTCAGTCTTTCACGCTCATAATTCATGGTTTCTGCTGACTTTGCAGACCTTGGCCGTTTTTGGCCTCCCTGCTCGTGCAAGTGTACTGTTATCTCCTTCCAGATTTTTTTCAGGAGAGATTTGGCAGAAACTGCTTGTAATTAAATAAAACGTTTACAATATTTTTTTTGTCCTGTATATCTTGGTATATTTACTATTTCTGATTAATATTAACGACTGCTCTACATGTTGTCAATCTGATATTTTTCCACTGATCTACCTGTTACGTGTTTTTAGGTTGAATTTTTAGGTGAAGAAGGGACTGGTCTTGGTCCCACTTTAGAGTTTTATGCACTCGTAGCAGCAGAGTTTCAAAAGAAAGAACTTGGAATTTGGCTGTGCGATGATGATTTTCCCGATGACGAGTCACGACAGGTAATTAATTTTAAATAGAAAAGAACGGCCATGCAGCAGTGATGATTTTTATCATAGATTTATTCAGCATGGAGAAATGGCACTTTCTTGCCCACACCGACTAACCTGTCTCATCTGCATCATCCCACCTGCCTGTATTTGGCCCATATCCTTCTAAACCTACCCTATCCACGTACCTGTCTAAATGTTTCTTAAACTTTGTGATAACACTTGCGTTAACTCTCTCCTCTAGCAACTTGTTCCATACACCCACCACCCTTTGTATAAAATACCTCAGGTTCCTCTTTAATCCTCCCCCCTCATCTTAAATCCATGTCCTTTGGTTCTCATTTCCCCTGTTCTGGGCAAGATATTATTTGCGCCTAACTGATCTATTCCCCTTATGATTTTGTACACCTCTATAAGATCGCCTCTCATGCTCCTGTGCTCCAAGGAATAAAGTCCTAGCCTGCTCAACCTCTCCCAATAGCTCAGACCCTTGAGTCCTGGCAACATCCTGTTACATCTTCTCTGCACCCTTTCCAGCTGATCAACGTCTTATCTATAATACGGTGCCCAGAATGAACACAATACTCATGAATGCATTGTTTTTATGAGGCAAAGAGTTAAAAGTAAAATTTTTATCTAACTTTGTTTTACATGTAACTTTTCTTATTTGAAATAGGTCGATTTGGGAGGAGGACTTAAGCCGCCAGGATACTATGTACAGCGATCCTGTGGTCTTTTTTCTGCAGCATTCCCACAGGACAGTGAAGAAATGGACAGAATAACCAAACTTTTCCATTTCCTTGGAATTTTCTTAGCCAAATGTGTTCAGGACAACAGATTGGTGGACATTCCGATTTCTAAGCCTTTCTTTAAACTCATGTGTATGGGAGATATCAAAAGCAATATGAGTAAACTGTTACATGAATACGGTACCCGGGTAGATGGTGAATTACGTTATACTGAAAGCCTATCTGAAGCTTCAACAGAGGAGGGTCACGATTCTATATCTGTTGGAAGTTTTGATGAGGACTCCAAATCAGAATTTATTCTTGATCCCCCCAAACCCAAGCCTCCTGGATGGTTCCATGGAATCTTAACCTGGGACGATTTTGAATTAGTCAATCCACATAGAGCTAGGTTCTTGAAGGAAATAAAAGAGCTTTCTGTGAAAAGACGGCAAATACTTAGTAACAGGGCGCTTTCAGAAGATGAGAAAAACACACAGCTCCAAGAGCTTACACTGAAGAATCGATCGGGATCAGGACCACCGCTTGGTATAGAGGATTTGGGGTATGGATTTTGTTATCATATAATAACCATGAGGTTATTATCTGTACACTTTTTGTTTCACGTTATTATTTTGTAAAGGATGGAGTGATCAAATGATAAAGATGTTTTGGTGTAACTCGTCCATGGTTTTAGTGCAATTGGGATGGCAATGAAGGTACTGGTATGCTCACCCAGCAGGATGCGGGAAGTAGGGGAATCTCTCGGTGTATCTGAGGATTACACTTGTGGGAAGTGGCACAGCAGTTAGTGCTGCCAGAACAGAGCTCCAGACACCAGTGTTCGTGTCTGTCTTTGGGTGCTGTGTTGAAGTTTACACATTCTGTGACTGTGTGTGGGTTTCCGCCCATATCCCACAGACATGTCAGGCAGCATCTCTGGAGAACATGAAAATGTGATTTTTTTTGGGTGAGGGTCTTCTTCAAACTCAGTAAGAGTTCTGAACTGAAACGTCACCTATCCATAATCTCCAAGAAATGCTGCCTGACTTGTTGAGTTACTCGAGCACTTTGTGTCTTTTTATTCCCCATAAGTTATGTCTGATTAGGATCATAATTCATTCTTCTGAAAAGTTAGGTCTGTTGACTGCTACCAAAATGAGCTCCTGTTGATTGAATCATGCCAGAAAATTGGTTGCCTTTGCCAATGGCTGCATCTACTCAGTAATGTAGATAAGCAAATGTTTGAGGAAAATCACAAGGATATCAGTGATTCTGAGCATATTGTAAATATTTCTAGCAGTTGCCCTTTAGAAACAAGGTAACAATCTACTTTTAATTGCTGCCCTAAATATATATTTTAAATCTTGCAGGCTGAACTTCCAGTTTTGTCCTTCATCCAAAGTGCATGGATTTACATCTGTTGATCTAAAACCTAATGGGGATGATGAGGTGAGTGGTAAAATTTTCAGAAAGGATTGAGGTTAGATTTTATTTACTACCATGTGGTCTTTACCACACCCCCAGCTCTCCTTTGTATCAGCACCCCTTTGATTCTTCACTGATTTATGCTGTTTATCAAAGTGGTCAGAATGTTACTGTTTGTCTAATTTTTGCTATTACTTCAAGTTCATCAAATGAATATTTTGTTTTAGATGGTAACGATAGACAATGCTGAAGAGTATGTTGAATTGATGTTTGACTTCTGCATGCATACCGGAATACAAAAACAGATGGATGCTTTCAGAGGTATCTTATTTTCTTTGTAAATTTAATGGCCCTGATTTTGCTGTGGAGCAAGATATCTTGCACATGCTCTATTTAATGTTCTAAGTATGTCTCGGCCATAATTTCCTACCTGTTAGCTGACAGAAGTGTAGTAAATGCAATGTGGGAAGACTGCCTTTGTGGATAAAAAGTTTTGTTGCTGTATTAATTGATCCAAATTTGCAACTCATGGTATCTTTATTAATACCCCAGACTTGCTGGCACGTTTTCACATTAATAACCAGAGTGCACTGTTAACACACATACGCTTCATCAGAAAAGTCTTGTATAATATAGTTATGTAATTTAGCGGTAATAGTTTCCTTTTCTTACTTGCTATGAAAATGCCCAGTCGGTTGTCCAATTTGATCAGTCTATTTCAATATAATTTTCTAATTGGAATAATTGAATGCTTCGACTTCCCCGATATGTACTACCCCACATGGTACAAAGATATGAGGATTGTCTTCTGCACTGTTAGTTAACCTCAGCTGGGCGACTATCGTCCTTTGAATTAATGCTACAAGACTGAAAAGAAGGAATCCATGCTGTAGATTTGTTAGAATTCCTGCTCTTGATTCGTTTTAATCCATGCTGTAAAGTGTGCTACATTGGGGAAATAATCTGGCTGGGTCTTGTTGCATTCCAAGGAAAGATGGTTGTTAACGTTGGACTGTGAACATTCGAATATTCGTGAGAAATTATCATTTTGCTAGATGCAGTGAACTTCTGTAATGTAGTTAATAATACTGGGAGAAGTGGCAAAAAACATGCTCTCTGAATGTTACACAAGCTATATGTAGTTTTATGTAAAGGCAGAACTTTGGAGGACAGTAGAAACTCAAGTATTTACATTTTAATAAATGAATGGTGATATATTAGCATTTTGATACAGTGTCTTGTCAACTCTAAGCAAAGCTCTTTTTAAACAAAAACTTTGTCAAAGTTAAATGAGCAGTATAAATTAAAGGATGGAATTAGAAAATATAAACATTTGATGCAACATTTAATAAACATATAGACAGGTACATGGATAGGATAGGTTTGGAGGGATATGAGCTGAACGCGGGCAGGTGAGACTTAGTGTAGATGAGTATGTTGGTCGGCGTGGGTAAATTGGGGCAAAGGGCCCGTTTCCACGCTCTGACTATGACTGAGAATTGTTCTTCCTATCCAGATGGGTTCAACCGTGTCTTTCCTATGGAAAAGCTGAGTTCTTTCAGCCATGAAGAAGTTCAAATGATTCTTTGTGGAAACCAGTCACCATCTTGGGCTTCAGAGGACATCATTAACTATACTGAACCTAAGTTGGGCTACACCCGTGATAGGTATTTATAAACAGTTATGTTCACAAATAATAATTAACAATCAACAATCAGTGGATCTTTTCATTTTAGCACCATTAACTTTTTATTATTGTGAGAAGTATGTTTTATTTGTACTGAGTATATGTGACGGGAGGTACAGAATAACCTGTTCCGAAGGGTAATTTTGGGTGACCTGGATATTTCCTTTTTTTTGTGAATGAATACCCAATCTTTGAACGGCACTACCTTAAAATTGATTGGATCAGTTGGTTTATTGACTATATAATGAAATTTAGATATAAGGAACTGCAGATGCTGGTTTATAGATAAAAACAAAGTGCTGGAGTAACTCTGTGGTCAAGCAGCATCTCTATAGAATATGGACAGGCGACCTTTCCAGTCAAGACCCTTCTTCAGACTGAATATGGTTTTGAGTTGGGGGCAGAGAATGCTGGAAGAGATGCCGACAAATCCTGGTGAATAGGTGGAAAGAGAGGAGGGGCATACGAGGCCAGATTTTGTCCTGCCCCACCTCTCTTCCAGCTTTCTCCCCGCACCCCACCTCAATAAGTCTGAAGACGGGTCTGCACCTAAAACATCATCTATCCACACCTGCATGAAGTTTGTTGAGCACCATGATCTGTTGTTCCCCCAATCACCAATAGGAGAGGCTATGGAGATAAAGGAAATACTTTGCTTATCATTGAAGGTAACTAAAACAGGTTTCAGGAGACCAGTAGTCTTCAGATAGATTTATTAAAGTACAGTTTACATTGTAATTTTTGGCGGTGGTCATGTTTAGTTCCCTTTTGAAGATTCCTACAGCAAATCTCTACCTAAATGTTCCAGGTACTGATGAAATGCACAAAAGATCAAGCCTTCTGACAACCAGTAATTCGATTCTTTACTGTCCCATGACACTATGACTCAGATAGCCGAATACATATGTAAAGGGTTAACCCTTCCGTTTGAATGAGTATGCTATTAATGCTAAAGTATAATGAGCTAACCAAGTACCGGGAATGATTCCACTTAATCGTCCTTGTTTGTTTCCCATGTGTGCAAAATAGTCACTGTTAACCTTTCACTGTTTGCACTTTGGGAGCAACCCTTTGGTTAGGAAACATTTTGAAGATTAATAGACAATGCCAATTGTGATTGATTTTTCAAAAAGTATTAAAGTCCAAAATTGATTTGTTCTTAATAGGCATATTACTTACAATTACTTACAAACAGGCACATTGCAATTTGTTGTTTCCAAAAAAACTATAGATTTGGCTTAAGATAGAATCATAATAAGGCCTGACCACCTGAGTTCCTTCAGCACAGTGTTTTGCTCACGTTTCCAGCATATGTCTCTTTGTCTTCTGTCTCTGCTGTCGGTATAAAATGACTTAAGAAATTAAACATTGGAAGATGCTACCCCATCATCAGAATAGTTGAAGCAAACGGATGCATTTTGACGAGAAAATTCCATCAACATTTGCATGCCATTTCTGGTAACAAAAGTGGTCAAATTAATTGTGAAATGGATGGTTTCATTTGGAAGTGTGAACTATCTGTTGGCAATACAGCCGATGACCCTAACTTGTGGGATTTTCTGTGGAATATACTTTCAAGGGCTGTAGCTAAACATACAAGATGAACAGGAATGACATTTCAGATACGTGTCATGATTGGTTAAACAATGTGACCTGTGAAGCAAATTTAAATATTTCCTTTCCTTCCCTGAAATTTTGCATGTTCAGCAATGAATCTTATGTGGGAATTGAAAAGTAATATATTTGAGAATTCTGTTGCTGCTGCTCTCAATGCATGAGGAATCTGAGACTGCTTTGGAAAACAATCCATAAATATTTCCTCCCTTGAAAATTCCTACAGTGCCTCCATTGGATACCATGGGTCTAAAATGGACTCCCATTTTCAACGACATGTTTATGATTCCAAGATATCTTGAAGACTGTTTTACAAAATGTTGTTCACTTGATTAATAATAGTTGAATTTCTTATTTTTAAGGTTGCAGCATTCTATAGTTTTAAATATTGATAATTACATAATACAATGTATAAATATGTTGCACATGAACCAGAAAATAGACACAAAATGCTGGAGTAACTCAGCGGGTCAGGCAACATCTTTGTAGAAAAATAATTGGTGAAGTTTCGGGTCGGTACCTTTCTTCAGACTGAAAGAAGTGGGGATGGTAGTGGTGGTGAGGGAGGGGGAGGGGTATTGAGGGAAAACAAACTGGAGGCGAGGAATGGCCAGAACAAATAAGGCCTGCAACAGAGGAGCCCATAATGGCCCATCATTGGCTGGGGAAGGTGCAATAACGAGAGGGTTACAAGGGATACAATGCAAACAGTGGAACTGGTAGAATGACTAGGCTGGCAGGTGGAGGGAGGGGTGTGGAGGGAGAGAGGGGAGGGAGTTACATGAAATTAGGGAATTCAACGTTCATACTGCTGGGTTGTAAGCTGCCCAAGCAAATGTTCCCCCAATTTGCATGTGACCTCACTCTGACAGTGGAGGAGGTCCAGGACAGAAAGGTCAGTATGGGAAGGGGAGTTGGAAATGTTTGGCAAATGGGAGATCGCGTAGGCCAAGGCGGACTGAGTGTAAGTGTTACAACAAAATGATCGTAAATGAACCAACTTCAGTGACACTCAAGAGCTCTTTCTTCTTTTCCCCTCAGTCCGGGATTTATCCGATTTGTGAGGGTGCTCTGTGGGATGTCGTCTGATGAAAGGAAAGCATTTTTGCAATTTACTACAGGGTGTTCCACTCTCCCACCAGGTGGACTTGCCAATCTTCACCCACGCCTCACTATTGTACGCAAGGTATGTAATATAGCCTTCAGAGTGTCACCTGAATGAATCGGCAGAAAGCCCGAAATATTTAGGGAAACTTTAGTGGAAATGATTGCATCTGATTTGGCATGGTAAGATGCAAGGTTGCTCCACACAAGAACATCAATTTTAATGGTGCACAAGTGTGTGTATTTGTCTGTAAAATATTCGCCAGGTGCTCATCAAATAGTTTTGGCTTGCCACCATGGATCTTGTTGGATCTATAGAATTTGACATGTAATCTGTCACATCTGTTATCTATCATCATATCCTATATACTTAAAACTCTGATCTTGGATGTGTGTGTGTGTATAATCACATCTGCTCGAAAAAACCGATGCTCTAATGGTAACATTTTTACATATTCCTGTAGAGTTTTATCCCTTGGATTCAGAAATCGGCTTACCTGAAAATTTTGTGCTTTATTCTTTGAGTAAACTATGAAAATGTTCACAAATCTGAAATGTCTTTGAAAATAAATGAGCTAATGACGTCACAATGGATCTGCTCCGTGCTGTTTTTCCATGCGCGGCCGCACGGTTTTCCACGTGCTGCGAGTGACGTCACCTCCCCCCTAGACTCACAGTCCTTTTATCGCCGCACGCTTGCCGTGGGCTCGCCGCATGCACGCTGTGGCCCCACCCGCTCACAGTCGGCCCCGCTCGGCCGGCTGCCCACCCCGCGCTCGGGGTCCTCAAGTCCATGACCGCCTGCGGCCTCCCTCGGGTCAACGTCCGCCCGCCCGTGGCCTCCCTCGAGTCCACGTCCGCCCGCATCCCTCTCCCTGTCTCTGCCCTCTCCCTGTCAAAAACACGCTGCAAATCGGAAACCCCGGCTGCAAAAGACAGGAAACTCCCCTCTCACTGTCTCTGTCCCTGGAGCAACGGAGTATTGCGTTCCGAAACAAGCCCTGCTCCCTATCGACACCCCCCCCCCTGTCACTGGAAAGCCGCTGAACGCTGCAAATCGTTGAAACCCCTGCCCGCTGCAAAAGACAGGAAACTCGCTCTCTCCCTCACTGTCTCTGTCTCTGTCCCTCTAGGAGCCTGGGGGCTATGCGGAGTATTGCTTTCCGTAAAAACAAGCCCTGAATAATATCTGGGGGGAGTGTGGGTTGGTTAGTGTGTGTGTGTGTGTGACGCCGCAGGCTGACCCCTCTCCCCGCAACTGCGCGTTGCGGGGACAGGACCCAACGGGTCCCACTTGGTCTAGTACTTATTAAAAGTCTGATCTTGGATGTGTTAGTTTGTGCATAATCATATCTTCGTGAAAAAAAAAACAACGCGCTAATGGTACAAATTTTACATATTCTGGTAGAGATTTTTTCCGTTGAGTCCGAAATCGCCTTTTTTGAAAATTTCATGCTTTATTTCTTGAGTTATTACTGAAAGTGTTCAAAAATCGGTGCCTGCCCCTGCAAAACCCTGCTATACCCCCTTTGGGGACGATTGATTCGTTCTTCGGGAGTTATTCACCGCCGACTGAGAAAAATTACTTGGTAGGTGGGATATCGCGTCACAATGGGGGTGAGGGTCCCCCAGGACAATGACATCACAGTGGGATCTGATTTTAGGAGGAGAAGGGAAAGAAGATGGGAGGGTGAAGGGGTAGGGGGGGAGAGGGTGCTGGGGGATGAATTTATTTAATGAGCCGCATCCTGCCCAATTTGGTGGTTTTTCATTGTGTGGGTGAGTGGTAGGGGAGATACATTTACGTTGGGGGCGGGGGAAAACAGATTGCGTTGATTGGGGGGAAACGGGAGGGAGTGGGGGAATATTGCATTGTGGGAACGGGGCCCAACAGGTCCCACTTGGTCTAGTTAAAAATAATGATCCACACTAAATTACTCGGCTGCACAATGACGCTGCCTGTGAAGTTGCTGCTTGTCAGCGCCAGAGACCCGGGTTCAATCCTGACCTCTGGTACTGTCCGTGGTGCTCTGGCTTTCTCCGACATCCCAAATAAGTGCAGGTTTGTAGGTTAAGCGGCCTCTGTAAAATTGCCCCTACGTGAGTAGGCAGTAGGATAACATAGAAATAGTGTGAACGGGTGATCGATGGTCAGTGTGGAGTCGGTGGGCCAAAGATCCTGTTTGCATGCTGTATCTCTCAACTCTAAACCTAAAGAATTAATTTGAACATATTCTTTCCTATTAGGTTGATGCAACAGATGCAAGTTATCCATCGGTGAACACATGCGTGCACTACCTTAAATTGCCTGAATATTCCTCTGAAGAAATCATGAGAGAACGTTTGCTAGCTGCTACCATGGAAAAAGGATTCCATCTTAATTGAGCTGATTATTGGTGGATAGTGAACAGACACTAAATCTGAAACTAAAAAAAAGCCTCTTGTGTTTGTGTGAAAAAAAATGTTGACCTCCAGCTGTGCTCTGATGCAGTCTGCCTTTTTGAGGCTTTAGAGAAATAAAAAGCATAACGGTAACTGTTAGCTGCTAATGTTTTGGCAGGAACAAAATTCTCCTGTTAATAATTACAAAGCCAGCAGATAAAATGGCACAGGGCACTGTGTGCTGCCTCAAGGGCTTAAGAGGCTGAAGGTGGAACAGTTTCTCTATGTTCCCAAGGGCAGTTTTCTTTTGTCATGTTTTCAGTGTTTAATTTTTGACAATGCATTGTGTCATATTTTCTTTCAATACTCATAGCAATTGGTACCTGGGTTCACTAAGAATGCCACATTTTGATCCCCTTTGCTGGCTGAAAGCTCTTGGTGAGCAAAATGCTTGAGTAGAATTGTAATGTAGAGAGTGAATGGGCACTGCTCCCAACAACATTTCCTGTTTACTAGTGCCTGCACTGTTCATTGGAGTATTAAAGTTTTATTTTCCCTCAGTTTTGTAATACAATCATGAATAAGCTTTCTTTTCCCCCTTTCCCCCCCCCCCTCCCCCTCCCACCCCCCTTTTTCTTCGGTGTATGTTTTCATTCTTGAATGCCCTGCTCTGAAGATTAAATCCTTGAATGCGTTTGTGCAATTTTACAGTAAAGCTAGAAACACTGGTTCTAGGTGCAAGGCACACGTTGAAGCAAGCTAAGCTTTTCTCTGTATTTCTTTGTATATTATACACATTTATTTAACTTGAGTTGCAGTTTCAAGTCATACAAACTATTTTCAAATGTGTATGCTCAAATAATCATTAAAATGTTTGCAAAGTATTTAAGTGAATAATCTTTTTGCGACAATCTTAATTAAACTTGGAGGTGGAGAAATACTTTGGATAGTTTAGTTTATTATTGTCACGTATACTGAGGTACAGTGAAAACCTTTCATTGCATGCTATCCAGTCAGCGAAAAGACTATACATGATTACACCATACATGATTACAATCAACCCATCCACAGTGCACAGATACCTTTGATTTTCCAGCATCTGCAGTTCCTTCTTAAACATAAAGGATAGTTACATTTAGTGCAAGATAAAGTTCAATTAAGGACAGTTCAAAGGTCTCCAGTGAGGTAGCTGGAAGGCCAAAACCGGTCTCACGCTGTTGAGAGTTCCGTTCACTGATGACAGCTGTGAAGAAACTATCCCTGAATCTGGTAAGTGTGTGTTTTCATACTTTATCTCTTGCCTGATGAGAGAGGGGAGAAGAGGGAGTGACGGGTGAAACTGGTCCCTGGCTATGCCAGTGGCCTTGCTGAGGCAGCGTGATGTGTTGGTGGAGTCAATGGAAGGGAGGTTGGAAAACCTGTACTATAAATGCCAAAAATATATTGAAATTGCTTTTGTAGATTTTCCTCCTCAGGACATTGCAACATTGATGACCTGATGGGCACTATCACCCACAGGTTCATCACTAAATCATACACGAGAATACCATCAACAGAAGGGTTACATCGTGTCAAGAAACTGGCTTGTTCTTCTCAAGAGAGCCTTCTCAAGGACAGTGAGGGGCACACAGTAACTGCCGGCATTGACACAATGCACACATCCTGATAAATGAATGACTTCTTAAAAAACATTTGCTTTACTCTCCAGTATGTAGCCACAGGCACTGCACTTGAAATCTGTTTCAGGCAATCAGCAGGAAGCTGAAAGTATGAACAATATCTGGAATGTGCAGGATTGGCCTCATGCTGATCTCCACACACTGGTCTTTTCTGTGATAGCTGCTTCAAGTGTCAAGTTCATACACTAGTTCAGTTTATTACGTGTACTGAGGTGCAATTAATTTTTTTTTTTTTTGCGTGCTATCCAGTCAGCTGAGTGAAAGACTAGACATGATTACAAGCGAGCCATCCACAGTGTACAGATACAGGCTGAAGGGAATAACGTTTCGTACAAGGTAAAGTCTGATTAAAGATAGTCCAAGTGTATCCATTGAGGAATCTGGTAGATCAGGATCACTCTCGAGTTGTTGATAGAATGGTTCAGTTGCCTGATAATAGCTGGGAAGAAACTGTCCCTGAATCTGAAGGTGTGTGTTTTCACATTTCTGTACCTCGCCTGATGAGAGGGGAGAAGAGGGAGTGACTGGGGTGAGGCTTGTCCTTGATTATGCTGGCGGTCTTGCTGAGGCAGCGTGAAGTGTAAATGAAAGGGAGGTTGTTTTGTTTGATAGGACTGAGTCCATTAGTCTGGCTGCAATGCACCTGCTGCTTCTATAATGTTCTAATTAATCTCCAGACAGGATCAGTCCCCTTATGGCTAGCTCCTTCCATTCATCAGCTTTGCAGCTGTTGATCAAATGAAATACTTGAACAGCCCCTGTAGTCAACTAACAGATCTATTCCTAGGTGAAATCTGCCAGGTTATTAGCAGCCAGTTCCCATTAATGTTAAATGTCTAACTGAGGCATAATAGGCAAATACTGATGGCTGAAATGGTGGAGGGCTTTATCTTAATTAACCGTGTGAGGTCATTTTGTTCTTTGTTCTAAAGGAATGAAATGCTGGCCTTTCTTTGCAGCACTTGGATCTGAATCATGACCTGGTGGTTGACGGCCTGCAAGGGGTAGCCGCCAAGCCGGCCCATGCTTGGAGGGTCTGGTGAACCCCAGCTTGGAAGGGGGGAGCACACTGAGCCACTGCTGCTCCCCCCCCTGAAGTGCAGAGTCTGGGAGGATGGAGGTAGCGGCGACTGGAGAGGAGAGGGCCATAGACGAGGAGAGGGAACCATGGTCGGGCCGTACCACACCCTCGAGGTCGGCTGCGGGAGGCTCCCCCAGTGAACAAAGTTGGACGGGTGCGGAGAGGGACATAGGTTGCTGGTCGACCAAGGGACAATGGCTGGTGGCCCGCAGCAGCCTGGGGCCTGAATCGGGTACCACTCACAACAACTGGAGCACGGACTGGACTTGTAAAATGGTGCTAAAACATGGCGCCTCTTGCATGCGAGCTCAGCAAACTATTTCTGTACAATTGCTAATCGGGCTGGTATGGCAATACCCTGCTGGACTGTTTGTAAGAAAATGATATCACTGTGTGTTAGCACTTTGTATGTGTGACAGTAAAGCACCATTTAATATTTTGCTTCTGACTGGTTGCAAATGAGGTCATTGTAAGGCATTTGAAGGGGCAGAGGTGGTTTTTGAGCCCATCAGTGTGTATTTGGTGATCATAGATCACAGAGTCCATTTTTGTGTAGACCGTACCTAACATAATGCGAGTGCCTTACTTGGATCACAGTAATGGAACAGCTTTGGGAGTAAAGCCATTCAAGGGTCAGTGATTTTTCTGTTTGGATCCCTTTAACTATATTAGCAAAACGGGATAGATGTGCGACATATACAACATAGAACAGTATAGCACTGGAATGGGCTCTTGGGCCCACAATGTTTGTACCGAACATGAGGTTGTTAAACTGATGTCATCTGCCTGTACAAGATCCATATTTCCTCTCTTCTAACGTGGTCTTTACCAAAAGTGGATATCGTGGAAAATAATATTCTCACAACAGCCTTGGAAAACCTTCCTCCTTTCTAAAAGAAGCACTTGTAGAAAACAAGAGGTACAATTGGGGGGTGGAGGGGGGGAAGGGATGACGAAGAAGGGACCAACAATATTTAAAGGTACTTTTATAACTTTGTCGGCACCTTGCCCTGTACCATGTATGCAAAAAACAAAGAATTTCACGGTACATGTGACAATAAAGTATCTACCTATTTAAGTAACCTTTCGTTGAAAGGATAGTGTGGGAGTTGAAATCTTTGTGCCTTGTGGGGGAATGGGAGGTGAGGGGAGTTAAAGCCTTAATGTAGAAACAAAGAACTACAGATGCTGGTTTCTGCCAAAGGTGGAATAACTCAGCGGGGCAGGCAGCATCTCTGGAGAAAAAGGATGGGTGGCGTTTTGGGTCGGAGACTAGAGAAGGTCCCAACCAGAAATGGCACCCATCCTTTTTCGCCTGACCAGAGATACTTCAGCACTTTCAGTCACAGTTAGCACAGCTTTGATGAGATGTGCAGGTTTTGATTGCTCTGACCTGCTGCATCCGTGGAACCTGAAACGTGGCATATCAATAACTCCATTCCCAAGCTGTTGTCTGTGACTAGCACAGTAATGCATGTTAGCTCCAGAATCTTGGGCACAGACCAGTGCAGCAGCTTAGGGCATGGCTAGATCAGGCACTGCTCCAAGAGAATTAACATTGAATTCTCCCAATTTTGCTAGCCCTTGCTGTCTCCTCCCCTTCCTTAACCCTCTAGCTGTCTCCTCCCCCACCCTCCTATCCGCCCGCCCTCGGGCTCCTCCTCCTCCCCTTTTTTTCCTTCCTTCTTCCCCCCCCCCACCCCCCCCCCCATCAGTCTGAAGAAGGGTTTCCGGCCCGAAACGTCGCCTATTTCCTTCGCTCCATAGATGCTGCTGCACCCGCTGAGTTTCTCCAGCAATTTTGTGTACCTTCGATTTTCCAGCATCTGCAGTTCCTTCTTGAAGAGACCAAGACTGGCAAACTGGCATTTGAAAATGGTGCCAACACCTAGAGACTTGTATACTGTCTCAGTGGACTATTTCTATACATTTTTCACTAACCAGTGAATGTACATAGGTGAACTGTATGCAAACAAAATTAATTTCACTGCCCCTGTGTACATGTGAAAATAATGAACCACTAAGTAGAAGTGATGCTCTCTGGACTCAACGTGATCTGCCTGCATTAAAATTGTGATGCTCCTTACCATGTGTGTTCAGTCTGACAGAGTTGACAATTTACTGAGCATTTACAGTGCCTTACATAATGTTTGGGACAAAGACCCATCTTTATTTATTTGCCTCTGACCTCCACAATTGGAGATTTGTAATCGAAAAAAATCAGGTGGTTAAAGAGCACATTGTCAGATTTTATTTACGCCATTTTTGTACATTTTAGTTTCATCGTGTATAAATTACATACTTCCCCCATTTCAGGGCACCATCATGTTTGGGACACATGGCTTCACAGGTGTTTGTAATTGCTCAGGTGTTTGTAATTGCCTCCTTAAAGCAGGTTGTGGCCATCACCTTTGGAAACTTTTATTGCTGTTTATCAGCATGAGGACCAAAGTTATGTCAATGAAAGTCAAAGAAGCCATTATGAGACTGAGAAACAAGAATAAAACAGTTAATTAGCCTAACCATAGGCTTACCAAAATCAACTGTTTGGAACATCATTAAGAAGAAAAAGAGCACTGGTGAGCTTATTAATCGCAAAGGGACTGGCAGACCAAGGAAGACCTCCACAGCCGATAACAGAAGAATTCTCTTTTTATTAAAGAAAAATCCCAAAACACCTGTCCAACAGATCAGAAACACTCTTGATGAGTCAGGTGTGGATTTGTCAATGACCACTTTCCACAGATGACTTCATGAACAGAAATACAGAGGATGCACTGCAAGATGCAAACCACTGGTTAGCCGCAAAAATAGGATGGCCAGCTTAGTTTGCCAAGAAGTACTTAAAAGAGCAACCACAGTTCTGGAAAAAAGGTCTTGTGGACAGATGAGACGAAGATTGTATCAGAGTGATGGCAAGAGCAAAGTATGGAGGATAGAAGGAACTGCCCAAGATCCAAAGTATACCACTTCATCTGTGAAACACGGTGGTGGTGTTATGGCCTGGACATGCGTAGATACTGAAGGTATTGGCTCACTTATCTTCATTGATGATACAACTGCTGATGGTTGTAGCATAATAAATTCTGAAGTGTATAGACACATCCTATCTGCTCAAGTTCAAATAAATGCCTCAAAATTCATTGGCTGGCGGTTAATTCTTCAGCAAGACAATGGTCCCAAACATACTACTAAAGCAACAAAATACTTTTTCAAAACTAAAAAATGGCCAATTCTTGAGTGGCCAAGTCAATCACCCAATCTGAACCCAATTGAGTATGCCTTTTATATGCTGAAGGGAAAACTGATGGGGACTAGCTCCCAAAACAAGCATAAGCTAAAGATGGCTGCAATACAGGCCTGGCAGAGCATCACCAGAGAAGACACCCAGCAACTGGTGATGTCCATGAATCGCAGACTTCTAGAGTCATTGCATGCAAAGAATATGCAACAAAATACTAAACATGACTGCTTTCATTTACATTACGTTGCTGTGTCCCAAACATTATGGTGCCCCGAAATGGGGGAACTGTGTATAAACACAGCTGTAATTGCTACATGGTGAAACCAAAATGTATAAAAATCGCCTTTATTAGAATCTGACAATGTGCACTTTAACCACATGTGACTTTTTTCCTATTACAAATCTCAAATTGTGGAGGACAGAGATAACTAAATAAATGATGGGTCTTTGTCCCAAACATTATGGAGGGCACTGTGTAACATTGCATCCCCTCTCGCATTCTCCTGAAAGACATCGCCTCACTGGACTCCTTTGGGCATTGCAACTTTGTGCAGTTGTACTCTGCTCAACTGACCACAGTACAACTGCACGTAACCCTTCAACTGAACCATCTTATCACCAACGAGAGAGCGGTCCTGACCTACCATCTACCTCATTGGAGACCCCAGGACTATCTTTAATTGGACTTTATGGGACTTTATCTTGCATTAAACGTTACATCCTTTGTCCTGTACCTATACACTGTGGACGGCATGATTGTAATCGTAGATAGTCTTTCCACTGACTGGATAGCATACAACAAAAACCTTTTCACTGTACCTCAGTACACATGACATCAAACTAAACTAAACCTTTGTATCAGGCCAGAATAATCTTCAAATTACGTAAATCAGAGGTCTGCAGTTGTGATTGTTTCCTAGCTTTGTTCTAGGTCTGCCTTGCTATAGCTTAGCACTTGGATAATTTGTAATGAGGAAGAATGTAAAGTGAAGGACATGTCAACATCTGCACAAAGAATGTTAACATCTGTACAACACGTTGGTAAGTCCAAATGTAATAAAAAATGAACTGCAGATGCAGGTTGATGGCAAAGGTTGACACAAAATGCTGGAGTAACTCAGCGTGTCAGGCAGCATCTCTGGAGAACATGAATAGATGGCATTTTGGAGGGAGAAAGCCCACATGTGTTAAGTCCACGTTTGGTGCACTGAATGGTTCGGATGACCCTGGAAAAGGTGCAAGAAAGATTCCCGAGTCCGGGGGACTTGAGTTATAAGGAGAGGTTGAAAGATTTAACGGAGAACTTACAGGAGTACATAAAATTGAGGGGCATAAAAAGCGAAGATACTTTCCAGGATGGAAAAATCAAATACTACAGGGTGTAGCTTTAAGTGAGAGGGGCAAAGTTTAAAGGGGATGTACAGGAGAAGATATTTAACACAGTGGGTGGTGTGTGCCTGTAACGTGCTGCCGGGAATGGTGGTTGGAGGTTGATACAATAGTGGCATTTAAGACTTTGGGATCGGCACCTGTACATGCAGAGAATGGAGGGATATGAATTATGTGCAGGCAGATAAGAGTTGGCCTTGACACCATGGCAAACATTGTGGGCCGAAAGACCTGTTCTTGTGCTGTACTGTTCTATAAATGTTGGTGAATGCACCAGTTTCTACCACCTTCACAGGCAGACTCTTCCAGGGCAGCCATAATGGGTGTAGCAGGGGCCTTGCTGAGGCCATCTCAGATCTGACAATCTTTGTCAAGTCGAGTCAAGTTTATTCGTCACATATGCATACGAGATGTGCAGTGAAATGAAAAGTGGCAATGCTCGCGGATTGTGCAAAAAAACTACAAAACAGAATGGAACATGATCACAGATTACATATTTGTGGGAGGGAAAAAAAAGAAAAAACAGCAATTTTAAAAAGACACCACACAACAGTAAATTGGTACAGCAAGTTAGTCCCTGGTGAGATAGGAGTTTATAGACCTAATGGCCTCTGGGAAGAAACTCCTCATCCTCTCCGTTTTCACAGCATGGCAACAGAGGCGTTTGCCTGACCGTAGCAGCTGGAACAGTCTGTTGCTGAGGTGAAAGGGGTCCCCCATGATCTTGTTGGCTCTGGATTTGCACCATCTGATGTATAGTTCCTGCAGGGAGGCGAGTGTCGTTCCCATAGTGCGTTCGGCCGAACACACTACTCTCTGCAGAGCCTTCTTGTCCTGAGCAGAGCAATTCCCAAACCAAATTGTGATGTTTCCGGACAAGATGCTTTGCACAGCCGCTGAGTAGAAGCACTGGAGGATCCTCAGAGACACTCTGAATTTCCTCAATTGCCTGAGGTGGTAAAGGCGCTGCCTTGCCTTACATGATTGTTATAAAGTGATGGCAGCTGCAATGAGTATTTAGTGCACCTGTTTGAACTTACACAAGTCAGGGATGTAATGCAGTTTTATTAAATGGGAATCATTCTTTTTTTTGTTGCGATCCTTCGAAGGAACCCTTTTTTGGTGTTTCTATTAGAAGCAGCAACAATTTAAAGCACCAAAATAGGGTAAAATACAAACTTCATGCAATGGCGGGAAACCTTAAAAGCTCTGGATTGTGAAACGGGTGAATGAAAGATCATTGTTGAACAATGAGGTAGATGGTAGTTCAACACTGCTCTCTGGTTGTGGTTGGATGATTCAGTTGCCTGATAACAGTTGGGAACTGAATCATCCTATCACAACCTTAGAGCAGTGCTGAACTACTATCTACCTCATTGATGCCCTTGGATTATCCTTGATTGGACATTGCTGGCTTTATCTTGCACTAAACGGTATTCCCTTATCACGTATCTATACACCTTAAATGGCACGATTTTAATCATATTTTCTCTTTCTGCTGACTGGTTAGCACGCAACAAAAGCTTTTCATTGTATGTCAGCACACTTGCCAATAAACTAAACTGAACTGGAAAATAAAATAGAACTGAACTGAACATGGGCATTGCCCGCTGCACCAAAGAGGCAGACTTTGTTTCGCAATAATTTATTTAGTGAACGATTGCTACACAATTTACAATATAATAATGAGGAACTGCAGATGCTGGTTTATACCGAACGTAGACACAAAGTGCTGTAATAACTCAGTGAATCTGGCAGCATGTCGAAACAAAACTGCAGATGTTGCAAAGATAGACACAATGTGCTGGAATAGCTCAGTGGATCAGGCAGCATCTCCAGAGAAAAGAATGGGTGACATTTCTGCTCGGGGCCATCTCTGGAGAAAATTGATGGGTTGCGTTTCAGGTTGGGTCCCTTCTTCAGACTGAAGGTGTTGGGAACGCTCTAATACATTGTTAGTGGACTCTATTGTAACCTATTACCTTAGGGGTCACTGAGAAGGAGGGAGGGAGGGGGAGGGGAGGGAGGGTTCCTCGGGACTGATAAATTAATTCACATAACTTGATTATTAATGTGAGGCCAAGCAATGTGGCAACAGCTGGGAATTTCTGGTTATTATGAATTATTTAGAGTCTTATGATGGATGGATATGATTTTGTAACATAAGATTTCCAGGGACAGTCACATTAATAATATGATCAGAATAAGATCGAAAACTTTTTTAAAATCTGCCTAAGACAAGAAAAGCAATGTTCTACATGTTATTGGAACAAACAGTTGAATTATTATTTTCACAATAATGATGGAGTGACTTTGTTACATCCACATGTTGCTGGATACACAGTATTGCATGCAGCCACATGAACTCTACAACCTAACAATGAGTACTAACTGAAATGTATGTGCAAAATATAACTCTCCATTTCAAACTGATTTCCAAAAGGACATTTGGGGCATGTTTTTGTTCTAATGTCACTGCAATAAAATCTGACCAAGGGATGCATCTTTGTGTGTGTGGCGTGCACAGCCTAAAGTTGTAAGACACCTTGTTCTGTTTGATCTTCTGTTTGTGCAAGCCAGGTTGATTGCATTCGTCAAAACAGGGTGGACCACATGAAGGTTGCAATCGCCCACTCCCCCAAGGGATTGAAAACAAGCAGGAACTAACTGCCACTTGTAATCCAGTTGGTATCATGATTGCTATAAAATTAAAGGCAGCTGTGATTGAAATTTTAACCACCTGTTTGGGATGTCAGAGGTATCAATTAACATTGTATTCTCCAATTTTAGGCAACCTCTAACTAACTTCCCTACTACCCCTACCCTCCCTCCCCCCCCATTTTTTCTACTTTCCTTCTTCCCTCTTCTGTGCCCCACCTGGACCCCCACCGATTTCTCTCCCCACCCCTTCCCCTCCTGTTGCTTTCCTCCTTCTTGCTTCACAATTCACAACTCTTCAATCCTTTCACACCTTCTGCTTTTATGTCTGGCCTTTATTCCAATGAAACACGGTGCCATCACCCACCTATTACCTGCCACACTTTGTCCTGCCTCTCCCCTCTTCCAGCTTTCTTCACTCCCCCTCCCCCAACTCCCCACTGCAATCAGTCTGAAGAAGGTTCTCGATCGGAAACATCACCTGTCCATGTTCTCCACGATGCTGCCTGACCTGCTGAGTTATGCCAGCACTTTGTGTCCTCTTTTGGTATCATTCTTACAAGAGTTAGAAAATGTAAGTACCAGACTGACTCCACATGATAGAGAACAAAAGTCCACGCTGATTCTCTGCCCGGCTACTAAAGGAATGCTCGATGTCAGGGCTGTTGAATTTTGGATGAGATGTTTAATTTAGACATTATCTTCATTCAACTGTTTGCTAAAACCCATGGCACCATTTTAAAGAAGAGCATGAGAGTTATCCTTGGGATTCTGCCAATGTTTATCCCCCAGCCAGCATTTGAAAGGCAGATTATTGATGTCATGGCCATAATGCTATTTGTGGGAATTAGCTATGCCCACAATTGGCATCTGATTTCCTGAAACAGTCACAACAAGCAGAATATGCACAGTAGTTTGGAATGGTCAATGCATCAAGTATCATATGAATGCAGGTCTTTCTTTATAAAGAATGAACAACAACTTAATTTGATGGAATAGATTCGTAATATTTTTCCTCTTAATATGTCCTGGTGCAAGTTTACATAACAATACTCTACACTAATCTCTATTTTGAGTGTAAATAAATGACTTGCTCTACTGTCCAATAAAAAATCTCCTTTGCTGTACTGTGCAGGAAGTACTGTAGATGCTGGTTTACACCTGAAGACAGACACAAAATGCTGGAGTAACTCAGCGGGACTGGCAGCATCTCTGGAGAGAAACAATTGGGCAACGTTTCAGGTCGAGACCCTTCTTCAAACTGAGAGTCAGGGGAGAGAGACTAGAGATATATGGATGGGTAAGGTGTGAAAACGACAGATCAGAGCAGACAAGGAAATGTGGAGTGGATCATTGTCAACTGAAGGAAAGGTGACGAGGCATACAATCTGCAAAAATAATCGGGAAGCCAGTGAAACTATCAGAGAACTAGGGTGGCGGAGGGCGGGAGAGAGAAAGCATGGGTTAGAGAAATCAATACTCAGACCGCTGGGTTGTAAGCTGCCCAAGTGAAATATGAGGTGCTTTGGTGTACTGTTACCACAAGAGGGTGCACAAGGCTAATATATACCGATCTTCCTGTCTGCCGCTTGATTAACAAGACTGGTTACTGAAAGATTTAGAAGAAACCTACTGTCATAGTTTTCACTGGCTTTCATTAATCATTGGAACTCATTCCCTTTAGATAAAAAAGCTGGAAGCTTGGGGAAATACTTAGCTTCATCTCTCGCTATCCAAGGTAGGTATTCCACATCAAGTTACTGTCCGGAAGGATCATACTTAGAATTATAGACACTCAAAGCTGGAGTAACTCAGTGGGACAGGCAACATCTCTGGAAAGAAGGGTCTCGACCCGAAACGTCACCCATTCCTTCTTTCCAGAGATGCTGCCTGTCCCGTTGAATTACTCCAGCTTTTTCTGTCTATCTTCGGTTTAAACCAGCATCTGCAGTTCCTTCTAACATACTTAGAATTATTTTCCCTACTGTAACAATTCTTCTTTAATAGCACTTGAAGTGAAGCATTGCATGTCTTCCAGGCATTCATCTAAGAATGACTGCAGATTTATGGATGACGTGTTCTCATTTGCAGAGCTGTAGTTTTGTAAAGCATAGATATCTTGAGAATAGTTTGCAATATACTCTTGAAAATAATTTGCAAATAGGGTGATTTCACTAAAGGTCACTGGAGCGTAGATCATAGAGCGTAATTATCACATTTGCTCGCTGAATTTCATCAAAAGTAAGTTAATAATGCCTTACTTTTGATGAAATTCAGCGAACAAACGCGATAATTCCCGATATTTTGGACCTTTAAATATCCACGGCAAATGTCGGCTGTTCACTTCCGCCGGTTTGGCACCTTCAGTTCCCTCTTGAATTTACCTTACTTGCTATCTTTTTTTTTTCCCTGTAAATCTAGGTAGCTGTGCCTCACGGTCACCCCGACTGGCACAGTAAATTGCAGCTCACAACCTCGCCATTTTCTATGTGTTTAACGGGTGAGAAAATGCGTTTTTTCCCATCCACTAACATGTACCGGAACCCTCGAGTGTCCTCCACTTGAGAATTTTGGTCACGTGGGTGCGGATCTACGCTCCAGTGACCTTTAGTGAAATCACCCTATATACCATTTGATAAGATTCTGCATGGTAGGTTGCTCCTGAGCAGAGCAACTGAGGTCCTTGGAGAGCTAGCTGCCTGAATAGAATCAGCCTTGTGGAAGGAAGCAGAGGGTGATAGTGGAAGACTGTTGTTCAGACTGAGGCCAGGAGCTGGTGTTGTGCCTCAGGGATTGATGCTGGGCCTGTTGCTGTTTGTGGTTTATATCAACAATTAGGATGAGAACGTAGAAGGCAATGATTTGGAACTTTACAGATTACACTAAAGTGGGTGGTATAGAGAAGATGGTTATCAAATATCACGGCAGGAACTTGATCAGTTGGGCAAGTGGGCTGAGGAATGGTCAATATTCAACATTCAATGGAACAATGCCAAGAAGCAGCAAGTGGTGTTTTGGTCTTTGTGACTTCAAATGCCTCTAAAATTCCAAACACTGTTTAATTTGTGACAGGACATAAACCAAAGTACTTCTCGTTCAGTTCATGCTGAAGCTCATCCTTGCATCCACTTTTTCCAACCAACTAGATGATGTGTGAAGGACTATTTTGGGGAACTGTTGCATCAATGCAGAATTTTGATCGGAACTGACCTGCCATTGACCACACTGAAACGGTACAGGTTCCTTATCTTTGGCAAAGGCACCAATATTGCTAAATAAGCTTAGATCATTACACTGGACTATCATTTAAAATGTCAAGATCACAGCTGGTGTTATCTTGTTTGATGGAACTAGGGAAGCAGCCGGTGGAAGGCATTGATTAGATGATAGGTCTATGTTGCTGAAACTCGACTCCTTTGGCTGGTGTCACCATTACTCAGTGAAATCTGGCATCTGTTTGTGCTGTGGCCAAGATGACGATATTCTAATTTAGTTTAGATATACAGCATGGAAACAGGCCCTTCAGACCACCGTGTCTGTGCCGACCAGTGATCACCCCTTACACAAACACTATCCTACGCACTAGACAATTTACAATTTTTACCAAAGCTAATTAACCCGCAAACCTGTACGTCTTTGGAGTGTGGGAGGAAACCGGAGCACCCGGTGAAAACCCACACGGTTAGAGGGTGGTGAATCTGTGAAATTAATTGCCACAGAAGGCTTTGGAGGCCAAGTCAATGGATATTTTAAGACAGAGATAGATAGTTTCTTGATTAGTACGGGTGTCAGGGGTTATGGGGAGAATGAATGAGGTTAAGAGGGAAAGATAGATCAGCCATGATTGAATGGCAGAGTAGACGATGGGCCGAGTGGTCTAATTCAGCTCCTATCACATGAATTTATGAACATTACCCGATTTATTCCTCTCATGATTTTGTGCACCTCTATAAGATCACCCCCCATTAATATCATTTAAATTAATCCAATTAAGAATCATTAACATAAGTATGATTCTTTGAAATATTTGGTACTAAGAGATCTTAATTTTATTCTGTTGCTATGTCCATTGCTCTTTTTCTCTCTATAGTCTAAAGTAAAGGCCCTTGGCCCCAATGAGTCCGAGCTGACCAGGAATCACCCGAACACTAGATCTATCCTACACACTTGGGATCATTTACTTTACCTTTACTTTAGACTTTAGAGAGAAAAAGAGTAACTGGACATAGTAACAGAAGCCAATTAACCTACAAACCTGTACGTCATTGGAGTGAGTGAGGAAACTGGATCACCCAGAGAAAACCTACGTGGTCATGTAAGTCAGCAACTCTACCGCTGCGCCACCGTCACCCATACTTGTACATTAGTGTCTGATGGAGTTTTGTCACTTACGTCAGCGAATGGCGTCTGCCACGTAAAACTATGCTCGTAGGTCATCAAATAACTAATTAGTGACATTATTAGAAGGGGTAGGGGAGGAAGTGATTTCTACAAGAATGGAACTGATCAAATGCCTGCTGGCAAGCAATGAGTGAGCCATGCATGTGGACTTTGGGAAGACGAGCAATTTAATGTCCCAGCCAGGCAGGTCTTTAAAAGGACTAACAACCAAATCCACTTGTCAGGCTAGTAACAATGCTCCTGTCATTCTTCCCTTTGGACCGACTGAGTAATAGTATTTGTATTAATACCAATAGTCACTTGTATTACTGCACATATTACTGCAGGGCAGCAGTGGCACAGCGCCAGAGTCTCAGGTTTGATCATGACGACGGGTGCTGTCAGTATGGAGTTTGAATGTTTTCCCTGTGACCGCATGGGTTTCCCCTGGGTGCTGCGGCTTCCTCCCACACTCCAAACATGTACAGGTTTGTAGATTAATTGGCTTCTGTAAAATTGTCCCCAGTGTGTAGGATAGAACTAATGTGAGCGGGTGATCTTTGGTTGGCACGGACTCAGTGGGCCGAAGGGTCTGTTTCCACACTGTATCTCCAGACATATAGAACCCTTAAGTTTATACGTGTAAGAAAGAACTGCAAATGCTGGTTTTGACCGAATATAGACACAAAAAGCTGGAGTAACTCAACGGGACAGGCAGCATCTCAGGAGATAAGGAATGGGTGACGTTTTGGGTCGAGACCCTTCTTCAGATAGTGCCTATCCTTAAGTTTATACCTCGGGTTCTGCAGCGGTATTTCTGTCTCAGCCCTATTAACACTGATCCAAGGTAGATCATGGATATTTTCTGAACAGAAAACTAACGTTGGTATTGAAAATCTGAAAGTACTGCATATAATCAGTTCAAGGTGTCTTAGGATCTTTGAAATATTTTTCTAGACAAATGTATTCAGCTTTTCAAGCACAAGACAATTTAATTGATAGCTGTCATGATGAAATCAATTGTAATTAATTGCTTAAAGATAATGGATTTTTTTCAGTGTCCAGTCTATTTTATTGAGTGAATACCAATTTTCAGCTTTTGAATAATTTATTATTCCTCCATCTGAAGCTCGGTGAAATCGATATGAACATTCTGTTCCAGTTTCTGGCACAGTTCCAATGCAATGGAAACTGTCTTAAGTATCCCAGGCCGTTCACAACTTTAAATTCACACCTATTTCAAGATATGTCAAATACTGAAGATAACATATGATAACCAAGCACTGGTTCTAGTCGCTCGCGCCAGTAGAGAGAAGATACACAAGATACAGCTCTTCATACATAAATAACTCTTTAAACCAATCATAATATAATAAATGGCAATTGTATTTGTCCAGGGCAAGATAATCTTTAGACTTTAAAGATACAGCACGGAAACAGGCCCTTCGGCCCACCAAGTCCGCGCCGACCAGCAATCACACCGTACACTAGCACTATCCTACACAATAGGGACAATTTACATTTTTTTTTAACCAAAGCCAGTTAACGTACAAACCTGTACGTCTTTGGAGTGAGGGAGGAAACCCATGCGGTCACAGGGAAAATGTACAAAATCCTCGCAGACAGCACCCGTAGTCAGGATCGAACCTGGGTCTCTGGCGCTGTAAGGCAGCAACTGTACCACTGCGTCACTGTGCCACCCACAATCTGTTGGGTCCCGACCCGAAACATCACCTAGTCATGTTCTTCAAAGATGCTGCCTGACCCCGGTGAGTCTTTGTCTTTTTTAGGATAATCTGTTTGACGGGATCCCATTTTTTCTCCCTACATTTTCATTTCCTTTATCACTTGTGGCTCAGCACTACTTCCTCAGGACAACAATTAACAACTTTAGCAGTAATGTTAGTAAGCGTGTTCATTGTGATAAAAGTCAGAACCTCGGTAGCAATCTATTATGCAGCATTTGGTAAGAACATTCAGATGGTGCTGGCTTTGGGCAAATTGTTTTTTTTATTTTAACTTCCAGTCATTTTGTCAAGTGCAAGAAGTGGGGCAAGAATTCTGCTTTTGTTGGTCTCTGCAATACGTCCATTCAAGATCATTTCATCCAAGATGACATGGACTTTATCTAAATTAAACATAATCTGAATAAATGCAGATGTTAAGGAGAGTGACAATCCTGTTTGAGAAAATGTCAGAACACAATACAATTTTCAACAACAGCAAGTTGATATTACAATAGTAACCATTTAAAGAAGCCTTTGAAGTGCGGATTGTTTTTGGAGTCCTATTACTATTTAACAGTGGGGCAGCGCGGTGTCACAGTGGTAGAGTTCCTGCGTTACTGTACAGGGACCTGGGTTCGATCCTGACTCGGGGTGCTGTCTGTGAGATGGTGTCCATTATTGCCGATTGTCTGTTATAACCGAGTAAGGCATTATGATTGTACGTAGTAGAAACAATGAACTGCAGATGATGGTTAATACACAAAAGGACACAGTGCTGGAGTAACTCAGTGGTTCAAGCAGCATCTCTGGAGAACACGTTAAGGAGGCATTGTCACCTTAAAACTAGGCGCCAATGTCCTGTGAGCCTTCTTCACCAGTATTGCATGGTTATCGCGGCTGTTGTTGTGGCTCACGTTGTAGCCTCTGGCCGACAGCTCTTTCTTCAGGCCGCTGCCACTGACAGGACGTGCTCGGTCTCCATGGGACTCCCTTCCTCTCACCAGCTGCCGCTTCTTCCTATCGGCTATTGCTTTGTCTGGTCTCCACTCCACTGCCGTATCCTCCTCTTCCTCCCCCCCACATAGTCGTCGACATCTTCCACGGTGGAGCTGGTGAGAGAGGAGGGAGCCCCACTGTGACCGAGCACATCCTGCCAGTAGTAGCAGCCTGAAGAAAAGGACGTCTCCAGGAGCTACAAGGTATGCCGCAACAACAGCCACGTCAACCAGACCATGCTGTGAGTGAAAAAGGGCTCGCTGGTGCACCTTGCGAGCTGGGGTGGTGTTGGAAGCTTTAAACGGCCAGGTAGGCGATGGAAGCCGTGGTGATGTTGGCCTGTCTGTCCGCTCTCAACGATATCCATTATAAAAAGGTGTGTTGAAACGAGGTTTTACTGTATTTACCATGGGTAGGTAAACAATAAAACACTTAATCTGAGAGGAAGTCCACTACACTTAACTTTTAGCAAAAGGATACATCCAACTCACACTGGAAAACAAAATACAGAAACAGAATTAGAAAAGAAATCAAGGATTTTTCTCTTTTCTTGTATTTCAACAAACCTCCTGTTTAAAATAGAGAATCCTGAGCTGTGCAGAACTGCATTATGGAGTAGCTCTCTGTACTACTGTCATATCACCAAGACTAACTCATTGCATTAAAAGTTTAACTTCTTAAAAACTGCTACTATTTATAGAGAGGATCATTCATAGAGAATGTAGGAGAGACAAATGCATCATTTACAAGCATATGGGAATCAGTTCCAGAGCCAAAAAGATCAGAGCTCTGGGGAGTGTTTTAGAGTAGAGAGGACTATGCGTGCAGGTACATAGTTCCTTGAAAGTGGCATTACAGGTAGATAGGTTGGTCAAGAAGGTCTTCACTACGTTGGCCTTCAACAGTCAGGGTACTTAGTATCGAAGTTGTGATGTTATGTTATAGCTGTGCAAGACGTTGGAGAGGCCACATTTGGAATATTGTGTTCAGTTTTGGTCACCCTAATAAGAAAGATGTTGTTATGATGGAAAGAGTGCGAGAAGATTTAAGAAGATATTGCCAGGACTTGAGGGCCTGAGCTGTGGGGAAGGGTTGGGAAGGCTGGGACTGGAGCACAAGAGCATGAGGAGTGATTTATGGAGGTGTATACAATCATGAGGGGAATAGATACGTTAAATGAATAATTAACCCAAAGTAAGAGAACGAAGAGTAGTTAATCTAGAGACAAAAGAGAATGCAGATGCTGTAATCTGGTGCAAAAAAACCCCAACCTGCTGGAGGAACTCTTGAGCATCAGGCAGCATGTGTGGGGAAATAAATGGATACCAACTTTTTGGTTCAGACTGATGGGAGGTCTGAAGAAGGCTTCAGATGTCATCTGTGCATTATCTTCTGCAGATGCTGCATGACCCGCTGAGTTCCTCCAGTAGTTTGATCTTTAACTAGTTAATCTAGCTGGCATGAGAATTTCAATACTTACTGCTTTCAGTTATTTTTCCCACTAAATGTCAGTTTAATTCCTTATTAAGATTATAGGTACTATTGTTTTATTGGTATTATGCATATGACCCAGTCCAATGGTATTAGTGTCTCTACCTTTTGTTTTCATGTGTTGTGCTGCTACATTATGGAATACATTTAACTGTCCAAACAGTATATATTTCTCTCACTTATTGTTAACATTCTTTAATAACTCACCACTCTGCTGAAGTATTTGTCCAAAACTTCAATAAAATTATGTATCAGTTCATACACTGCCAGTTCATTCTGAAAATCAGAAACAGATTAAAAACAAGGAATTGCAGATGCTGGTTTACAGAAAAAGACACAAAGTGTTGGAGGAACTCAGCAGGTCAGGCAATATTTCACCAGAGAAGTTACTCAGAGATGAATTACTCCAGCATTTTCGTCTTTTTTTAGTTAACCATTACTTCCCTTTCAATGTTATCAATAAATTGGATGGTTGCATGTCACGTGGGAACAGCAATTGCAGGAAGGTATGAAGAAGGGGGTTGTTGCACTAAAGTTAGGATGGAAAACAAAAACTCCTGAATAAAGATTGAAAAGTAAAAGAACATACACTGCCATTGTTGTAAATGATAAACAAGAAGAGAACAATTGCTGGAAACGTTCAGTAGATCAGACAGTGTCTTGTGGAGAATAAAAAACCCTTAATGCTTGGGTCGATGACCTTTCGTTGGAATTTTGAACAATTCTGGTGAAGGCCCACAAGCTGAGGTTTTCGAATCTGAAGCATTCTCTCCAGAGAGAATCTTCAGAAAGCTCTGTCTTTATTAAATAGAGATAGGCCTAGAAGATATAATGCGGAGGATATTTCCAGTAGAGGGCAAGTCTAGGACCAGAGGACACAGCCTCAGAATAAAAGGGCGTTCATTTAGAATGGAGATGAGGAATTTCCTTAGCCAGAGGGTGGTGAATCTGTGGAATCCATTGCCACAGACTGTTGTGGAGGCCATCATTGGGTATTTTTAAAGCGGAGGTTGATAGGAGCTTGATTAGTAAGGAAGTCAAAGGTTACGGGAAGAAGGCAGGGGAATGGGGTTGAGAAGGAAAAATAGATCAGACATGATCGAATGGCGGGGTAGACTCAATGGGCAGAATGGCCCAATTCTGTTCCTATGTCTTATGGTCTTATTTATAAAGGATTATCAAAGTATTGTGAATGGAGGGAACACTCCAATGGGGGAAAACGGTTCATCACTATCAGAACAAAGAGAAGTAAACTAACTTCTACAGATGTGCTGTAAACAACATTTTATCAGGATGCATCGTAACACAGTTTGTTAACAGCTCCGTCCAAGACTGCAAGAAATTACAGAGAATTGTGGACGCAGCTCAGACCATCACAAACCAAGCTCCATTCCATTGACTCCATCGACACTTCACGGTGCCTCGGCAAGGCCACCAGAATAATCAAGGAGGAATCTCACCCTGGACACTCCCTCTTCTCCCCTCTCCCATCAGGCAAGAGCCATACAGCTGTGAAAATGCACACCTCCAGATTCAGGGACTGTTTCTTCCCAGCTATTATCAGACAACTGAACCATTCTGTCAACGACTCAAGCAGTCCTGAGCACTCATCTATTTTATTGGAGACCCTTGGATTTTCTTTAATCGGACTCTACTGGACTTTATCTTGCACCTGTATCTGTACACTGTGGATGGCTTGATTGTAATCATGTACAGTCTTTCCGCTGACTGGATAACACAGACAAAAAGCTTTACATAGTACCTTAGTACAATAAACTAAACTAAAAACTAAAAGATTTTGCCACTGGAAAGAAAAGCTGTTGATTTGATATGATGAGTTTTCTGTAGAAACAAGTAATAGAATACATACTCAGACTAAAATAGAGCACTGTGTAATTACAGAAGTTCAGCAGATATTGATTCAATGTGCATGGTAAGCACTGTTTACCTCGGCATCATCAATCCCAATTACAACGAAGAGTGCAGCATATTGTCGATAAACTAGTTTAAAATCCTTGTATTCAACAAAGGAACACTGGAACAAAGACAGAAAGCATCCTCATTAGTTTCATGACCTTAATTTGTTATATTGATGTGTAAATCCAAATATTTTTCAAATTTAAAAATATTAATTTATTTTGCTTACTATCTTCAGTTAATTAGAGTCACACATTATATCCTAACCTCAACAACTGGATGGTAATGTGGACTTCTCTATCCGGAAGTAGCAGGGCGATCCACTCAAATGTAAGTTTCTTCCATTGATGATTCTTATTTTTTTAAAGAAGATTTTATTCTTTTCCTACTCCAAATTGTTTCTACATAGTCCTTTACAAGGTGGCTCCCACCCACTTCTTATCCACAAACCCGGTATGGTACATCTGGCTGTTGAAACTTGCTCTAACATCAAAATGCTACCTTACTGTAGCTGAAGTAAACAAGAAGACAAGACGCAAAGTGCTGGAGTAACTCAGCAGGTCAGGCAGCATCCCTGGAGAACATGGATAGGTGACTTTTCAGGTTGGGATTCTTCTTCTGACATATCAGTCTTAATAATGGTCCTGATCCGAAACATCTATCCATGCCCTGAAGAAGTTCTAGACCCGAAACGTCACCCATTCCTTCTCTCCAGAGATGCTGCCTGTCTCGCTGAGCTATTCCAGTATTTTGTGTCTAATCTGCCTGACGTGCTGAGTTACTCCAGTACTCTGTGTCTTTCCTTGGTAAACTAGCAGCAATAATTCCTTGTTTCTAAACAAGTCAAATTGGTTCTGAAATAAGCAATTACATTTTTAAGAAAGATTTATTTCCGAATCTTGAATAGATTTAGTAACTTATCAAAAGTGTTACATTTTTACCTGGTCCTTTGTACGTGATAGGCATTTTTTAATGACATCAGACTCTAACAATGTCCTTTTCTGGATTTCCATAGGCTCATAATATCGACAGAGTCTTATTTGCCCTTGCTTGTTCATCAAAAGGAAGAATTTAATCATTTTGTAAATCTCTTCAGAAAGACAAATTTTGTCCATTTATGTTTCTGAAAATAAACCAGTAAAATATAGCAATCATTACATTTATCTTTGGAATTCTGAACAACTGTGCCGTGTTAATAAATCAGATATTCTTTCGACCTTAGAGTTACAGCACAGAAACTGGCCCTTCGGCCCAACGAGCTCGCGGACAGTGTTCACCCGTACACTAACACTGTCCTCACATTAGGGACAATTTACAATTTTACTGAAGCTAATTAACCGACAAACCTGTATGTCTTTGGAGTGTGGGAGGCAACCAGAGCACCCGGAGAAACCCACGCGGTCAGAGAGAACGTAAAACTCTGTACAGACTCCATAGCACCCGCTGTCAGGGTCGAACCCGGGTCTCAGTTAATGCCCCTGTCCCACTTAGGAAACCTGAACAGAAACCTCTGGAGACTTTGTGCCCCACCCAAGATTTCCGTGCGGTTCCCGGAGGTTGCAGGTGGTTGCTGGAGGTTGCAGGTAGTGGAAGCAGGTAGGGAGACTGACAAAAACATCCAGGAACCGCACAGATACCTTGGGTGGGGTGCAAAGTCTCCAGAGGTTTCCATTCAGGTTTCCTAAGTGGGACTGGGGCATCATTAGTAGCAACTCTACCGTTGCACCACCGTGCTGCCCCAGCGTAGTTAAAACAGGAATGGTTAAATAAAGGTACTATCATTTTTAAGTTTATTGCTAAAAAGCTGAAATCATTTACAATAACTTTCACACTAGAACTCTTACTGATATGGACTGTAAATATGGAAAATTTGATTCATTAACTAATCAGTGGCCAATGTAAAATTATACCATGTGTCTATCAGATTCAATTTGTTCTGTTTTGCACTGTAGGTTGTCAAAAATAACAATATACTTAATTTCCAATTGAAATAACTGCTATTGTGAGGTTAAATGTAACTTTTTGGAACTTAAAGAAATGATTATTTAATGTTGGTGCAACATAAAAATGTGATGGAGCAGCAGTAGAGAACACCATGGAAGAATCAGAATCAGATTTGATTCGATCCTCCTACAGATTTTCAGCACAATGCTAGGCCAGCAATCTACAAGAGTACAGAATTTGAAAGCACTGTTCTCATGTGCCTCTTATTGTAAAATGAAGTGATAGGAATGACCAGGAAGCTGGTTTATCTGTTTTCTTCATCACAAGAAACCAATGAAGATCAGCGAGGGCAGAAAATGCCATTGCTGGGAAGTGGAAGCATGCTCTGTAATGTATCCTCCAAAAGAGAAATATGACCTCATACGCTTTTAAATTACTGGAACCTGTGCTGCAGAGCAATCTGATTACTTTTCAAGAACAAAATAATAAAGAGTAACTCTCAATACTATTCAGTGCAGCGGTGTCGCATTGTATAAGTTGGCTGTACACAGGTAGCCTGTAAGTGTTGCAAATAACTTTAATAATCACGTTATAAGAAGAGTAAGACACTGGGGAAGATAAAGTGCTGGAGTAACTCAGCGGTCAGGAGAACTTGGATAGGTCATGTTTCAGCTTGGGACTCTGTGTAGACTGATTGTGGAGGAGGGGGTTGGAGGAGAAAGCTGGAAGAGAGGAGGGACAGGACAAAGCCTGGCAAGTGAATGGTGGATACGTGTGAGGGTTTTTTTTTGGGGATGTGTAGGCCGGTTGAAGAACCTGATGCTTGTAGCTGTTAAGAGCATACAAGAATCTGCAGATACCGGTTTACAAAAAAGGACACAAAGTGCAAGAGTAACTCAGCGAATCAGGCAGCATCTCTGGATAACGTGGATAGGTGACGTTTTGGGTCGGGATCCTTCAGACTCAAAAATATAATGAGAACTACATTCAAAATGAACCGTCTTTTGGTTTACCTCGCAGCAACTAACTGAAGGGTAAGTCATAAAGATCAAACAGCTGCTTTAGGCAGGCCTGAATGGGGTTAATGGATACAGTGACTTCCATGCCAGTAATTTCACAGCTGCATTCCAGTTTAATTCTGCCGATACTATAAATACCTTGTTATCACTAGTTCACATGACAGGAAACCCCATTCACAGTTCAAAGCAAAATGTAATCACCCGCAAGCAAACTGAAATAAATGTAATGTGATTTGCTATTTTGAAACATTTAAACTAGAACACACCAATGGGGTAATCGTATAAATTAGATAAAATGTGCTATCCACCACCCAACCCTCACCCGACTCCTGTCTCATCACTAAACTGGTTATTCAATTGTGTTCTATTGTGCTACACTCACTATGAGTGAAAGGTTTGCCAGTGAGAGTAGCTTTGGTACTTTGTAGCCTGTCCTGGTATCCCTGCATTAGAGATAATGGCTTTCTTCTCATCATCTTCCGATCCAGGGTCAGCCATGTGGTAGCATCCTCGCAGACGGACATGCTGAGGATCTGCAAATCCTTTCACACAGATTTGTATGACAAAAAGGCCACAGACAGCACCGCCTCCCAGAACTTCCGGAGGTCTTGGAGGACAGCAAGCAGGAGAGTCTGGACCAACCACAGACCCCAGAGGAGCTGACTGACTCCATCCGTTCCTTTGACTCGAGTAAAACTCCCGGAAGCGATGGCTTACCGGCCGAGTTGTATTCAGCTCTGTGGGACTGGGTGGGCCCGGACCTGCTGGAAGTGTACAACGACATGCTTCTAGCCGGCAGCATGTCAGACTCCACAAGGAAGGGCAGCATTACCCTATTCTACAAGCAGAAGGGGAAGATGAAGGATATAAGGAATTGGAGACCCATAACATTGTTGAATGAAGATTACAAGATCCTGTCTCAGGCCATCGCCAACCGGGTCAAGTCTGCTCTGGGACGGGTGATCTACCCGGACCAAACCTGTGCTGTACCTGGCAGGAAAATGTGCGACAGCATAGCGCTGCTGAGAGATACCATTGCCTACATGCAGGAGAGACGGGTGGATGCCTGCTAAGTCAGCTTGGACCAGGAGAAGGCCTTCGGCAGGATATCGCACACGTACATGAGGGACGTGCTCTCCAGAATGGGTTTTGGGGAGGGAATCCGAAATTGGATCAAACTGCTCTACACCAATATCCGTAGTGCAGTCCAAATCAATGGGTGGGAATCAGACAGTTGCCCTGTAAGGTCTGGGGTCGTGCCGGGTCTCTCTCCTGTCTTGTTTGTCTGCTGTATTGAACCTTTTGCCGAGTCCATCAGGAAGGATGCGAGCATAAGAGGAGTGACATTGCCAGGCAGTGGGGGCACTCAAGTCAAAACCTCCCTGTACATGGACAATGTCGCCGTCTTCTGCTCGGATCCAGGAGCGGTCCGCAGAGTGATTAGTATCTGCAACCAGTTTGAGTCGCCCACGGGAGCCAGGGTGAACCGCAGGAAGAGCGAGGCTATGCTCTTTGGCAACTGGCCCGACCGATCTTCTGTCCCCTTCACCATCAAGCCGGACTTCTTGAAGGTGATGGGGATCTGGTTCGGGGGGCTGAGGCGCGTAACAAGAATTGGCTGGAGCGGATAGCCAAGGTGGGGAAGAAGCTGGAGCTGTGGAGGCAACTCCATAACCGGAAAAAATTTGGTCATCAGGTGTGAGGTGCTCTCAGGGCTGCTGTACTTGGCGCAAGTGTGGCCTGTCCCTCCCTCCTACGCCACAGGGTTCACCCGGGCTATCTTCCAGTTCATCTGGGGGTCGATGATAGACCGGGTGCGACGGGCCACAATGTACAAGTCAGCAGACAACAGGGGTAAATGCGTGCCCACGTCGCCCTCACCCTGATGACCACCTTCGTGTGTGGCTGCATCAGGCGGAGTGTAGAGCCATGGCACGTGGGCACCAAGTGTCACTACCTGCTGAGGTTTCACCTGTCCACGGTGTTGCGAAGGATGGGCCTGACGCAGATGCCACGCAATGTGCCAGTCAGCTGGACATTGCCGCCCCATCTGTCATCTGTGGAAAGGTTCTTTTGGACCAACACCTTTGACCACATGTCCATTGGGCAGTGGTCAGCACGGAATGTCCTGCAGGCACTGCAGGGAAAGGACTCGATGGATCCGGTGGCGTGGTTCCCAGAGCAGACTGCCCAGCTTGTCTGGTAAAGTGCCTCATCGCCAGAATTCACCAACAAGCACCAAGACCTGGCTTGGCTGGCGGTGAGGGGAGCCCTCCCAGTCAGATCCTTCCTGCACCGTCGGAACCTCACTACCAGTGCACGCTGCCCTCAGGACGGCTGCTATGGAGAGGAGACGGTTGCCCACCTCTTTGCAGAGTGTGGATTTGCAAAAAGAGTCTGGAGAAGTATGAAAGGGTCCCTGGAACTCTTTATCCCAAATAGCTCCGTCACAGAGGACTCTGTGATTTACGGACTGTTCCCAGGGACACATTCAGAGACTGACATCGAGTGCTGCTGGAGGGTCATCAACTCGGTGAAAGACGCTCTTTGGTCTGCCCGAGCGTTGTTCACCACCCAGCGGAGCGAGATGTCCGTCAGGGAATGTTGTCGATTGGCCCGCTGCAGACTGCAGGAGTACGTGCTGAGGGACGCACTGAAGCTCGGTGCAGCCAACGCCAAGGCTCGGTGGGGGAGGACCACAGTCTAGGGTCCTTCCACTGATGGACATGGACATGGACATGGGGGGCACGGTATGGTGATTTTTTAAAAATTCTCTTTTATTATATTGTTTACTGAGTACCATGATCACATTCTGTTGTGCTGCTACAAGGAAGAATGTCATTGTTCTATCTGGGACATCTATCTATATCTCTATTATACTAAAACTTTGTTCTTAACATTCTAAATGTCTGGGTGAGCCAGGTTGTGTTGGCTCTGATTTAATCTCCTTAATTTGTGCCTTCTCCTAAACGCTAGGGCACAGCCTTCCCATTTTCACTCATGCTACTCACATTCTTTACGCCGACCGGATACATATTTTCCTGTTGCATTTCAATCCATATTTAAAAAGTAACTAACCTTTTAATAACAGATTCAAAATATTAAGGTTTTCAAAGTTCTAATTTTGAAGGAAAAAATGCCGACTGACGTCACAATCAACTCGCTAGGCACAACAGCACACTCCGTGCGGGAGGGGCACTCAAACGCTCAATACACAACAATAAATCCGACTGACGTCAGACCAGAACACTCTGCGCGGGAGGGGCATTCAAGTTCTCCAATTACTTTTTCAAGCTCGGGGCTTGGGATGGGGCCGAGACTGGCGACCCAAAAAGAAGCTGCCGGTGGAACCAAGAATGAGCCGGGATCAGGGACGAGCCCGGAGATGAAGTTGGGGCCTGGACTGGAGACCATGCAGTGCCCCCTCTCTCTCTCTGCTCTCTCTCTCACTGCCTCTCTCTCTGCCCCCTCTCTCTCTGCCCTCTCTCTTCTCCGCTCTCTCTTCTCCGCCATCTCTCTGCTTGCTCTTTCTCTCTCTCTCTCTCTCTCTCTCTCTGCCTCTCCCTATCTGCCCCTCTCTCTCTCTCTGAGCTCTCTGCCATCTTTCTCTCTCTCTCTCTGTCTCTCTCCCCCCCTCTTTTCCCTCTCTGCTCTCTGCCCCCACTCTCTCTCTGCGCCCTCTCTCTCCCCCTTCCTCTCTACCACATCTCCCTCTCTAGGGAGTGGTGAGTATTGGAACCTATAGGTGATTGTGTTTGGGGACCAGCCCTCCCCTCTGCCGCCGCGCTCCCCCCCCACCCCTCCCCCTCTAGCCCCCTACCACTCCCTCTACTCCCTCCCTCTCTCTCTCTGCCCGCTCACTCTCTCTACCCCACTGCCTCTCTACACCCCTCCCTCTCTAGGGAGTGGTGAGCATTGGGACCTATGGGTTAGTGGTGGAGTATTGCGTTCGGAGACCAGCCCTCCCCTGTGACGCCGCGCGCCGCCCCCCTCTCCACATCCACACCCTCCTCCCTCCCCTTCCCTATCTACCCCCTCCCCCGCCCTCACTACTACCCCCCCCCCCCCCCCCCCAGCCGTGCCTGCGCAGTTGGGGGCTATGCAGGAGTGGATTGGGGAGGGGATGGGGGAAAAGGAGTGAAGGAATAATAATATAACAAGAGTTAGTGAGTGTGTGTGTGTGTGTGTGGTTATTGTGTGTGACGCCGCAGATTCCCCCCTCCCCCCCTGCAAACGCTGCAATGGGTCCCACTTGGTCCAGTATACCATTAAAAGTGTTGGCTTGTTTGTCTGTCTGTCTGTCTGTCTGTCTGTAAGATCAAGGAACTACGCCAAAACAGCACACAATAGCGCAATTGTTTTTGCAGAATCTTACTCAGCTTTTTCCCGTGGTCGTATCATGTTTCTTTACATTTTATGTTATAATTCACAAGTTATTGATATTTAAAGTTTTTAAAAAGCCAACTTTGAAAATAATAATTGCCTGTGAGTGGGAGACTTTTCTAGCAGCTTCCAGTGATGATGTCACAATGGCATTTCACATTCGTCCAATCACAATGGGATCTCATTTATACAAGCTGCCGTGAAGATTTCGAAAACCGAAAATGACATCACAATGTGATCTCTGCTGCTGATCTCTGTTGTAAGGAGTGGGACATAGAGGGGAGATTTAAAAGTTTTAAAGTGACATTTAAAAGTTGGATTTCTTCAAATCTGCACTGGCAGTTAGGCAGATATGATGTCACAATGCCCTTCGGCTACAATGTTTCTATCCCAGAACACCGAGTCCTTCACGGCAAATGTCCTTCAGGGAAATAATCTGCCGGCAAAGCAAAGTTTAATGATTAGATTTGGATAACAAACAAAGCCTTGTCGGTGGCACTGACATCACATTAAATCATAGTGCAATTGCATTTTTTTAAAAGTTTAAAATGACCTGCACAGTTGGGGGCTCTGAGTGAGTGGTGGAATATTGCATTGGGGGAATTGGGGGAACGGGTGAGTGGTGGAATCTTATGTTGGGAAACGGGTTGCATTGGAGGGCCAGGCCTCCCGTGTGACAGAGACCAAACGGGTGAGTGGTGGAATCTTACGTTGGGGAACGGGTTGTGTTGGGGGACCAGGCCTCCCATGGGGGCTCTGGGTGAGTGGTGGATTATTGCGTTGGGGGAATGGGTGAGTGGTGGATTATTGCATTAGGGGATGGGGCCCAACGGGTCCCACTTGGTCTAGTATGACAATAAAACACTCTTGACTCTTGTCAGAGATTGCCAGCAAAACTAAAGCAAATTGATGGCAGCATCTGCAGAGGTATCTGAACACGACCTTTCAGTAAGGACCAAGGCAACTCTAATACTGTTCTGCCAGACTATCCAGTCCATTTAAAGGGCTCGAACCAAACATACAACTGTCAATTACCCTCCAATTATGCTGCTGTCCCTCTGAGTTCCTCCAGCAGTTTGTTTTTTTTGCTACAGATTCTATGTTCTTGCTTTCAATAATACACTACCATGCTCCTTCCTCAAAATGGCCACGATCATTGGATAGTGATCAAAGGATAGTGGTTATTTCCAGTCCTCTCTCCTTTCCCACTTGTGCACAGTAGCATTTAGATTACACACTCCTGGAACTGGCCAAGATAGATATATCCTGCAAACTTGCCTTCTGATGATCGAAATACGAGTGGTTATTCTTTCAGCTACTAGCTAAAGTCAAAGTCAATTTTATTCGTCATATGCACCCAAAGGTGCGATACACTTAAAAAGAACACACAATACACAATAAGATTTAACATAAACATCCACCACAGCATTCTTCACTGTGGTGGAAGGCAACAAAGCTCAGCCAGTCCTCCTCCTTTGTTCACCCGTGGTCGGGGCCATAAACCCTCCGTAGTCGCCGGTACGGACGGCCCGATGTACAGGCCCTCTCGTCAGGATGATCAAAACTCCGACGTCGGGATGGTCAAACACACTCTTCAGCCTGGAGCACCCGAATCGGCACTTTCCTACCTGAGACCGTGGCTTCAGGATGTTATAGGCCGTAATCCGGTGCTTGGTGCTCTTCTCTGGCGATCCCCGGCAAGGGATCTCAGACTCCAGATGGTAAGTCCACGCCACGCCTGCGGCTAGAGGCTCCGCAGACCACAGCCCCATGATGCAAAAGTCACCAGGCCAGCGATCGGAGCACTCCTCTCTGGCGACCCCCGGCAAGGGTTTGCACGCTCCGCGATGGAAAAGTCCATGCTGTGCCTGCTGCTGATGCTCCAGGCCCGACTCCGGGAAAGGCTGCTCCAATCCATGCTGTTAGGTCACGAGGGAGGCGACATGGAAAAAGTCGCCTCTCCGTCGAGGAGGCGACCAAAAGCCGCCCCCCCCACCCCACCCCCCCATACAAGACACACCAAGAGACACCTAAACTAACATTATACACACCAAAAAAAGTTGAATTAAAGAACATGCTGCTGGCAGGGCAGCCGACTCGCAGCGCCCCCACCGACCAACCTACTTGGGTCTTGGGTGTTTAAAAGCTAAATTCTATTAGAAATATCTCTCAATCCCTTTCTGTTTCACAGCATCCAATATGATCAAAGACTAGCCCCACCCTGGCCATTCTTTCTTCTTCCTGCTTCCTTCCAACAGAAGGTACAGAAGCTTGAAGGCATGTACCACCAGACTCAGGAACAGCAACTTCCCGTCCGTTATCAGGCTTGTGAATGTTCCATCCATGAGCTAGGGTACTGTTTGATTCACGGACAATGGACTTTGTCTACAGAGCTACAATGCTGAGAACTATATTCTGTTCTCTATGTCTTCCCCTTTACTCTATCTATCGCATAAGTTTGAACTGATTGTATCAATGTATGGCGTATCGTATGCCAGCATCTCTGTAGAACATGGATAGGCAACGTTGCGGGTTCTTGGTCTCTGATTGAAGGACTCCATTTTGTGCTGTAAAAATAAGGAACCGCAGATGCTGGTTTACAAAAATAAAGGACACAAAATGCTGGAGTCACTCAGGGGGTCAAGCAACATCCCTGGAGAACATGGATGTGTAGTCTGAAGAAGTCCCAACCCGAAACTTGACCTATCTATGTTCTCCAGAGATGTTGCCTGACCCGCTGAGTTACCCCAGCACTTTTTCTTTTTTCCCCGTAAACCAGCATCTGCAGTTCCTTGTTCCTGCAGTATGCAATGTAGTCCCACATCAGCGACATAGAACCATAGCTTGAAGTGGGCAGTATTTTAGTACTTGAACCAATTTTCACGTTTTTTAAATTTATCCAATTTAGCCGTTTTTTTTGGAAGGATCCCGACCCAAAAGGTTAACGAATGCTGCCCTGTTAGTCCAGCACTTTGCGTCCTTTAGTGTCAACTCGTAACTCAATTTACTGTCGTTTAACAATCCTCTACCCTAGCTATGTGTTTCACCTTGACTAACTTAATGACTCATTATTTTATGCAGGAATTATGACAACATTTTAAAGCCATTTGGACAGGTACATCGATAGGAAAGGTTTAACATACTAGTCAAACGCGGGCAGGTGGGATTAGCGGAGATAATTAATCGTGGTCAGCATGGGTAAATTCGGCAGAAGGGCCTGTTTCCGTGATGTATGTCTGTTTTACCTCCTGTCTTTGACAATTATCAAATTACCTGATGGAACTCCAAAGCGAACAGCCTGACGAACTGAAAACTACTTATCATCCCTTCAACCGCCAGAAGAGCGGTCCTGACCCCGCAAGATCGCCTATCCGTGTTCTCCAGAGATAGACATAGAGTGCTGGGGCAACTCAGGCAGCATCTCTGGAGAGAAGGAATAGGTGACGTTTGGGGGGTCGAGACCCTTCTACAGACAGATGCCGTTCCTCCTCCTCCCGCCGCCGCTGCTGCTGCTCGCGCTCTCTCTCTTTGGCGAAATCCCAGGTCGTGAACGAGCGCGCCCCCTCCCCTGACCCACGTGACGCCGCCCCTTCCCCTCGGGATCGGAGCGCGTGCCCCACGACGACCCCCCCGGGCGCGCGCTCGCACCCGCGGCGTGAACCCGCGCGCCGCCGGGAGCGCGCACTCGTCCCACAATGCAGCGCGCCGCCATATTCTGCAGAAAGAATGTCCATGGCGGCTCGCTGGCGGCGCTGAGGCTCGTCGTCGGGCTCTGCTCCTCCTCCCTCCCCTCCTGATATACAGTTATAATAATAACCTTATTCATTAATAACAATAATAAACATGGATGAACACTCTGTGGGCATGTCCTCGCATACTAGCCCCGGTGGCGCTTTGCTGGGCCCGGGAAACAACGGGAACGGCGTTAACAACAACAACAACGGCGGCGGAGTGTGGCAGCAGCAACAGCCGCTGCAGCAGCAGGCGATGGGCCAGCAAGAGGAGCTGCAGCGGCCCCACTACACCATCCCCGGCATCCTACACTACATCCAGCACGAGTGGGCCCGCTTCGAGATGGAGCGAGCTCACTGGGAGGTGGAGAGAGCCGAGCTGCAGGTAGGGATGAACAGGGCAGGCGTTGGCTGACCCCAGTCAGCCAAAGGCCGGGGGAAGGGATGGGATAGGGGTCGGAGCAGTAGCTGGTATTTACCCAAATGTGGAAGCCTTCTCGCCGCCGCCGCCATTTTGGTTTCCAATATGGCGCCAGCCTGCTGACTAAAGCTTGGGACAATTTGCGTGTGTGTGTCTCTGTCTGTGTGCGTCTCTCTCTCTCTCTCTCTCTCTCTGTGTGTTTGTGTGCTTGTCTCAATCCCTCTATCCACCCCTTCACTCACACACCTCCAGTCCACCAACCATCCATCCCACTCACCGCTTGAACCTGTGCCCACTTAGCACGTCCCCTCCATCAGATCACAAGGGGTTTCCCTGAGCTCAGGCTACCTGTTTTTAAACAATGTGGGGAGACACAGTGCTGGAGTAACTCGGCTGGTCAGGCAGCATCTCTGGAGAAAATGAATAGGTGATGTTTCGTGTCGAGACTTCTTCAGACTGGACCAGTATCTGCAGTTCCTTATAATTTGGGGTTGTTTGGCTATTGCACATACTCGCGCAGTATTTCAGGAACACTTGATGTCGGGGTGACTCGCGTTGTGTCACTTGACCAAAGCTAACAACCTAGACACAAAAAAACCGTTTCCCTTAAAGTGCTTCAGACGTGTTCTTGAAAGTTTGAATTGATTAGAGCATCAGATGTGAAATAACGTTCTATTGTGTACGTTCGGCTTGAGAACAGCCTATCTATCTTGTTGTATTAATCTGCAACCTGCATTTGTTGTGGATAATAAGTACTAGTAAAATATATTTTAAAGTAAACGTGGTGGAACACCCAAGATAAAGTTTGATTTTATAGTTCAGTAATTTGCTGCCTTTATTGTACTTTATGTCACTTACGTTTAAATGTAACTCCACCTTCTGTTTGTGAACGAGACGTGAACTAACTATTGCTTGAAATCATACCTTATCGTTCCATACACAGCGTGCAATGCAATGACGTGTTGAGCATCGGCAAAGTAAACATTGGGAAGGAATTCTCTTCAAATTTTAGTCATGCTTAGGATGTGATTGGTTTGTAAATTTTCACACGTATATTTTAAACCAATGTTTTAGACATTGAGCATACGTCATGTATAATGTGACTCGGCATAATTAGAAATCCCATTATGCCCAGAAAAGCGCATGGCATCTGTAACTATAAGCAGAAAATTTGGAGACCAATGGATTATTTTTATTAGCAGGGAAATTCTATGGTTGCTTATTACTTAAAAATCAGTTCACTTTATGGAGACATTTTTAGTCGTTGTTACATTTAAGACCCCCTTCATAGTCCAGTGATTTGGTATCCTTCGTTAAAGATAATGAATTTCTATACTCAATGTATATTTCAAGCATTTTGTATTGCATGATTACATTCTCTTTTGTGGAAATAAAAACATAGAATGGCATTGATATTGAATTATTTCCCCCCACATATTCCCATAAATTTACTCTACAGTTTTAAAAATATTAACGTGTCATCTTGGCTGAATGGCAACGTGTGCCTTGGTGGGGGGGTGGGGGGGGGGGGGGTGGGACAGCAGCAACCACCCCGTACACACACACACTAACTACCCCCCACACACACACCCTCCTTGATATTATATTAATATTATTTATTTGCTCCTTTTACCCCATCCCTGCCCTATCCATTGACGCTTGGCATCCAACTCGCAGGCGCGTCTAGAGAGTGGAGCAGATACAGAGAGAGGGGGTGGAAGGGAGGGGGGAGAGAGAGAGTGGGCGGAGGGGAGGCCCGAGGGGGGGGGGGGGGGGGGGAGAGAGAGAGAGAGGTTGGAGGCCCGAGCTGCGGGAGAGGACGCGCCGGGGGGAGAGAGGGGGGGGGAGGGTGCCCGGGGGGGGGGGGGGGGGGTGAGAGGGGAAAGATTGTGTGTAAATATTTTACCGTAAGGTGTCGTTTTTCGGAGCAGATGTGATCACACACACACGATCAGACTTTTTATAGTTACTAGACCAAGGGGGTCCTGTTCCCTCGGGGAGTGGGGGGAAGGGAAGAGAAGGGAGCTGGGTGCGGGCAGCGGGCCATGCGTCAACCTAAGGACTTCATTCAAGCTTCAGAGCCCGAGTATGGGGGGTGGGGGGGAGAGAGGAGGAAGAGTGAGGAGAGGAGGAAGGGAGCGAGCAACGGGGCATGCGTCAACCAAAGGACTTCAGCGGCTTCAATCTAGAGCCCGGGGGGGTAGGGTAGAGGGGTTGGAGGGTTACGTCACTCGCAGCCCGTGGAATATAGCGCGAACAGAGACATTGTGACGTGCCCATCTAGTTTATTTTCAAACATTTGTGAAAATTTTCATAAATAACTCAAGCTCGAATTTTTCAGGTAAGATGATTTTGGACTCCCGGATAAAACTCTACAAGAATATGTTAAAATGTTACCGTTTTGGGGAGGGCTGGTCCCCCAATGCAATATTCCTCCTCTCCACCGATTCCAATATTGGTGGCCGGAGAGAGGAGAGGGGAGGGGGGGCTTTCTGGAGCACTAGTATGGGTGTTGTGGGCTGAACGGACTGGTTTCCAGAGGGCTAGTATGGACATTGTGGGCCGAATGGATTCTTGGGCTGGCGGCTCAGTCACTCAAGCCTGTTGTGCAGGCAGCTCACTCACGGCTAGTGGGCTGGCAGTTGACTCACGGCTATTCCTTGAAATTCCATTTCAAGCTGGGTGCAAGGCCACCAAATTCAAGTGCAGTTTCATACCATTTCAAGCAGGTGCAAGGCCACTAAAGACAGCGAGTCGTGATCTCTCCCTCCTCCATCTTGCAGAGACTGAGCCACACCCACACTTCTGGGTTTTATAGTCCCTCCCACCAGAAGGGGCGTGGCCTTCATGGCGTGATTGACAGGAGAGAGAATCTCAACATTTTTTAACCACTAATAACTCTTTTATTTTTCATCGATGGGAAAACTCCTCGGCAGCTGATGAGCGATGGGGGACTGAGTAAGATGGCCAAAAATTACAGCCGTACGTGTGGCGTTTCTTCTAAAATCAATATAAAGTGCAAACAGGAAGTGGTCAAGATTAGACTTTTAATTATATATTAGGTAAGGCAACTTTAATTTAGAAAGGCAACTTTAACTAGGCAAGGCAACTTTAACTAGGCAAGGCAACTTTAACTAGGCAAGGCAACTTTATTTAGGCAAGGCAACTTTATTTAGGCACGGCATCTTTAATTAGGCAAGGCAACTTTAATTAGGCAAGGCAACTTTACTTAGGCAAGGCAGCTTTAGCATCTCCAAACCATAGGACACACCAGGCTTTATCATTTCCAAACCAAAGGCAACACAGCTTTAGCATTTCCAAACTATATTTTTAAACCACATTAAGGGCACTGACAGGTCAGTAAAACTACTCGCAGTTTAGTTGACATGTGTTCAGTGTTATTCACAGCTCAGAGTGAGAGACGTGATCCTCTCGCTTCCCCCATCTTCCAGAGACTGACTGAGGCACAACACTTCTGGGTTTTATAGTCCCTCCGGAAGGGGCGGGCCTTCAGGAGAGAGCATCTCAACATTTTTTAAACACTAATGACTATTTTATTTTTCATCGATGGGAAAAATCCTCTTGTCCTGTGCAGCTGAGGGGGACTGAGTAAGATGGCCAAAAATCACAGCCGTAAGTGGCAGCGTTTTTTCTTAAATCAATAGACAGAACAACAGGAAGTGGTCAAGATCAGACTTTTAGTATTATAGATATATATGATATGATATGATATGATGATACGAGGTTTGTGAACACTTAGCTTCAGTTTCAGGCACTTGCCAGGAATAGTAATAGAGCTACATAAAAAAGCTGGAGAAACTCAGCGGGTGCAGCAGCATCTGTGGAGCGAAGGAAATAGGCAATGTTTCGGGCCGAAACCCTTCTTCAGAGTTTCTCCAGCTTTTGCGTGTACCTTGGATTTTCCAGCATCTGCAGTTCCTTCTTAAACATAGTAATAGAGCTAATGACTGAGAAAAAAGTTTCTAATGGGGACCAAAAGTAATGGTCCTGGTCATCCCAATGTTATTATGGAGGAAAGTTCAGTTCATCTGGTGCTGACAAGCAATGTAGCAATGCAGGGATGTCGTAGGTTGGTGAAGTAAATCTGGGTATGGTCAGCCATGTGCAGAGACTCACAATGCCTTCAATGTTCAACTATTTCAGAATTGTACCATTGAATACTATTGTTACCCTTTGAAGTAGCCATGGCTGAATAATTTTGAGCACGAAACATTGTGCTCATAACATTGCACACGAGCTGTATTCATTTCACTTGCACTTTTATGTGCAATGTGACTAATAAACCCGTATTGTATTGTATTGTATGTTAAATTTAACTTGGTGGATTCAATTGCATGGTGGTAGATTGAGGTAACAGTTATGGGTTTGTAAGATTCAATGAAGCATCAATTTCTGTACATTGTTGTGATTAAATGTAATGCTCTTTTTATTGAAATGGAGAATGCCAGTAGTAAAGGAGCCAAATTATCACCAGTAGTGAAATGTTAACTGATCCCAACTATTTGTTAGATAAACTGTGTTAATGGCACAGGCCATCATTTAAACAGCTTTAGGCAAGGGGCAGATGTGAGGTTAGATGTAAGAATCCCAAATTGTTACCTGAATTGAGTTCTCCACAAATAAATCTTGTGCACTGCCTTGCTATTGATGTGCATTTAATTGTTGTAGTTCAGTGCTGGATGCACACCATGAAAGTAATCACTAGATAACAAAATTTGTTCGGCATGGACTAGTAGGGCCGAGATGGCCTGTTTCCGTGCTGTAATTGTTATATGGTTGTTATAACTTGATAATTGCTAACTTATTCTAATAAATCACCACTGTTTTGAAAATAAATTATTACAGTAGTGAAGGCTTATTTGAGATTTGTAATTATTCAGATTTTTAATCTCAGGCAGATTTACTTTTATTTTCCTTCTGTCTTTTTCACATCTCTTTCTCTCCATTATTTTCCTTTACCTGATTTGACATTGAATTCACAAGCTTCAATTTATTATTTTTACTTTTTCTGTGTACTGGAATCTTTGAAATCGCATTGTTTAAGAAGATTCACTGTTGATCCTGCTGTTCATTGTGACTCAAATGTTTGTTTCATTTGTTATCGTCATCAGTTTTGATTTGTTGCAATTGTGTGGGCAAAATTCTACCCCCTCATCCTTTGAGTCCAAGTAAATGTGCAATCTTGTTAGCTGCCCATTCGCAATAATCCTCCTGTTTCTGCCCTCCTGTTTTAGGACAAGGGGTCACGGTTTAAGGATAAAGGAGAAATCCTTTAGGACCGAGATGTGAAAAACATTTTTCACACAGTGAGTGGTGAATCTCTGGAACTCTCTGCCACAGAAGGTAGTTGAGGCCAGTTCATTTGCTATATTTAAGAGGGAGTTAGATGTGGCCCTTGTGGCTAAAGGGATCAGGGGGTATGGAGAGAAGTCAGGTACAGGATACTGAGTTGGATGATCAGCCATGATCATATTGAATGGCGGTGCAGGCTCGAAGGGCCGAATGGCCTACTCCTGCACCTATTTTCTATGTTTCTATGCTTATAATAGGACAAAAATGGTCAATTGAGTGTGCACGTGACAATATATTACAACTGGCAAAATCTTTGCAATGGAGTATCAGTGAAATGGGTCATGTTCTACTTCAGAACAAAGCACGCTCTTTCACTTGAGCATTTAGAATTACTTTATTTTTTTATTCTAGTCAAGTGACTGATTGTTTGGTTCAGCATGTAAACAGGCCCTTCGGCACACAGAGTCCACACCGACCATGATCACCTGTTCACACTAGTTTTATGTTAGTCTGCTTTCTCATCCACTCCCTACAAAGGGCAATTTACAGAGGTCAATTAACCTACACATCTTTAGAATGTGGGAGGAAATTGGAGCACCCCGAAGAAACCCACACAGTGGATGAGCTTAGAGTCTGGATAGACACCTGGAAGTATGATGTTGTGGCGATCAGTGAAACGTGGTTGCAGGAGGGCTGTGATTGGAAACTAAATATTCCAGGATTTCGTTGCTTCAGGTGTGATAGAATTGGAGGGGCAAGAGGTGGAGGTGTTGCATTGCTAGTCAGGGAAGATATTACAGCAGTGCTTTGGCAGGATAGATTGGAGGGCTCATCTAGGGAGGCTATTTGGGTGGAATTGAGAAGTGGGAAAGGTGTAGCAATACTTATAGGGGTGTATTATAGACCGCCAAACGGGGAACGAGAATTGGAAGAGCAAATATGTAAGGAGATAGCAGATATTAGTAGTAAGCACAAGGTAGTGATTGTGGGAGATTTCAACTTTCCACACATAGACTGGGAAACACATTCTGTAAATGGGCTGAATGGGTTGGAGTTTGTAAAATGTGTGCAGGATAGTTTTTGCAGCAATACATAGAGGTACCTACTAGAGGAGGGGCAGTGCTGGACCACCTGTTAGGAAATGAGATGGGACAGGTGGCGGAGGTATGCGTTGGGGAGCACTTCGGGTCCAGTGATTACAATACCATTAGTTTCAATATAATTATGGAGAGGGTCAGAACTGGACCTAGGGTTGAGATTTTTGATTGGAGAAAGGCTAACTTTGATGAGATGCGAGATGATTTAAAAGGAGTGAACTGGGACATTTTGTTTTATGGGAAAGATGTAGAAGAGAAATGGAGGACATTTAAAGGGGAAATTTTAAGAGTACAGAATCTTTATGTTCCCGTTCGGTTGAAAGGAAACAGTAAAAATTGGAAAGAGCCCTGGTTTTCAAGGGAAATTGGACATCTTGTTCGGAAAAAGAGGGAGATCTACAATAATTATAGGCAGCATGAAGTAAATGAGGTGCTTGAGGAGTATAAGGAATGTAAAAAGGATCTTAAGAAAGAAATTAGAAAAGCTAAAAGAAGATATGAGGTTGCTTTGGCAAGTAAGGTGAAAGTAAATCCAAAGGGTTTCTACAGCTATATTAATAGCAAAAGGATAACGAGGGATAAAATTGGTCCATTGGAGAGACAGAGTGGACAGTTATCTGCAGAGCCAAAAGAGATGGGGGAGATATTGAACAATTTTTTTTCTTCGGTATTCACCAAGGAGAAGGATATTGAATTATGTGAGGTAAGGGAAACTAGTAGAGTAGCTATGGATACTATGAGGTTCAAAGTAAAAGAAGTACTGACACTTTTGAAAAATATAAAAGTGGATAAGTCTCCAGGTCCTGACAGGATATTCCCTAGGACATTGAGGGAAGTTAGTGTAGAAATAGCCGGGGCTATGACAGAAATATTTCAAATGTCATTAGAAACGGGAATAGTCCCCGAGGATTGGCGTACTGCGCATGTTGTTCCATTGTTTAAAAGGGTTCTAAGAGTAAACCTAGCAATTATAGACCTGTTAGTTTGACTTCAGTGGTGGGCAAATTAATGGAAAAGATACTTAGAGATAATATATATAAGCATCTAGATAAACAGGGTCTGATTAGGAACAGTCAACATGGATTTGTGCCTGGAAGGTCATGTTTGACTAATCTTCTTGAATTTTTTGAAGAGGTTACTAGGGAAATTGACGAGGGTAAAGCAGTGGATGTTGTCTATATGGACTTTAGTAAGGCCTTTGACAAGGTTCCTCATGGAAGGTTGGTTAAGAAGGTTCAACTGTTGGGTATAAATGCAGGAATAGCAAGATGGATTCAACAGTGGCTGAATGGGAGAAGCCAGAGGGTAATGGTGGATGGCTGTTTATCGGGTTGGAGGCAGGTGACTAGTGCCTCAAGGATCTGTGTTGGGTCTTTTGTTGTTTGTCATGTACATCAATGATCTGGATGAAGGTGTGGTAAATTGGATTAGTAAGTATGCAGATGATACCAAGATAGGGGGTGTTGTGGATAATGAAGAGGATTTCCAAAGTCTACAGAGTGATTTAGGCCATTTGGAAAAATGGGCTGAAAGATGGCAGATGGAGTTTAATGCTGATAAATGTGAGGTGCTACACCTTGGCAGGACAAATCAAAATAGGACGTACATGGTAAATGGTAGGGAATTGAAGAATACAGTTGAACAGAGGGATCTGGGTATAACCGTGCATAGTTCCTTGAAGGTGGAATCTCATATAGATAGGGTGGTAAAGAAAGCTTTTGGTATGCTAGCCTTTATAAATCAAAGCATTGAGTATAGAAGCTGGGATGTAATGTTAAAATTGTACAAGGCATTGGTGAGACCAAATCTGGAGTATAGTGTACAATTTTGGTCGCCCAATTATAGGAAGGATGTCAACAAAATAGAGAGAGTACAGAGGAGATTTACTAGAATGTTGCCTGGGTTTCAACAACTAAGTTACAGAGATAGGTTGAATAAGTTAGGTCTTTATTCTCTGGAGCGCAGAAGGTTAAGGGGGGACTTGATAGAGGTCTTTAAAATGATGAGAGGGATAGACAGAGTTGATGTGGACAAGCTTTTCCCTTTGAGAATAGGGAAGATTCAAACAAGAGGACATGACTTCAGAATTAAGGGAGAGAAGTTTAGGGGTAATATGAGGGGGAACTTCTTTACTCAGAGAGTGGTAGCGGTGTGGAATGAGCTTCCAGTGGAAGTGGTGGAGGCAGGTTCATTGGTATCATTTAAAAATAAATTGGATAGGCATATGGATGAGAAGGGAATGGAGGGTTATTGTATGAGTGCAGGCAGGTGGGACTATGGGGAAAAAAAAGTTGTTCGGCATGGACTTGTAGGGCCGAGATGGCCTGTTTCCGTGCTGTAATTGTTATATGGTTATAGTTGCAGGGAGAACGTCCAAACACCAGCACACAAGATCGGGATCGAACCCGGCTTCTGGCGCTAGGAACAACAGCTCTACTAGCTGTGCCATAATGGCACCTAAATATTGTGTAGTAAGCTGTGGTTTATGTATTGTGTAGATTTACAGCATAATCTCAGTACTCCTTGTATTCTATGCCTCCTGGTTTATTCATTTACATGTTCCAGAGTGTTTACATTTTTGCTTTTTTTAAATATTTTTGTAATTATTTTGATTTTATAATATTTCTGAATATCAATGACATTTACAAGCAATCAGTTGTGTAAAGGTTTGTTGCAGTGGTAGGGCAGGATAGGGTTTTGTCTGTTTCATAGGATTTTTTAAATCATACAAAGGCTCAACATTGACAATTGGGTCAACTGGAATGAACAAATGGACTTTAGTAGACCTTCAAAAGATAAGTGTGTAAGAAGGAGCTGCAGATACTGGTTTAAAACAAAGATAGACACGAAGCTGGAGTAACTCAGCGGGGAAAGGCAGCATCTCTGGAGAGAAGAAATGGGTGACGTTTTGGGTCGAGACCCTTCTTATCCTCAAAAGATAAGTACAGCCTTCACGCATAGGTCAATAATACTACTGGTGCTAACTGGCAGCAAAATCTTGCATGATACACATAAAGGCAGTGAGTCATGATAATATTTTTTATTCATGAGCTAATACTTCATCATTAATCATATTGCATCTCAATAAAAATATTCCAATATCACAAATGAAGTATATTTTAAATTTGGTTTCTGTTGCAATGTAGCAATAAATATATGTACTCTGATTAAAAAGGTGAGTCAGTTGTATATATTTAGAAAAGGTGGGAGGAGGAGAACTGGATATGTATTTTAAGCTGCTCTTGGGGAAAAAAGCATTTCAGGCTCCTGTTGTGAAACAGACAGTATTGTTTTAGATCGAAATTAAACTCCACTTTATGATCTTTAATTTCGCCAATTTTTGAGCTGCATAAAATAGACTTCAAAACTATAGTCGAATTTAGATTCAGTACTACTGTATTGCAAGTTACTTGATTAAATATAGTTGGTGGTATGGCTACAAATAGCTGGGAGACTAAGGATTTGGCCTATGTGATGTGGGTTCAGATCAGTATGTTTGGTTTGAAGACTGGGATCTGGATTGTTTGTGACTTCCAAGGCTTCATACCTGGGTTGTAGTTGCAATTCAACTTTTTCTTTAGATGACCATTTTCTTTTGTTTACAAAATATTTTTAGTTTGTGAAGGTCAGACTTTCCACTTCTTTTTGACTTGTATTTCTATTTTTAGATTTGTTTTATTTTGCAATTTAGCTGTAGTATTTGATCAGAGACCACAGATTGGTTTGTAAAGCAGCATTGATGGAAATTATTTTAACATTCATTTTGATAAACACCAAGAAAAAGTGCAGGATAAATCATTATGCATGGGATTGAGGGTGCAAAGCACAAGAGATAATTAAAAAAACCTGTGGAAAATAGGGAGGTTTTGAATTGTGAATTATGCAATGAGGTTGAATAAAATTGACCATTTGTTTGTGTCTCTTTCAGCAGGGAATATTTTATAATTCTATTTCGTAGTAAACGCAATAGATCCTTGTGTAGAAATCCACACATTTGCATAAACACAATGGTGCCAATGATGAATATTCTCTGGATGCTGGGTTCATTAAATATTTGAGATTGACATTTTTATTCAGTACAGGTTTTTAAGGCATTTTGAATATTTTCTATTTAAATTGAATTGGTGTAAAAAATGTCAATCTATCGAGTTACATATCATAAACCTGTTTTACATTTGGTGCTTTTTCTTAATGAATTTCCTTCATTAATTTTCTCATTAATTATATTAGCCATGAATAGAACTGGATGTTAATTTCCTTTGTAAAGCCACTTTTATTATTGTATTATATTTTATTTATTGTATTGTATTAGTTGCATACCTAGGTAAAATAAAAAGCAAATGCTGGAAGTACTCAGCAAGTTATGCAGCATCAATGGGAAGAGTAAATATTAACTTTTCAAGTCTGATGAAACTTTAGCACTGTTTCTCTCTCCACAAATGCTGCCTGATTTGCAGAGCATTTCCAGCATCTTCAGTTTTTATTTCAGATTTTCAGCATTTGTAGTCTTTAACATTTTTATGAGATTGTTGGGTCATTGGTACATAACTTTTTTTCTCATTGCATTTCAAATTAGCAGTATGAATGCATGACTATCATTGATTTTCAGATGAGGTGTGATGTGTTTTGTTTACAAATTATTCAGGGCTTGGGCCAGATCTAATGTAATCGAATTGTATAGTAAAATTTGTAAAGTTCGATTTGTTATTCATGGTATGCTTTGATAGCATTTTAATTTTCTTTTTGGTCTATTGAACAACCTGTTCAAATCGTTGAAATGAAAGATATAGCCAATTGAATAAAACAAAATCAGAACTTTTTTTGCATCCGTGTTTGTATGTATGACAAAATTATTTTTAGATCAAAAGGAGATCTCATTGCTAAATTGTCAAAATAATTATACAGCTGAAATGTTTTATTAAGTAGGTATCAAGTGTTACAATGTTGTAATTAAAGCAAATTGTAAGAGTTATAACAAAGAACTGCGGACAGTTGTTTATATCAAAGATAGACACAAAATGCTGGAGCAGGGCTCGAAATTAGCGGTTGCCCGGGTGCCAATGGCCACCTAAAATGCCGCCGGGCAGCCTAAATACCGTGTAATTTTGCCTGGCTTGGCACTGCAGATACTGGTTTATACCAAAGATAGATCCAAAAAACTGTAGTAACTCAGTGGGTCAGGCAGCATCTCTGGAGAAAAGGAACATGACCTTTCGTGTCGGCGGCGACTGTAGTGCGGGGCAAAGATACTAGGTGCGGGGTGACGGAGGGTCGGAGCTCCACCTCCCCCACCCGCTCTGATAGCGGCCGTTGTGTGCCACTCCGCCAACCGATAAACGCTTCCAAAACAAACCCTCCCGTATGCCGAGGCCGGGAGGGAGGAAGGAAGGAGGAGGAGGCCCCCTTCTGCCGTCCGGAGCAAAGATCATATATCACCTGCACCGCTTGGCCCCGCACCTTCCTGTTGGCTGGCAGAAGAGGGGAGGTGGTGGCGAGGAAATCCCAACTGCCTTCCCCCTTTGGTGGCGGCACTTGGCGGTGGACAGGGACGGCTAAGGATGATGCCGGTGTTTTTCCGAGGAGCGCTGACCTTCCTTCCTCCCCATCTCCTCCCCGGTGTTCTCTTTCTCTCTCTCCCCCCCTCTCTCTCTCACCTCTCTCTCTCTCCTCCCCCTCTCTCTCTCCCCCCCTCTCTCTCTCTCTCTCTCTCTCTCTCTCTCTCTCTCTCTCTCTCTCTCTCTCTCTCTCCCCCTCTCTCTCTCTCTCTCCCCCTCTCCCTCTCTCTCTCTCTCCCCCCCTCTCTCTCTCTCTCCCCCTCTCTCTCTCTCTCCCCCCTCTCTCTCTCTCTCCCCCCTCTCTCTCTCTCTCTCTCTCTCTCTCTCTCCTCTCTCCCTCTCTCTCTCCCCCCTCTCTCTCTCTCTCCTCTCTCTCTACTCTCTCTCTCTCTCTCTCTCTCTCTCTTGTTCGCCCCCCTCCAACCTGGGACCCCTCCTCTCCATCCCGAACTGATCCCCATTCCCGCTTCTATCCAGTCCTCACTGACATCCCCTGTCTCCCCTCCCCCTCTACCCCGCCCCCCCCCCTCTATTCATCCCGCATTGATCTCCCTATCCACCCCACATTGATTCTCCTGCCACCCCCTTACATCCTACACTGGTCCACCAATTCATCCTGTACTGACCCCCCTTCTCATCCATCCTGTACTGCCCCTTCCCATCCATCCTGTACTGCTTCCCCATTCATCCTGTACTGGCCCCCCCCCTCCCCATTCATCCCGTACTGACACCCCATCCATCCTGTAGTGATCTCCCCATCCATCCTGTAGTGCTCTTACCATTCATATTGTACTGATGCCCCCCATCCATCCTGTAGTGATCCTCTCATTCATCCTGCACAGACCCTCCGATCAACACTGTACTAACCCCCATTCATTCTACACTAATCCCCTAATTCATCCTGTACTGTTCTCCCCATTCATCCTGCACTGCTTCCCCCCCATCCATCCTGTACTGACCCACCTTCCCATCCATCCTGTACTGATCCCCTCATTCATCCTGCACTGATCCCCTCATCCTGTACTGATCCCCCCCATCCATCCTGTACTGATCCCCCCCATTCGAGAAGAATGGAGGGATCAGTCTGAAGAAGGGTCTCGGCCTGAAACGTTGCCTATTTCCTTCGCTCCACAGATGCTGCCTCACCCACTGAGTTTCTCCAGGATTTTTGTCTACCCCCATTCATCCTGTACAGATCCCCCCCCATCCATCCTGCACAGACCCCCGCCCATCCCGTACTGATCCCCCCCATTTTAACCCCACTGACATCCCCTGCGCTCTCCCCTCACACTTTTACCTGTTCCAACCAACCAACACGCACTAATTCCCCTGCATCAATCCATCCATTCTGCGCCGATTGCCTTCTCAAACACCCCCACCATCTATCCATCCCGCATTGATTATATCCACCCCACTCCACCCCCCCCCCCCCCCCCCCCCCCCCCCCGACCCTGTTGTGCTGGAAATGTCTTCAGAGCGAACATTGACTATGTTTGATAACGGAATGCGATCAAATGTGTTTTAATTCCCAATGTTATTATTTGATTTAATCCAATTTTTTTTTTTTTAATTTGGTGCTTACAAACTGGGTATCTTCATTGCTGTTCACAACATATACATCTAATCTGAATGTCCGGTAATGTGGCGTTTTGTACCTTTAAACATATTACCAAAAGAACATTTACTGCAGTTATGTCCTTTGACCATCTCTTGTCAGTTAGTGTAATGTTCAACCTGTCAGATGGGTATAGTCGGATTTAACAGCTATTATCATAAAATGCCTTTAGACATTTCCTTGCAACCTGTATATTTTGTTGTGGATAAATTATGTGGGATGCAAGAGTGTTTCTGTGCCAATAGCAATAACGACCCATGCTATGGCCATGTCATGATAATTTTCGGTTCTTCACAGAAAACATGCTTGCATCAATCTTGCTGTGCATGGTTAAGCATATATGTTACCATGGTCCAGGATTCATTGACACAGGTTGATCATACGCTGAATAATCCAACCACATTTTTGTTTGGAAGTGGAAAGAAATAATAGAAATTGCATTAATTTCAATGTGTAAAAAGAGTTGAGATACTGTATTATAATTTTGCTGCAAGTCATTGTGGTATATATCATGTCTTGATTTAGTTTGTGACTTTATTTGAGGCAGAAATAACATGTGAATGCTTCATTGAGCATAATTCCAACTGGTAACTACGCACTTCATCCGAGCACATTATTGCACGTGTCATGCAAACCGTCCTAAATGACCACCTAAACTGTCATTTGACAACCTGAAAAGCTGCGTAGGTTGCCCAGCTGGCAACAGGGAAAAAAAGTTAGGTGAGAGTCAAGCAGCATCTCTAGAGAAACTATAAGCAGTGTTACTTATGCATGTTTCAAGAAGTAATTTATTATTGAGATGTCATGGTGTTCTGATAGAAATCTAAGCTATACGATTTAGGTTCCCGAAATGTGTGGAAGGAGAAAAATATGGCTTTTTTTCTAAGGCATGTTACTTTCCATGAATATAACCTCATGATACAAGATAGTGTGTCTTAAAGATAAAATCAAAAGTTATAAGATTAAAAAGGAAAAATATGTAAATTTGTTTCTTGGAATATAGGATGATTACTTGTTATTTGAACTTTTAAAGTATTCAACTTACAGCAAGTACTGACATTTCATAGAAAAAATATAGAAAATAGGTGCAGGAGTAGGCCTTTCGGCCCATTGAGCCAGCACCATTTCAACTCTGGGAACGTGATTTTATTTGATTGTTTCAAGCCCCCAGTGCATATGGTAATTTTTATTTACGCTGGAGTTGAGTAGTTGGAGCAATACAAAGAGTAGTAGCAATACAAAGATAAATACAATTATGCACTTGTAGATCATGTTCAATGCTGGTTGGGAAGAATAGCAATGTCCTACTTAATGTTTTAGGAAGAAATGTTCTTTGTTTATTATGTTCGTTTAATTGCCACATGCATCAAGTATGAACAACAACAACGAAAGTCTTACTTTCTGCAGCTTTATTGGCATCGTCAATGCAACAACACAAAAATTTGCAAGTATTCGAGGAAAACCTGGCCTTGATAGCACTAACTGAAGCATGTAGTGCAACCTCAGTCGTACAAAGCCCATAGTACTTTGGTACTGACGTACTGTTATGTAGAGTGGTTCAAGAACCTGATGGTTGATGGGCTGTTCTTAAATATTCTTAGATATAAAATAAAATGTTCTTAGATATTAGCTGCCTTCTTGAGACAATGCTTCCTGTAGATCCCTTTGATGGTGAGGTCAGTACTCATGAAGGTCCATGCAATGTCCACCAGTTTTATAGCTTCCTTCGTTCTTGAGAGCTCGGATTACTGATCCATGCCATGATACAATCAGTCAGTATGCCCTCCAATGCACACCTGCAAAGGTTTGATTGGAGTATTCGGCGACAAAATGAATCTTTTCAAACTTCTGAGGAAGTAGGGGCAGACATTTGTGAGCTTTCTACGTGCTTGTTTCTTTGTGAGCTCAGGACATCTTCGGTGAAGAGTACACTGAGGAACAAAGATGCTGACTGTCTCCACCAACATCCCACCAATGAAGACAGATGAATGGTGCCGTGGCTTTTCCCTACTCAAGTCAACAGCCAGCTCCTTGAACCTGCTATCGTGAGAGCAAGATTGTTGTTCAGGCACTGCTTAACCAGATTATTGATCTCCCTCCTTTACTCTGACTCATCATTATCTATTATTGGTCCAATGGTAGTGCTATCGGCAGCAAGTTTAAAGACAGTGTTGGAGCTGTGTGAGGTTACACAGTCATGGATTTTAATAGAGAAAGGGACTGACTATGCAGCCTGAGGTATTGGTGCTGGTGGTCAGTGAGGATGTGTTGTTGCTAATTCGTACTGATTGAGATCTGCTAACAAGGAAATTGTGAATCCTGTTGCTGTGTTTTGAGCGTTTGATCAGTTCTGCTTTTTTAAAAATAGATTTCTGCTATAAAGTAATTTCAATATTTGTTATGCTTATTTTTATTGAGAGTAACTACTCTGATTTTAATCCATTCTTAAATTCAGCTCCTGCATGCTTATGATTATTATTGTCATGTGTACCGTAAAAAGATTTGTTTTGCATGCTTCCAAATGGATTAAATGTACCATACATAAATAAAGTCTAGTCAAGCTCAAGTACAATGGGTAGAGCAAAGGAGAATATGCAGAGTGCAGAATATACTCCTCAGCATTGTAGCGCATCAGTTCCATAGAGAAAGTCCAATGTCCACAATGGGGTAGAGATGAATTGGACGTTACCCTAGCTTATGGAAGGACCGTTCAGAAGCCTAATAAGAGAGAGGGAGATACTTCTCCTGAGCCTGGTAGTGAGCCCTTTCAAGTGTCTGTCGGATGGGAGCAAGGAGCAAGGAGGACGAATGACTGTGATGGGCCACGTCTTTGATTATACTTGCTGCTTTTCCATGGCAGCATGAAGTGTGGATGGAGTCAGTGATGGGTTACATATACAACTGCAAATTCTCGCAATCTTGGGCAGAGCTGTTTCCAAACCAAGCGGTGATGCAACCTCACAGTATGTTTTGTAAGGTACATCTGCAGAAGTTTGTAAGAATCGTTGGAGATATACCTAATTTCTTTTTGGCTGTTGCATCAATGTGGTTGGTCTATGACAGATTGTGGGTAATATTAATGCCAATGAACTTGAAGCTCTCAACCATTTCCACTTTGACATCAATGATGCTAATGTACGTCATGCTTCCTGAAGATCTGTGTATTGCTGTCGGTATTGAGTTTATACGTTCACCCTGTGACCGCGTGGGTTTTCTCCCAGTGCTCTGGTTTCCTCCCACATCCCAAAGACGTGCAGGTTTGTAGGTTAATTGTAAGACAGAAGTTTATTTGTACCTCTTCCGCCCTCATCTATTGCATTCTGTGCTCCTGATGTGGCTTTCTCTACATCGACTAGGCCAATCGTAGACTAGGCGACCGTTTCACCGTTTGTGCATTCCGTCAGGGGTCACTAGCCAATTTCAATTAGCCAATTACCTGATGTTCCACAACCATTCCCCTTTCTCTCCCACCCATCCCCGTCACCCAGTTACTTTCCCCTGTCCCCTTCTTTCTCCGGTCCCTTATTTTCCTTCCCCATTCCCATGCTCTGGTTCTACATTTTTTCTACATCTCTTCATGAATTTTGCTTGCTGAACCATAACAGTTACATCAATATTTTTAGTCAGTTGCAGTTGAAATACAAAAAGTAGCATGGACCATTGCTTGGTTTCTGATCTGAAAAAATGGTTAAAATATGATTTTTTAATAAGAAGCTGATGTTTGCAAGCTTAGTGCTTATTTATGCACAGTGTACTTTTTTATTTTAAGAAAGGTATCTTGTGAAGTTATTATATGGTGAAAAACAACATCTTATTGGAAGCACTAGTAAGTATTGACCTCTGTTTCTAGCAACATTATGCAGGAATTGTATTTTCTGAGGACTATTCTTATTTTCTGTCATTATTTACATAGAGTTGTTTGAAAGTTGCATCCGTTCATTACTACCGGTTACAAACCAAGCTTTGGCTTTTCCATTCAAGGCCAAAAACAAGCAAGAAATGTTCTATTTCTCTTGGCACTTTGCAGTTTTCCCTTCCTGGAAAAGGACATGATGAGTGTCTCTTCAGCAGAAGCCACAACCTAACAAATAAAAACATTAAGTCAACTGTTCTAGGAAATGTCCCTCACTATTGCAGAATTTATATAAAATCTAAAATTTTATGATTCATTCTCTGCATATTGTTAGTTTGTTTTGCAGCATCTGTAGGTTCATGTGTCCATTGAATATTTTAGTGTTATTTCTGTTAGAAGTATGTAAACCAAAATTATTGTCTCACAAAGGCCATTTTTTACCCGAGAGATTTTATCACTTTACTTTCATAAGATGTCTGCAGTGAAAGCAAGATATCATGATTTAGGACAGTAATGCATATTTCAAGTTTGTGTTTATTGTCACTTAATCAACAGTGAAATTTGAGTTACTATACAGCCATACTAAGTGAAAAGAACACAATACACATATAAAATAAATTTAATATAAGCATCCACCAGAGGGGAATCAACATTCCTCACTGTGATGGAAGGCAATAAAGTTCAGCCATCTTCCTCCTTTGTTAACCCGCGGTGGTTGGGGTTTTGAACCCTCCGCAGTTCGCCGCTGCTGACAGTCTGATGTCCAAGCCCCCAGGTCTCGCTCATCGGGATGATCGTCAGAAGTACTCCAATGTCGGGACGGATTTTTGGAGACATTTTATCACTGCGGCAGATGGGCCACTGCAGTAATGCATATTTCAAGTTTGTGTTTACAGTAATCAAAGTCACACAGGGGAATCAACATCCCCACTGTGTCAATAAAGGAGCTCTTCTTCTGGTGACCCCTCGGTTGGGGTTTTGCCCGGCTCTGCGATGGTGAAGTCTGCCGCACCCAGGGCTTGAAGCTCCAGGCGGGTCTCTAGGAAAGGCTGCACCACCCCGGTCGGGTTGTTCTGGTGATCCCGGCAAAGGGGGAGGGGGCTATGCGATGCGAGTCTGGAGAAAATCGAAACCCTGTCGAGGTAGGAAAGACTGAACCAAAAAGTTTGCCCCTAGGGGGCTATGATGCGACCCCCCCCCCCCCCCCACTCCCTGCATAAATTAACCAACAATGAAACAAACTTTTAGAACATACTTAAAATAATAAAAACAGTGGAAAGGACACGCAGACTGTTGGCAAGGCTGCCACGATGGTGGTGCCACTCGGTATTAATATGTTGTGGTTTTAACTGCAGTGTTGGAATGCTATTCCATAATAAACCTGCTTACCTGCTGGAAATTAGTTAATCGTAAGGAAGGGAAAATTTTTGTTCAAGGACTTTGATGTTTTGCATCTTCTTACAAACATTCTATATTTGCTTGACCATGATATAGAAAGACTGGTCCATGTCCCCAATATCCCTAAAGAAATGCATTGGAGACCCAAAGGTACCATTTCCCTGGGTACTCCTACTTTTTACCCTGATTCATGAGCCTTTCTTTAAAAAAAAGAACCAAAATAATTCCCTCTTTAAATTCCATTTTGGAGGATGTTCTGATCAGCTTGCCAGTTGAAGCTACCAATTGAGGGGTTATTCTACATTTTAACAGCCCACCTTTCTGGTTGCACTATTGAATTTAACTACAATTTGATCTTAAAGGTTGTAAGGGAGACTTAAGGGCCTGTCCCACATAGGTGATTTTGTAGGCGACTACATGCTGTCGCCACATGACCGCCGGGGTGTCGCCTGTACGGTCGTAAGTAGTCTCCTCAGTCGCCCAAAGATTCGTGGCGTTTTGCTGGTCGCTGCTGGATTTTGAAATGTTCAAAGTTTTTCGGCGACAGTGGGCTTGACTTCTCCCGACGTAGGTGCTGTCCCATCGTAGGTTGTCGCCAGGATGACGTAGGTTGTCGCCAAGTGACGTGGGTTGTAGCGGGTGCTGACCGGTGAATTCCATTGGCGACTACCTACATCAACCGGCGACTGAGTTGTCTTCAGTTGTCGCCGACAGGGTCGTAGCTTGTGAGCGTAGGCTGTCGTAGATTTGGTTGTAGGTGGACGTCCTAATGGGTCCCTGGTTGTCGGTAGCTTGCCTTTGACTAGGTGGTAGGTTGTTGTAGCTTGTTGTAGACATTGTCGTAGGGGGTCCAGACAGCGGCTTTTCGGCGACCTGCTACGACTATGACAGTCGCCGGAAAAATTGCCTAAGTGGGACAGGCCCACATTACTTTGGACCAAGTATCTGGAGATTTTTTAGGACTTTTGCCCAAACCATCTTTCAGTAGGGGTATGGTATTACTTTTGTTAATTGGCACCCAGAATCTTGATGGTGTTAGCCTGCAAACTTTTCAGACTATTGAAGGATATTTCAATGAATACTCCAATTCAATTAACTTTTTAAGAAATTACACAAAGCATAACTTTTTTTTTCAACAAGCCTAGTAAGGGACCACGGGAACTAGGATCCCACTGGATTTAAGGGAACATAAGAGCTGAGGTCTCCATTGGGTTTAAACGAGCATTGGAATCTACACTTGGACCTGGTGAGCCAGATGTTGAGGTCAAGAAAGGGGAGAAAGGTGTCAGAGAGAGTCTAAGTGAATTTGAGGGCTGGGTGGAAGTAATTTTGTATGTTTGACCCTGTAATTTTATAATCAGTGGTGTCCAAAGAGAACAACCATTCGATTTAATCCCTTGATGAAATTATTATGCAAAACTCAATGTTAGAATTCCATTGTGAGGATTCAGCAGAGACATGCCAAATCACGTCTTAGCTTGTGGTAATTGCAGCCTGGAAATTAACTGAAGCTTATTTCGTGATATGCGTCGAGGACCCATTTTGCATAATGCTGATACCTGCTTGATTGTAACAAGCTTTTAGCACCAAGCTGTATTTAATGAGTGTTTGTTGACAAAGCAGTCGGCCACTATATTGGTCCGACATGAAATATGACAGGATTTGCATTTAATGTGTATTTTACAGATAATTCCAATTACTTAACAGAGTCTCATGTCATTTCATGTCTCTACTATTTATTCATGTCTCTACTATTTATTTCATTCCCCTTACATGTTTTTCCTCTACCTGCTAAATTTTTGTAAGGTGTCCTTAAGACTCTTGAAAGGCGCCCATAAATAAAATGTATTATTATTATTATTAGAGTCTGTTTAAATAACACATGGCAGATAACACACCAATGAATTTGTTTTTAAATAATCTACAAAATAAAGCAGGTACGACTACCGAATAAAACTATTAAATCTCCATGAATGCCAGTTATCCTCTCCAATAAAGTGCAGTAAAGTATAAGTACATTACATGTTGATTATTTTCCTGCATGAAGAAGTGATTTCAGACTTGCTGGATATATATTATGTGAATAAATTAGATTCCAGTTGATCACAGTGATAATCACTGAAAGAAGTTATTCAGATTGTCAAAAATCAGTACAGGTATCTGGCTGGAAAATTACTTTCCTTATGAAACATGGCTGCAAGAGAACCAGGGCTGGGAACTGAATATTCAAGGGTATGCGTCCTATCGAAAAGATAGACAGGTGGGCAGATGGGGTGGGGTAGCTCTGTTGGTGAGGAATGAAATTCAGGCCCTTGCGAGGGGTGACATAGAATCAGGAGATGCAGAGTCAGTACGGTTAGAACTGAGAAATTGTAAGGGTAAAAAAGACTCTAATGGGAAGTTATCTACAGGCCCCCAAACAGTAGCCTGGATATAGGGTGCAAATTGAATTGAGAGTTAAAATTGGCATGTCGTAAAGGTAATGTAACGGTTGTTGTGGGAGATTTCAACATGCAGGTAGGCTGGGTAAATCAGGATGGTACTGGACCCTAAGAAAGGGAGTTTGCCTCCATGATGGATTCTTAGAGCAGCTTGTATTGGAACCTACCAGGGAGAAGGCAATTTTGGATTTAGTGTTGTGTATTGAACTGGATTTGATAATGGAACTCGAGGTAAAGGAGCCATTAGGAGGTAGTGACCATAACATGATAAGTTTTAATTTACAATTTGAGAGGGAGATGGGTAAATTGGAGGGGTCGGTATTACAGTTCAACAAAGGAGTCTATGGAACCATAAAGGAGGAGCTGGCCAAAGTTGACTGGAAAGATACCTTAGCAGGGATGACAGTGGAACAACAATGGCAGGTATTTCTTGGAATAATGCAGAAGGTGCAGGATCAGTTCATTCCAAAGAGGAAGAAAGATTAGCCAGTGGAGGTAGTGTACCTGAACTTTTGGATAGCATTTGATAAGGTCCCACATAGGAGATTAGTGGGCAAAATTAGACCAAATGGTATTGGGGGCAGGGTGCTGACATGGATAGAAAATTGGTTGGCAGACATGAAACAAGCAGGGATTAACGGGTCCCTTTCAGAATGGTGGGCAGTGACCAGTGGGGTACCACAACGCATACAATATATATACAATATATATTAATGATTTAGATGAAGGGATTAAAAGTAACATTAGCAAATTTACAGATGACACAAAGCTGGGTGGCAGTGTGAATTGTGAGGAGGATGCTATGAGAATACAGGGTGACTTGGACAGGTTGGGTGAGTGGGCAGATGCATGACAGATGCAGTTTAATGTGGATAAATGTGAGGTTATTCAATTCAATATTCAATTCAATATTTATTCTATGTCATTTGAACCTCAGTGAGGCTCAAACAAAACTCTGTTTCTACAGCCATACAAACTAAACAATTCCTACAAGATACACAAACAATTCAATTCACACAAACATCCATCACAATGAATCTCCTCCTCACTGTGGTGGAAGGCAAAGTCTTTTCTCTCCCCTGCATTATTTTTCTTCCGATGTTGAAGCCCCAGGCGGGCGATGGTAAGTCCCACGGCCATTTAAGGCCGCGCCGGGCGATGCATGGCCCCGCTCTAGGTCTAAACGTCACAAAGTTGGAGCCCTCGGCGGGCGTTGGAATGTCCCGCGGCCATTAATGCCGCGCCGGGCGATTTACGGCCCTGCTCTGGGTCATTCCAACCCCGCGACACGGGCTGAAAAAGTTGCATTGCGGGAGCACCAAAAAGCGGTCTCCCACACGGACCCGCGAGCTCCCAATGTCACAGCCCACTGGCCTGCGGCTGGAGCCATCACCGCTCCCCACGCTCCGAGGCCGGCCAGCCCCATGATGGTGAGTCCGCAGGCTCCACGACTGGAGCCCCCAGGTTGTTCCGGTTGGAGGCCGCTCCACGGTGCTAGGCCCCAATGACAACGGAGATGAGATTTTAAAAGTTTCCCCCCCCTGATCCCCCCCCCCCCTCCCCCCCCCCCCCCCCCCCCATCCCCCACATACACACAGTTAAAAACAGTATAACCCCCCCAAAAAAAAAAAAAAAAACACGACAACTACATTTAACTAGACCAAAAAAAAAAAAAAAGACAGGCGGTAGGGGCCGCTGAAACGGGAGTCGGCCGCCGCTGCGACTCACTTTGGTGGCGAAACCAGGAAGGCAGATTATTATCTGGTGTCAAGTTGGGAAAAGGGGAAGTATATAATGGGCCAAGTACAAGTTCATCAGTCACTGAAAGTAAGCATGCAGGCAATGTAGAAAGCGAATGGCATGTTGGCCTTCATAACAAGAGGAGTTGAGTGTAGGAGCAAAGAGGTCCTTCTGCAGTTGTACAGGGCCCCCTAGAGAGACCACACCTAGAGTATTGTGTGCAGTTTTGGTCCCCTAATTTGAGGAAGGACATTCTTACTATTGAGGGAATGCAGCGTAGGTTTACCAGGTTAATTCCCAGGATGGCGGGACTGTCATATGCTGAGAAAATGGAGCAGCTGGGCTTGTACACTCTGGAGTTTAGAAGGATGAGAGGGTGTCTCATTAAAACATATAAGATCGTTTAAGGGCTTGGACATGCTAGAGGCAGAAAACATGTTCCCGGTGTTGGGGGATTCCAGAACCAGGGGCCACAGTTTAAGAATAAGAAGTAAGCCATTTAAAACGGAAACGAGGAAACACTTTTTCTCACAGAGAGTGGTGAGTCTGTGGAATTCTCTACCTCAGAGGACAGGTTCTCTGGATGCTTTCAAGAGAGAGCTAGATAGGGCTCTTAAAAATAGCGGAGTCAGGGGATATCGGGAGAAGGCAGGAACGGGGTACTGATTGGGGATGATCAGCCATGATCACATTGAATGGCTCGAAGGGCCAAATGACCTATTCCTGCACCTATTGTCTATTGTAAGTGACCTCTTTCATTAGTTGTTTTCTTTTCCACACCATCCTCGAACTGGTCTATGAAAATTTCATATTGCAAAGGATCACCGTCGAACTTAGGAATTTCCGTTGGAGATAAAGTGGGAGAGATATTATGTTGAGCTAGAGGCTCGCTAATTCTCATTTTATTCCACATCAAATCACAGACTTCTTCTCTAAATCCCTCCTTGGACTCCGAGGAACGGTAAACAGGTCTCTGAGAAGAGTACTGGTCTGGATAAGTTTTGTCACGTCCCTAGGCTAGTTTTCTTCCCAGGCTAGGCCTCAATGTATCGTAAACAGGCATCCGCCAATCTTGGCTTGCTCGAGCCTGTGTATTAGGCCTCTGAAAAGAGTGCTGAGTTGCGTAGATCTTATCACGAGCCTTAACTAATGGTCCAAAGGTTATTTGCTTTGGTTTGACTACCTGTGGTTGAGATGGAGCTTTATTAACCATCCACTTACTCAGTGCTAGCTTTGAATGGCTAGACCAGTCTTCCTCTGGTGGTTATATATTTAATTCAGCTGCTGTTTCTCTTGGAGCAGTTCCTTTTCTCAAATAAGTGCTTATTCCCATCAGATACTTTAGAGCTGCTTCTTGAACCTTGGCCCTCCAGTATCGCAATCTTAGTCCTGGCTTCCAACTTCGTATCCAGTTCCAAATGTTCCTTCTCTCTCTTTAACGGCCTTCTTTGTTGCTCAACCTCTCCCTTCGTCTGTTCCGCACGTGCCTCGGCCTCTCTCCTCATCTGTTCCGCACGTGCCTTAGCCTGTTCCAACTGTTCTTCCTGTGCTTCAATCTCATGCTTTCTTACCAAGGTGGCAACTTGTAGCGAAAGAGCAGGCATAGTTGCTTCAGCTTCCATACGAGCAGAGGCTCTTGAAATTGCACTGGCTTCAGAACCAGACTTATGTCTTGATCTTCGTGTAGAGACATTTGAGATATTATCTCGTGGTGTTACTTCATGTTCGATTTCCACACCTTGTCATGTAGCATCTCCAGCTGCAGCACATGGGGTCCTATAATCAACTTCAGCTATCCATTTCTCTACATTGCCAACAACGCCTATAAGATAATCCATCGCTTCTTGAAACCACTGATTTGGCTCTTTGCATTCCTCCTCAGGCAGTGATAGTCTCAGTAATAAGTTTTGGTTTTGTGCAACCTCAAGGCGGAGGTTGACTATTGCTGTTCACAATGCTATTGAGGGAGTGTAGCGTAGGTTTACAAGGGTAATTCCCGGAATGGCGGGACTGTCATATGCTGAGAGAATGGAGCAGCTGGGCTTGTATACTCTGGAGTTTAGAAGGATGAGAGGGAACCTCATTGAAACATATAAGATTGTTAAGGGCTTGGACACACTAGAGACAGGAAACATGTTCCCGATGTTGGGGGAGTCCAGAACCAGGTGCCACAGTTTAAGAATAAGGAGTAAGCCATTTAGAACGGAGACAAGGAAACACTTTTTCTCACAGAGAGTGGTCAGTCTGTGGAATTCTCTGCCTCAGAGAACAGAGGGTGGAGGTAGGTTCTCTGGATGCTTTCAAGAGAGAGCGAGATAGGGCTCTTAAAAATAGCAGTCGGGGATAAGGGGAGAAGGCAGGAGGGAGAAAGCAAGGACTACCTGAAATTGGAGGTCAATGTTCATACTCTGGGGTGTAAACTGCCCAAGCGAAATATGAGGAGTTGCTCCTCCAATTTGTGGTTGGACTCACTTTGGCCATTGAGGAGGCCCAGGACAGAAAGGTCGGATTCGGAATGGGAGGGGCAGTTGAAGTGCTGAGCCACTGGGAGATCAGGTTGGTTAATGCAAACTGAGCGGAGGTGTTCGGCAAAGCGATCGCCAAGCCTGGTTGGTCTCACCGATGTAGAGCAGTTGACACCTAGAACAGCGGATGCAATAAATGAGGTTGGAGGAGGTACAGGTGAACCTCTACCTCACCTGGATAGACTGCTTGGATCCTTGGATGGAGTCGAGGGGGGAGGTAAAACGACAAGTGTAGTATTTCCTGCGGTTGCAAGGGAAAGTACCAGGGGAGGGATGGTTTGGGTGGGAAGGGACGAATTGACCAGGGAGTTACGGAGGGAGCTGTCTCTGCGGAAAGTCGAAAGGGGAGGAGATGGGAAGATGAGGCCCGTGGTGGGATCACGTTGGAGGTGGCGAAAATGTCAGCTGATTATCTGTTTTATGTGATGGCTGGTAGGGTGGAAGGTGAGGACAAGGGGGACTCTGTCCTTGTTACGAGTGGAGGGATGGGGAGTGAGAGCGGTGCTACGGGATATAGAGGAGACTCTGGTGAGAGCCTAATCTATAGTCGAAAGAGGGGAATACCCCCCCCCCCCCCCCCCCCCCCCCCCGTTCCCTCAAGAATGAGGACATCTCCGATGCCCTGGTTTGGAACACCCCATTCTGGGTGCAGATGCGGCGTAGACAGAGGAATTGGGAGTAGGGGATAGTCCTTACAGGATGTAGGATGGGAAGAAGTGTAGTCCGGAGAGCCATGGGAGTCAGTGGGTTGGTAGTAGATGTCGGTCAGTAGTTTGTTACCTGGGATGGCGATAGTGAGGTCTAGAAATGGTAGGGAGATGTCGGAAATGGTCCAGGTGAATTTGAGTGCCGGATGGAAGTTAGGGGTGAAATGGATGAAGTCAGTGAGTTCTGCACGGGTGCAGGAGGTAGCACCAATGCAGTCATCAATGTAGCGGAGGTAGAGTTCGGGGATAGGGCCACGGTACACCTCGTACAAGGATTGTTTAACGTACCCTACAAAGAGGCAGGCATAGCTGGGGCCCATGCGCGTGCCCATAGCTACACCTTGGATTTTTTAGGAAATGGGAGGAGTCAAAGGAAAAGTTGCTGAGGGTAAGGACCAGCGCTGCTAGGCAGAGGAGAGTATTTGTAAACGGGGATTGGTTGGTTCTGTGGTCGGGAAAGAAACGGAGGGCTTTATTTAAGACCTTCAACCTATGGATCGTTTGTGTTGTTTGAGGGGTTCAAAATTGATTCTACGTCCCTTACTCCAGGTGAAGAAGAAGAGGGATGGGGATGAGATTGAGTCCTGGTGAAATTGTATTAATTGAGTAGTTTAACTGGATGCTATGACATGAAAATTTAAGAAAATCAAATGAGAGGAACTTTTCAGGCTAAGTGAGAAGTACTTAGAGGTGAACATATCGTTTGGGACAAGCCAGTGGCTCTACTTTTATGAAGTCAAAGAAAGACATTGAAGTCCTTGTTATTCGTGAGGAATAGGGAGAAACACACTTCCTATGGGTAACTACAACACATACCTTAAACGCCACTGACAGTGATACAAAGGCTACGATGAAATTTAGTTGTCAAACCTACTGCGGTTATAGCAGCCTCTATGTAGGTTTCAACTTGGTGAAGAAAATTAAATTTGCTTTTGATTTGCTGCAGACTTATGAGGAGGAGATTGACTTGCTTTGGACTTTTCTCTTCTTCCAGGGCAGCTATAACTACCTCTGAAGCAGAAACAGTACAGTTGTCAGCGAAACTCCACACAAACCTGTCCATGTTAGATCCTTATCCTAGCTCTGTCCGCAAAGGAAGTTTATGTATCAGTATAGTTGTTACTTTAATTTCCCAGTAGATGACTGCAGGAATTGTAAAGACCCATACATAGACAAAATGTGCAAGGTTAGATGTAATCTTGAATATTTTGGAAACATTAACATGGTAACCAATGAAAAAAAATCCAGGCCAGGTTATTGACCCCTGCTTTAGCTGTACACTGATTATTGACATTTCACTATTTGTCAACACAAAACCATCAAATACAGCCAATCTTGTGGCAGACAGAATTCATTGGATGCCACAGAAGAAGGCTCCAAAGGATTGTGTAATATTTAACACCACATAATGCACGGTCGGCCTTGTGTGTTGATGGACACAAAATCCTGGAGTAAATCAGCGGGTCAGGCAGCATCTCTGGAGAAAAGGAATAGGTGACGTTTCGGGTAGGGGCCCTTCTTCAGCAGTTTGGGTCCTTCTTCAGCAGAGAAGGGTCTCGACGAAACGTCACCTATTCCTTTTGTCCAGAGATGCTGCCTGATCCGCTGAGTTACTCCAGCATTTAGTGTCTATCTTTGGTGTTAACCAGCACATGCAGTATCCCCCTACATGACCTTGTGTGTATACTGATCCTCTGATAATAAGTCAGCGGATGACAAAAACTTGCTGTACAGTAATTTTTTATATACTGTTATTTTTATTTACATACCTTTGTTTAAATATGTATTGTCCTCGGTCTGTTTAAGAATAAGATTTTTGTATCGATTTGAGTATGTTTAAAATAATTTTAGATTCGAATGTAAGACATGGGAAGGACTTGTACTGCTGTGAGAAATTAATAAAGAATATGAACAAATGTTTGGTATTCCACAAATGTGGTAATAATTTTCGTCATTGTACCAGAATTATTTCATAAGAGATTTGTTGGGCTGAAGGGTCCATCACTTTAATGTATGACTCTAATATATTGGAATCTAATTTAAATGTAGCTTTTCTCAATTCATCCACTTAAAAAAATAAATTATCCGTTGTCTTAAACTTCAGCATCTTCATCTTATTGTGTCGACACACAAGATTAGAAGTTATTCAGCCAGAGCTGAACAACTTTCATGGTGTCTTTCTTGTGCGTGGTGGTGGAAAGATAGGTGTAAACAGGGCCGCGACGTGAACGCTCTTTCCTTGACCCCAACTTCAGCATATTATTGTTTAAGAAGGAACTGCAGATGCTGGAAAATCGAAGGTACACAAAAAAGCTGGAGAAACTCAGCGGTCTGAAGAAGGGTTTCGGCCCGAAACGTTGCCTATTTCCTTCGCTCCATAGATGCTGCTGCACCCGCTGAGTTTCTCCAGCTTTTTTGTGTACCTTCAACATATTATTGATGGATATCTTGAGCTTCACATTTAGAATAATGGGTTTTCAAGAAACTCAGCCGTCAAGGATTCTTAATTCCAATTGTTGCCCTTATATTGTGCTTATACATCTTTTAACACAATTAGATCAGGGATCCTGATTGATCTGTCATTGATAATCTATCACCCATCTTTTCTTTCTCTTTAGTTCCATAAAATAAGCACTTTGTTATTCACTCGGCTATCTCTGTATTTAACCATACCATATTAGAATTTAGTATTCGGTTTGAAAAGGGGAAGACTAAATCTGAAATCAATGTTTTAAATTTAAGTAAAGCTTAAATAAAGTTATGGGCCGCTCATAGGGCTGCTTCCTCTCAGCTTCAGTGACCATAGTTCAATCCAGATCTCCGGTGCTGTGTGTGGCATTTGCAGATTATTTATGTGACGCTGTGGGTTCTTCCAGGTGCTTCAGTTTTCTTCCATGTCACAATGAGCTGTGGGTTGGTAGGTTAGCAGGTAACTGAAAATTATCCCTACTGTGTAAGTGAAAACCTGGGAGACTTGATAGGAATATGGAAGAATAAAATGGGATTAGTGTTGGGTGATTGACGTTGTAAATTCAGTACACTGAAGAAACTATATCTGTACTGTATGATTCTAGCACAAGATAAGATCTTTGTAGTTTGCTAAATTTACATGTGTAATTAAAAGCAGTTATCACAAGGGGAAGTGGGATGTTGTAATAGCAACTTCCATTTCAGTAAAAGTTATTAAATCGGCCAAAATGAGTGATATCAAATAAATAAAAATATGTGATCTTTCAGGAATATTGGACATATATATCCGAAGGTGAGATAAAAATTGGGATTTTGTCATATTTTAAATCTGGAAAGAGAAATAGAAATACGAAGAAGTTTAAGGAAGGTATTTCTGAGCTGCAAGGTTTTGCAGTCTCATAAACTAAAACTGTAAGATTAATAATGATTTAGTAAACATAACTGGTAGGGTTTCTATTAATGTGCGAGAGATGACCGACAGCAAATGATAGAACGTGGTAAGAAATGTAGAAAGGGATTGTAAAATAAAACAACACAAGGGTTTTTATTATCAAGAGAAAGTGTTTGGCTAAGTTAAATTTGAAGCCAGATACTAGTGATATTATAGTTGGCAAGAGTAAATGACAGTATTACTAATGAGCTGCTTTGCATCCGTTTTTTTGCAATTACCAATGATTTAAAACAATAATAAAAATAGATTGAGGAGCAGTGATAATATATTTAAAGATGTCTTGACAGTGAGGAAAGTTGTCGAAGATTACATCTTTTATTGACTGGACAAATGGAGTACAACATTTTCTGCCTGCAGCGAACTACCTGCTCTGGTTGCCATCCTTCTGTATTGAATGTTCCACATTGTATTTTCAATGTCTACAGAAATAGAAAAACAAAAGTTGCAGGTTCTAGAAATTTAAACTGAAACTGAAAATATTTAAAATTGCATGTCAGTCAGTACTAACATAGTAACCTTTTGAATAACTTCCATCAGAAATAGGTGAAATTAGAAAAGTTCTAAATGTTCACAGGTCTGAGAAAAGGTCACGGAACTGAAATGCGATCTCTTTCTTTCTTCATCAATGCTGTCAGAACTGAGTATTTTCCAGCAGTTTCTGTTTTTATGGCAATCTATGCCGACTATTCTAGTCTTCTCGCTGGCTAGGACTGGTGGTACACATACCTCAAGATCATCTATCGAAAGTTTAGTTCAAGGCCAACACTCAATTGGGGACAAGGTCAAGAATCCCAACAGCCCATAGAATCCCATCCATAACTGTACTTGAAAGAGAAGATATAGACAAAGTTGTTGAGTTCATGGTTGAATGAGAACAAGGAAGTAGAATATTCCCCAGACTCCCCCTTGGAGACAGAATTATTCCTCATTTGGGAATCAAAGACTGATTAGGGATAGTCAGCATTGCTTTGTGCGTGGGAAATCATGCCTCAATTTAACTGAATTTGTTGATGAGGCAACCAAGAAGATGCATGAGGCCAAAGCAGTAGAGATTGTCAAAGGCCTTGCTAAAGTTCACATCGACAATGTATTGAAACAAAGGACATCAGATGCTGGTTTATACCAAAGACAGGCGGCATCTCTGGAGAAAAAGGATATATGACGTTTCCGGTGTGGACCAATTAGACTGAAAATAGGGAAAAGATGTTTAGCAGTCCGCCTAGGCCGACCTGATCTCCGGGTTGCTAAATATTTTAACTCCCACTCCCATTCTCATACTGACCTGGGCCTCCTTCACTGTCAGAATGAGGCCCGACACAAATTGGAGGAACAACGCCTCATATTTCACTTAATCAGCTTGCAACCCAGTGGTATGTTTATTGATTACTTTAACTTCAAGTGACCCTTGCTTTCTCTCTCCCCTCTCCCCTTCCCCCATCCCCCTCCCTCTCCCCCTCGACCTGAAACGTCACCTATTCCTTCTCTCTAGAGATACTGCCTGTCCTGCTGAGTTACTCCAGTATTTTGTGTCTATCTTCTAGTTCTCCGACTAGTTCTACTGTCCTCCTGATTTTATATTACTAATTGTATGCCGCGTTGTCACCTTCCCCATAGCTAAGAAAGAGCCATTCCACATTTCCTAATCAACATCTGCTTTGTTATGTAATTTACACACCTTACCCTTCCATATCTCTAGACCCTTTCCCATGACTGTTTGAAGAAGGGTCTCAACCCAAAACGTCACCCATTCCTTCTCTTCAGAGATGCTACCTGTCCCACGAAGTTGTTCCAGCATTTTGTATCTATATTAAGAATTACAGGTGGGGTAGAAAAGGAGAAGTTATGCATCTAATTAAAAGCCGAGGGGAAATTAGATAAATGGCTTGCTCCTAGTTTTATTCTTCAATGTGTGGTTTGGCTCTTGGATTTTGAATGAGCATTCATAAAATGTTTATTTTTATTATTTTATGGCAACATTTGTTTGGAGATTTGTTATATTGAATAATTGATATATGTTAATTAAAAGTTGCTGAAGATAAAATATATGATGAATTGTGCCATCACATTCTCCAGTGTAAGATGATAGTGATATTTAAGAAGATCATTAGAAGAGTCACAGAAATGTAGCTCATGGTTACATTCTATATTAGTAGGAGTTTGCATTCTTATCATTAGTAGCCTCTTTTTAATTATTTTATTGGCAAGTGCCCTAACATTTTAAGCATTTGCGTTATCTCAATATCCTTTTTAGTAAGATCTGCAGTTTGCTTTAACCATTAGTTTGACGATAAGCAACACATGAGTGTATGCTGGAATAACATATCTGTAGTTTGTCAAACAAATAATAATGCTTTATACAAGTTTTTCTTTGATGTTGATGCATCCAAGAACTTCTTCTAGGAATTTAATTGTTTTTTTTTCTATTATGTAAGTCTAGTAACAATTTTGAAAATTGTACCTTTTTAAAATAACTTTTGCTGAAGATGAGGTTTTTTTTATCCGCATTCTGGCCTAATGTTTACACATTAGATTTGATAATTCTGAATATGTGAACCTTTAGAGTTTTAACCTCCCCTCCCCCCACATTGTTTATAAGCATAGAGGAGGAAATATGTTTTTATTTAGCTGATAGTGTAAATGTAGTGAGTGATTTCAGTCTATACAACAGATATAGAATTTGGAAAGCAGTTCTATTAAGACATCTGTTGCTTTTCGTCATTCCCTGCTGACAATTTAGTTTCCATTTGGAGTAAGTTAAAGTGTTATCTTTCCTTGCTCGATATTTATAGACTCGCTTAAATAAATCAGCAATAATTACATTTAATAAAAAGAGGGAAAGAAACAGAATATTGTCAAAAACTATAGATGTGCTTTTGGAAAAGGAAGTGAAGAGCAGTTAGACAATTAAAAATAAGTTATTGACGTTTGTACATTTTTTTAAACTTATATTTGTTTTAATGTTATGTTTAATTTGATGCTAATATTGACCCTTTTATTTTTGTTACGATTGTCATCCAAAAATCCAGTGTTAAATTATATATTTCTGGATTTGGAATAGTGATGTCTTTAGTATATAGGAAATCTCTATTGTGAAAGGAGTACATTATCTAAATGTGTAAATTAAAAGGGTTTAATTGTTTCTCACAGAACAGGTTCATTGCATCTGTTTATTGAAAAGAATTACAATCCTATTTATTTTTGTGACTTAAACAGCTGTTTTGGATACGTGGTTTTCTGTATTTAAGTGAGAATGCTCCCTTATTTATAATGTGACCCAAAGTGGGAAAAGTTGTCTACATGGCCCTGTTTCTGTGATGCACAACTTTAGGACAATTCTCTCGATTCTGAAATTTGAATCTAATCTGGCCTATTTGTGATCACAGGAATCAGTAAGGACAGCAGGTTTTTCTTCTTCAACCAGAATAGGTATGTAGGTATATGGCCATTTTTTTATCATTACCGATAGCTTTAAATTACAACTTTACTTTTTGTTTTACTGAATTTAAAATCTCCAGGTGCCATGATGGTAATACTAATTTTATCACTTTCTACCAGAAAAATTGAACAGAATGTAGCTCACGGTTACATTCTACCTGCAATTTTGTACTTCTAATAAATGTCTTCTAATGTTAAGACATAGGAGGAGAATTAGGCCATTTGGTTCATCGAGTCTCCTCTGCCATTCAGTTATGGCTGATCTATTTTTCTCACTCAATCCCATTCTCCCCGTAACCTTATTAACCAAGAACCTATAAATTTCTGACTTGAAAATACCCAATGTCTTGGCCTCCACAGCCGCCTGTGGCAATAACTTGAAGCCAATTATAAGTGATTGTGGTGTCTAGTAGAGCCAGGCTGACCAACAATTGACAAAGTTATGGTAACAAAGTTAGGGATAAAAAATATGAAAAAATACAAGAAAGTTACTTCTAGTCTGAATAAGGGTTCTGACCCAAAATGTTGCCACTTTTTTTTCTCCAGAGATGCTGCCTGACCCGCTGAGTTATTCCAGCATTTTGTGTCTATCTTCAGAGCATGATTTCATTGTTTTTTTTTACCGGTACAATAATGATGGTGCATAACATAGATAAAACAAGGAACTGCAGATGCTGGATTTTTGCATAGAATAAATACAATGTGCTGGAGTAACTAAGTGGATCAGGCAGTATTCTGGAGCACACGGATAGGTGACGGTTTGTGTTGGGTCAATTCTTCATACTGATTGCAATATGGGGGAGTAGGCTGAAAAAGAGGTGGAGGCAGGGCCAAGCCTGGCAAGTGATAGATGGATAGAGGTGGAAGGAGAGCCGAGATATTGGGAGAAACGGGTACACGCTGGGGTTGGGGGAGGGGGAGGGGCACAGGAAAGCGGGGTGTTATCTAAGATTGGAGAATTTAATGCTCGTACTGTTACTTTGTAAGCTATCCAAGCGGAATATGAGGTACTCTTCCTCTAGTTTGTGGTGGCCTCATTGTGGCTGCTTAAAACCTGCTTAATGTGATGCTATCCTGCACTCCCGTTTGAAGTAATGATTCCACACTTTTTATATTTAAGTATTTTATATTGATGAAACTATTGCTAAAAGTTTACTAAAATAGGCTCCATGGTACCGAATATTTAAAATGTGAGCCAATGTTCTGACCAACACTTGACTTCCTAATTGTTGAGATTTTGGAGATCTCTGTTGCAGATACCACAAGGTGTTGATTTAGCTGTTCAATTATTTCCTTTCATTTTATTTTTCAGGCTCGGATAGCATTTTTACAAGGAGAAAGGAAAGGTCAGGAAAACTTGAAGAAGGACCTAGTAAGAAGAATAAAAATGTTAGAATATGCCTTAAAACAAGAAAGGTAACTGTTTTAAAGTACTATCTATACGGAAATTTTCCAACTGATGATCATAATATTATAAAAGTATAAATTTAACCTAATTATTATATTTCCAGCCAGAATATATTAGTTTCCCCTCCAATGTTCTTCCTAATTTGAATATTTAAATACGCATTACTCATTTGTTAGTTAGTTCAAAGTGAACATTTATTGATCGGTTGTGAGTGATTATTTCAGTACTGTGTAAAATCCTGCTTAATTGGAAGTTAATTCTGGTTGTTGCATTCAAGGAAGGATTGCATATTTTTTTATGAAGTAGGGTTATTGATACACTGGCTACAAGGCACATTAAAAAAAATCCCTTTTACATTGTAAATGATGGAATGTCAAAAAAATCTACAATGAGACTACATAGGATCCCTTAGTTCATGTGCACATTCCTGTTCATATATTAATGATGATAATCTGTTTGGGTTTAATTTGAATGTGCTTTTGAAATAATCTGATGACAGCTTTCCATTTGGCTTCATGTGAAAATTAGCTGCTTGGTTCTAATATGAGAAAGTCATACCTGCCCTGGAACATTACTGAGAATTGGAAGAAAGAGTAAGGAAATCGGCATTTTTACTGTCAAACTAATTAAAAGCCAAATTTTGAGTACTTATTACTAATACCATTTATTAAAGAATAATAAGAATTTTAAATTCTTTTAACCTCTTTTAGGAATGAGGGGTAGGCCATTTAGAACGGAGACGAGGAAAACATTTTTCACCCAGAGAATTGTGAATCTGTGAAATTCTCTGGATGCTTTCAAGAGAGAATTAGATAGAGCTCTTAAAGATAGGGGATATGGGGAGAAGGCAGGAACGGGGTACCCATGATCACAGTGTATGGCGGTGCTGGCTCGAAAGGCCGAATGGCCTACTCCTGCACCTATTGTCCTTTGTCTAAATACTCAATCATTTTAAATTGTACAGTGGAGAATAATGTACTGGTCTTATACTAACATTTAAACATCTTATACTAACATTTAAACCTTAAAAGCAAAGTCACAGAAAATATTGAGAAGGCAATATATCTGAAATAAAAACAGAAATCACTGGGAATGCTCAGTAAGTCAGGCAGCATCTATGGAGTGAGAAACTGAATATTTCGGGGCAATGATTAGTTGTGTTGATTGAACATCGTCCTGAAAGATTGGCCACAATTCTCTCTCCACAGATGTTGCATGAAGTGCTGAGTTTTCTAGCATTTTCTGCTCTTATTTAGCCCCAGAAAGTGTTGGTTTCTCTGAGGGATTGTACTGTATGGAGAGAAATGTAATGGGGCTACGTATTTGTCAAACAAGGTAACTTATCTGCATATGAGCAACTATTAAAATTATAGTTAATTTGAGCACATTGCAAAAACATCCTGCCGAGAACTTCTATAACGAATTGGCGATTTTATATTTATTGAATTATTTACAGCGAAGAGTTCAAATACTTTTGAAATAAATGCAGATTATGTCCATGTTGAGAAATGGAACTACTCTCTTTCTCATATCTGTCTATACAGCTGTTAATTTAACGTAAGTTTCATACAGTCATAACAACACTAGAAAAAAATCGATGCAAAGCTGTCTTCGAGAGAGAAATATGAGCTTTTGGCTCCAGGTCCATGATAAATGATAGAACAAAATTTGAGTGCTAATGTATACTTTTGACTTGGTTACAGGGTAAATTGCAAAATCAGAGTGCAGGTTACTAAATTGAATGCAATGAGATTAGGATCAGAAGTGAGTCACAGCAAGGAGAATGGATTTGAATGGGGGAGGGGGGGGTGGGTACAGATTGCTGATTTGCTGGTACTTGATCAATGTAAAGATTGTTGATGGATAACAATTACTTTTGTACCTGGACACTGGTTACATTTTAAAGTTGCACTTTGGGAAATTTTTGTTTTTTGCAATGTGAATGAATGTCGATTGTTGTTGTTGTAGAAGTAATTGCATTGAACTGAATTGAATTGAGTTGCTATGGTGAGGGCCATTAATGATTCAGTACATCACTGATATTTGAAAATGCATGTGAAGTACAACTAACACTTAAATGATGGTTCTCTCTGGTTTCTAAGTAGTATATGGTATCCTTTTATAATCTTATTGTTGCCTGCAAAATGATTGAAGACTAAATTACTTCGAGCACAGTGCAGTTGTAATTTGGAAGTATTATGACTTGCTTCGTTTCAGCAAAATTTTGATGAACAGTGAAATAATAAATGTTGATTATGGGCTGAATGTTAGCCAGTGTACTGAGTTTCCAAATACATTTTATTGAATTGTGAGCAAAAAATGAGCTGCTTGAGGAATTCAGTGGAGAGAAATGGATAGCTGATATTTCTGGTCGATCAAAAATGGTGACTGTCCATTTCCCTCCACAGATGCTACCATTGACTTCCTCCAGCAGGTTGTTTCTTTGCTCGAGATTTCAGCATCTGCAATCTTTTGTGTCTCTATTGTCAAATTGTGACATGGAATCTGCAGTGATAATAATATCCACAGCAGAGGGCAGATGACGTCTTGAATGAATGTCTCATGTTAAGGATGACACTTCTAATAGTGTGGTGATTCACATCCAAAGTTGAGCTTGGTACAGAAATAAAGACATTAATAGTGAGCCACGGCAATCCTTACATGGTTAATTTTAACACTTCCTGAATCTGGTTGATAATTGGCATCAAATTGAGCAAATGTATAAAAGCTTATGTAAAGATAATAAAAACAGTCATAAATTAATCAAATTTCTTGCAACTTAATTGATATTCTCTGCAATACTAGCATTTTCTGATTGAGGGTTTTATTTTAAAGCTTTGCAAGTATACAGTTCTTGAAAAATGTAATGCTACTTGAATCTTTTGATTTTCATTCAATATATTTGTCTGTGAATACATGTTCTTAAATAATTGATTAAGCATTGCTTGAATGTCAGCTTCAGTGTTGTCATTAAAGTAGCACTGTCATTTAATTTTGTCCTTGTAAATGAGGCTTGGCATGATTGCATCCCTCGTTCCGCTGGAGTATCCTACCTTTTTAGGCTTGTCATTGAAGTGGTAGTGTATACATTTCTATTATGTCTTGGCACAAAATATTAGTGACATATGACTGCACACTTACGGCTTCTATTCTAACACTTATCTATATCAGGAGTGTGATTGAATACTCTTCACTTCTTTGGATGAGCTTTAACAGAATTTAAGAAGCTAAAGATCACCCAGGGTAAAGCAACCTGTTAAACATTCACCTTCGTTATCACCAGCACACTGCAATTCAGTATTTAGACTTTAATAACATTCTCCAGATTCACTGCCTCAATTACTTTGAAGGTCTGAGATTTCTGAGGTGGTCCCTCGATTGAGGATGATTTCTGCCCTGGTTTTGTGGTAATGTATGTAGTTTCAGCACCACTGCAGGGTTCCCTTCAAGTCATGCAACATTCTAACCTGAACATGAATTGCTATTTCTTATCATTAGTTGGCCAAGACCATGGAATTCATACCTAATGGTGAATTTGTTCCAAGACAATGTTCAAGACAACGGCTCATCAGACTCCTCAAACAAATTAAAGATAGTGCCAACAATGTCAGTTTCTCTTAAATTAATAAAATATGTTTGCTTTTTAAATGCAGAAAAGCTGAATACAGTATACAGTTCTTGAAAAATGTAATGTAACTTGAAGCTTTTGATTTTGATTTGATACTCTTTTACTGGCTTTCTATTGGAATATACTTAAGATTACATTGAAATAGCTTTTGCTCCTCTTTAATTTTGGTTATCCATGCTCTTGTAAATAATTAAATCCACTATCCTGCTTTATCAAAATATTAAAAATAAATTGAAACTAAAATCGACTTGGGCAGGAAGTAAGTGGTAATGGCTGACGGATGATATTGTACCTAGTGTGTTCTCATCAGAACTCGGTACCTGTATTTTTTAAACATTTGTTGGTTGTTTAGACGTAAATATAAAAAGCACGGCATAGATGTTTGCACAAAAATTGGATGACTGATAAAGCATAGGTAAGTTTTGACAATGTAAACAGGTAAATGCTCTGTTCAGTTGGGCTGAGAAGAAGGCGGCACAGTGGTAGAGACCCAGGTTCGATCCTGACCACTGGTGCTGACTGTACGGAGTTTGTACGTTCACCCTGTGATCGCACTAGTTTTCTCCGGGAGCTCCGGTTTTCTCACTCACTCCGGTTTGTAGGTTAATTGGCTTCTGTAAATTGTCCCTATTCTGTAGGATAGAACTACTGTGCGGGGATTGCTGGTGGGCAGAATGACCTGTTTACATGCTGTATCTCCAAAACTCTAAAACTAAAACTGAAATGGCAAATTAGATTTAATCCAGATGTGAGATGACGCAAGGGGATGTGGAATAATTGTTTTCATTTCATTGAATAGCCGCCTTAAACTAACGTAATATTTATTGTATCCAGTCATTAATGTATACCATGGAACAATCTATTCTTATAGCTTGATAAATGCTTTAAAAATATATGGGAAAATCTGTGTAAAGTTAGATTTCCGTGAGTCAGGTCATTTGTAACCAAGGGGCACCCTGTACAAAAAATGTACTTGGTTTAATCATATACCCATTATAAGGATTTTACTGCAAGCTCCGGAGCGCTGTGGCCTCCGAAAAGTATATTTGGATTATTTGGAGCCGGCAGCCAGGGGTAAGTTGCCCGGGGTTTGTAAATCCAAAAGCTGAATTGGAGCCACAGCGCTCCGGAGCTTGCCGCATTGACCTGGTAAGGCATTGCTCGCTCCCCGCTGGTATCCCAGCGCTGCGACGCCGCCGACTCCCGACATTCTCGGAGCTGGATGGATTTGGAGCGCCTCGCAGCCAGGGGTAGAGTTGCCGGGGTACCGGCGCGCCGCCGCGGCCGGCACGGAGCCCCCAGCTCCGCGAGGTTTGGGAGTCGCCGATAATAGGTAGGGGACTAAGAATTTAAATCCCCTTGACCACCACCACCACATTTAAGATTTAAATTTATGATGATTCTAACAATGGAAATGATCAGACAAACCCGGTAGCTACCTACCTAATCTACGCTAAAAATCTTCCATTCTGAAATCCGAAAATGTCCGAAATCCGACAAGTGTCTGGTCCCAAGGCTTTCGGATAAAAGGTTGTGCACCTGTACTTGGTTTAATCATATACCCATTATAAGGATTTTACTGCAATAAAAGTATAGATTAAATATATTTGCAAAAAAGCTGAATTGGAGCAATACAATAGGTCATTATTACTGTTGAAGTATAAGACAATTTGAGTGAGAGAATGTTTATATCCATGACAAATGAATATTTAATATTGTATTAATTAGCAATAATAATAATAATAGTAAAGCACTAATTTCAATCCCCCTGATCCCCCCACCTTTAAGATTTAAAGCTGATGAATTTAACAATGGAAATTATCAGCAAACCAGGTAGAATCTGCGAAGAGAGAAACTGATATGGCTCGGGTCAATAATATTTCACAGAATGAAGACCAGTTGAAGATCAATCAGTTTGACATGCAGAGTAAGGATGGACCAAAGAAGGGAATATAAGGAGAGGACTGTGATAAAAGTCACTTTAGGATTCTAAAAAGACTAGTTAACAAGCCATAATACACTTTCTTTCTTGGGGGTGGGTCTACAACATGGAATGTGCTCAAATGGAGGTAAATACAAAACTGATGCAGTAATGTTTTCAGTAAATGAATTTGTAGAGGAACTCAGTGGATGAAGCGGTGTCTGTATAGACAAAAGGATATTCATTTGGCCCAAGTGTAAAGAGAAGATTGCCAGTATAAATAAGCAAGAGGATTGAATGCGACAAAGGTTGATAGACGACGTTGAAAACAGATAGGAGGTTGGAATTGGGCTTATGGGACCAGGTGGAGGAGGTAGCAGGGTGGAACACATGCTGGCAGATGACAGGTGGAACAGATAATGGAGGGATGGCGGGAATATGTGGGGACGGTAATGAGTCGAGGTAATGAGGGGTGAATGCGAAGAGAAGGGATGGAAAGAGTGAAAAGGGAGAGAACCCGTGGGAGTGGGTTTGAGGAACACAGAGGGTGTGGGTTACCTGAAATAGGAAATTTCAATGTTCATACTATTGGATAGTAGGCTACACATGACGTGTTATTTTTTTAGTTTGTGTTTTACCTCACCGTGTCACTGGGGAACAGATAGGTAATCGTGGGAAGGAGTTGAGGAATTCAAATGATATGCAACTGGAAGTTCAAAATGGCTATTGTGGGTAGAGCACAGGTGCTCTGCAAAATAGTTTCATTGTCTATGCTTGGTCTTGGTGATGTAGAGGAACCTCATAACGAGCACTGAATGCAGTCAACCAGATTGGAGCAGTGTCTGCGAATCTCCACCTCACATGGAATTACTGGTCCCTCATTTATGGGGAGGGAGTAAGTTTAGTTTGGTTTAGTTTATTACTTTCACATGCACCAAGATACTATGAAAAACAGATTTGCATGCTGACCAGTCAAATCATACCCGAGTATAATCATACACTAGTAAACGAATGGAACTGTTATACTGGATAATAGTAGATCCTTTCCCGAAAATTGTGTCCGGTTGGAGACCTCTGCCGGCCATCCTCAGTTCCAATGAAGACACGATGGTGCAGGAAGGGGCGGACCGTCCGGGGGAGTGACAGGAGAAGCGACCAATCAGCGCGGATCTGCGATCTCGCGGTTTTTACGCATATTACACCTCACTAACCTTTACAACATACTACCGATCGGAACAAAACTTGGTGCACTCGCAGCATAGGAGAACGGTGAGCTGATGAAAAATCATAGCGCTATTGCGTACCATTTTTGCGCAAACAGAAAGACTGCGCAAACCGGAAGAGCACAAGATCAGTTTTAGTTATGTAAATAGATAGATAGATAGATAGATAGATAGATAGATAGATAGATAGATAGATAGATAGATAGATAGATACTATTACAACATTTTTCATTGGCTTATTATGAGCAGTTGACAAAATATATGAAGTTATATAAAAATAAAAAATGTTGTAAACATTCAGCAGATCAGGCAGCATCTGTGGAATGAGAAACAGTGAAGGTTCCCATACATAAATTATTGTTTTCTTTCCATAGATGTTGCCATTTTCTGTTTTTATTTCATGTTTCTCGCATTTGCAGTTTTTTGTTTTGCTTTTCATTCATAAAGAGTATTGTGAGTTCTCTCAAGATGTTTGTTAATTCGTGCATTTAATGTATTTTAATTTTAAGTAGAGAGGGGGCACAGGGAAATGTCAACATTTCTTCTCTCTAAGGGTGGAGAATCTTTGGAATTCTCTAGCCCAGAAGTCTGTGGAGTCTCGGTTGCTCAATCAAACAGAGGTCATTAACTTTCTGGACTAAGGGAATCAAGGGATGTAGATACTGCAGAAATAGAAAATCAGCTCTCGATCATGAATGGCAGTGCAGGCTTTAAGGACCTTTAATTAAGAATTAATTATTCTTACCCTTATGTTAGCTGATTATTGATGTTGGGAGATTAAAAACTCCTAATCCAATAAATGATGGAGATATTGAAAATGTAATAATAGATAAATTGCTGTAAGACTGGCTGCAAACCCTACAGCAAGTTGATGCACTGTGGGAGGGCCTTATTAATCGTTATTTGATGTTGCAGGAAAATAAGGTCTGGTTATGGAAATATTGAAAGGTTTTTGACAGCCAATTAATTTACATCCCTCTTTAGCTGGCTGTTAAAAGATTGTTTCTACCATTCAATAAAGTCCAAAGCTTATTAGAGTAATTTTAGCTATTCAACTTAAAGCAATTATTAAACATATTAAAACAGCCTATGACACAAACATTTAACACTGTTAAGGAATTAAAAAAAACAATCAAGAAATACTGACACTCAGCTATAATCGTATGTAATTATTCACTATACTGAATCTGGCGGTGGAAAATGATAAATAAGTCGCATACATGAAAGTACTGAACTTGCCGGTGCTTGAGAAGGGGAATTTCTGTAAGTTCTATGTCTGCTGATATCAGCCTCTTTTTAACAATGAATTTCAAAATGAAATGTATACATGATCATTGATTTTTTTAAGTGAACAATTGGTGATATAATCCAAGATATTATTTCAAAAGGATTTTTGATAAGCTATTACAGTGTGGACTATGCTGTTGTCAGCAGGCAGGAAATTGAGTGTTTCTAAATTGTAGATAATGCTAAGTGTAATGGAGGGGTGTGATTTTGGTTAATTAATGAGGTAGAATACATTAGAATGATATATAGACATGTTAAACAGTAAAGTAATTTAGCACTTTTGTAACTTTAATGAAATTAGCAAATCAATTTCCGTGGAGGTAATTGTAGGCTGGTATATTTTGATGGGAAGAAAATGAGACTACATATAAGAATGGACTCGAGGAATAAAGGGATGTAGAAGTGCAGATGCAGAAATGGCTGAGAGAAAGTTAAATAAAGTTAAAAAATCAATCTAAGAACTTAATTAATTCCTAGACACACCAAATTAAGAGCAGATATGCCGAACCTGGTGCACAATTCTGGCCTACATTAAAAAAATTGAGATTGATGGTCAGAGAAGGTGCCACAAAGATTTGTATGTTAATAGAACTGAGAAGATTGACTGAAAAGAATAAACACAATGAGGCTCTCAGTTGAAAGCTTAAGCGGTGGGCCGAACATCCAAAATGTGTCTTGATTTTCACTTTTATGATCCATCTCTGGTATCTACTTGTAATTTGGCACAGATTTAGATTAAAAAATCATTGAGAGGAATTCATAACTCGTCAATTCAAAGGGTTGCACACTAATTAATTAAGCTAATTAGAAAAAGTAACAGTGCCATCTTGTGCTCAATAATAGGCAGCTGTATATTACTCTATGGGGAGTTGGATTCCGTGTGGCGGTCTATTTAGCGGGCTCTGTGGTAGTGCCGAGACTCGAATGGGAACATTGAATACTATTATGCCAATTACACGGGACGGGATATGCCTCTGTCCCACTTAGGAAACCTGAATGGAAACCTCTGATGATCTTGCGCCCCACCCAAGGTTTCCATGAGGTTCCCGGAGGTTTTGGTCACTCGCCCTAATGGTGGAAAGTAGTTTCCGCATGATCGAGGCTTCATCTATGTTCCTTCGATTGTTTCAACAAAATCAAAACCGGCCTCGACTAAAAATAGGTTGCTGCTTGGTCGAAGCCAGTGGAGTGTGGTCGCTATTTACTTACAGGCAGTCGAAGGCAATCTCCTTCGATGACCAGCCATTTTGATTGGCTCATTGGAGTTTTCAGGACCTAGAAGATCCGCCAGAAGGTAAAATGCCCGCTAAACTTTATTAAACTTCTTAAAACTGTCTCCACTCCTTCTTTCTCCCCCCCTCCCCTCCCCTCCTCTCTCTCTCCCCTCTCTCTCTCTCTCCCCCTCTCTCTCTCTCTCTCCCCTTCTCTCTCTCTCCCCTTCTCTCTCTCTCTCCTCTCTCTCTCTCTCCTCTTCTCTCTCTCTCCCCTCTCTCTCTCCCCTTCTCTCTCTCCCCCTTCTCTCTCTCCCTTCTCTCTCCCCTTCTCTCTCCCCCTTCTCTCTCCCGCTCCCACGCTCTCTAAATGACTTACCGTACTCTGTGGCAGTCATTCTCTTCCTCTTAAGCACTCCTCTGTTGTCCCTGGCCCCACCTTCGCGATGTGTGTGTGTGTGTGCGGTCGGTAGCAAAGATCCTGTAGGATCTTTGGTTGGTAGATGCAGCTCACGCTTCGGTCGAGGCTTTCCAGGCGAGTGACCAAAACCTCTGGCGACTCATGGAAACCTTGGGTGGGGCGCAATGTCACCAGAGGTTTCCGTTCAGGTTTCCTAAGTGGGACGGGCATAACTCTTAGCCGTGGGAATTTCAGTCTGGAAATCTGTGATCTACGTGGAGAGGACGCTGGTGAATATGAGGTGACTTGGAACAAGTTCAGGAGGTGAAATTCAGGCAAGAGTCTGACTGGAGGTGAACGGTGAATGAGACTGCCGTAGAGTTTCTGGATTACACCGGCTCCGTGACTCGCATAATTAATGGATGCGGGCAGATTCTGTGCGTTCCCCAGTTTACTGAACCCCCCTGACTGCCAGTGTACAGAATGGGGGTCACGGCCGTTGTGGGACTGGGGCAGTGCCAGGCTGGGGGACAGACCTGTAAGGATCAAACTCATTACCTCACTTATTTCTCTCTAACCTTACCTTAAACATCTCCCCATACCATACCTGTATGGAGGAAGTGGGGTGGGGGGAATTAACACCTGTTGATCCCAGGTTACTGAAACAGTGAGGCCACTCTTCTGCCCAACCTCGAATAATGTCTGATTTGTAAACCGGAACTTATGACTGTGTTATGCTTAGGTACACAGTTATTTATGTGCCATTATAGCTAATGATTCTTCGGACTTATTTAGTTTATTTTATTGTCACGTTTACCGAGGTGCATGAAAAGCTTTTTTGTGCATGCTTTCCAGTCAACAGAAAGACTATACATGATTACAATCAAGCTGACCACAGTATACAGACACAGAATAACATGTGTAACATTTAGTGCAAGGTAAAGTCCGATTAAAGATACCGGTAGTTTGAAGCTCTCCAATGAGGTAGATGGTAGGGTAGGTCCGCTCTCCAGTTGGTTCAGTTGCCTGATAGCAGCTGGGAAGAAACTGTGTCTGAATCTGGAGGTATGCATTTCCACACTTCTGTACTTCTTGCCTGATTGTAGTGGGGAGAAGAGGGTGTGAAACTGGTTCTTGATTATGGGAAAATGTTGGGGTCAGGTTTATCCTTTGTTTCTGTTAGACCTAATGATGTTCAGTAATTTTTACTATTTTGAACATTCTCCACACTGAACTGTATAAATTATCTGACTGTAAATTCATATAATTCATAAATTTATTCATAGTTATATGAATACATTGATTTTTATTGTATTTTGCTTTCAAAAACATTGAAAACTTAGATAATACATTTTTTGCAAATGTTTCATGTTGAATGCAATGGTCAGCAATCAAGCTTGGTACATCATCAAGCTTTTTAGCCTTGCTTTTGATTGAGGGAACACCATAGGAGTGGGAACAATGACTAATTTTTCCATTTTTTATTTTGGGAATTACTGTTGCACTCTTCACTAAATAAGATTTGTTTTTAAAAAAATGATATATGCTAACAATTTTATTTATTTCCAAAGGGCAAAATATCATAAATTAAAATACGGCACAGAATTGAATCAAGGTGACTTAAGGATGCCAACATTTGAATCAGGTAATAAAAGCAGATGAAATACTTATGTTTTAAATATATCTTATTTTACAGTAGTTTCTTAATGGTACTCAACAGTTAATTTGAAGTTGGTTGGATAATATATTTATATATTTATGTCACTGTATACCAAATTATTTAGGACTAAGACAATAATTACAAAATGCATTTGCTCAAGGATGTTATAAGAAATTTGTTGTTTTTACCAAGCTTAAATAATTATTTTTTAATTTGCAATGATTAGAGGTCAGGAAGATAGAGGGAATCCTATGAAGTCAAAGTTACTATGTTTGTTGATTTGTTCTGGTGCTGTTATTTAATTTCATCAAATCTCACAGATTTACATGGTATTGCTGCAACTGTGAGCTAATTGATCATCACATCGCAGAAAGTTATCAGCTTATGTGCACTTGTAATAATGTAATGATCCTTGCTGGTGACCACTAATCACCTTCTCTCCCGTAAGGTAATGTGTGTGGAATCAAAAGGTTAAGGAGACTTAAAATGCCCAAATTATTTTTTTAATCTTTACTTTTCCTTTTCTGTCTCGTTTTCCGCTTTCTTAAGTTGATCTGCTTTTGTTCTTACTCTGTATCCAATTTGGCACCAACTTCCTTTTCAATTCTTAAATGTCTTTCGTTAAGAAGAAGCTTAACTGATCTTGTTGTTCACCAATGCCCAGTTTATTCGTTTGCATCTCTGGCAAACCATATTCAAACCAAAATATGCAATTGTAAGTATATGCAACTGGTGCACATCTGAGATCTACTTTTGTAAAATAAGTGCTAACAGGACCACTTATACAGTTACTTGTTAATATTTCACCACAACTGATTAATTTTTCGGCCTTTAAGTTAACTGTGCATGGAGTATTTGGATTAATTTTAGTTGGCATGTATTCTCTTTTGAATTTCTCCGTAATTTAAAATGTTAATTAGCACTAACTTTTCCAGGATTCAAAACTAGAGCTAATGAAGGAATATAAATTTCAAAATCAAGTTATTATGTGACCTCTGTTGGTTTGCTCCTCAGCTGCCTCAGACACAGTCTTGTAATTATATCCTTCTGACCTCATCTACTACATCTGGTGTTCCCGATGTGGCCCCCTGTACATAGGCGATCCCATGTGTAGACTCGGTGTCCGTTTCACCAAACATGCACTCAGTCCAACAAGGCCTGCTTGCAGCTTACCATTGTAATTCCCCTGCCTGTACACATACTGACCTTTCTATCCTGGGCCTCTTCCATTGCCAGGAAGAGGCCACGCACAAATTGGAGAAACAACAACTCCTATTCCGCTTGGGTAGCTTACAACCCAATGGTATGAACATTGAATTCTCCAATTTTAGTTAACGATACTCACATCCTGCCATTGTGCCCCGCCCTCTCCTTACACCTACATTCCTTCCTCTAGCTTCACAATTCGCAACTCTTCAATCCTTTTGTCACACACCTTCCACCTTTTCATTTCTGACCTTTGTCCAACCATCTGTCTATTAAACGACCTTCAACCCCCTCCCCCCCCAACCTATATCCACATGTTACCTGCCAGGCTTTGTCCTGCTTCTCCTATTTTCCAGCTTTCTTTAACCGCCCCACTCCTTCCATTAACAATCAGTCTGAAGAAGGGTCCCCTGTCCATCAAACATCACCTATCCATGTTCTTCAGAGATGCTGCCTGACCTGCTGAGTTAAGGGCTTGTCCCACTTACGTGTCCTTGGCACGCAAACTACGCGACCCCATGGTCGCGTTGACCCAAGACGGTCTTGCGAAGGTCGGGCGTGATTACATGCGAACGCACAGACGTCTGGAGTGCGTGATGTCATTTGAAGATGGACCCAAAGCAGGAGTAACTCAGCGGGACCGGCAGCATCTCTGGAGAGAAGCAATTGGTAACGTTTCATGTCGAGACTCTTCTTCGGCCTGAAAAGAAGGGTCTTGACACGAAACGTCACCCATTGCTTTTCTCCAGAGATGCTGCCGGTCCCGCTGAGTCACTCCTGCATTTTGTGTCTATCTTCAATTTTCTTGGCCCCGCTCTGGGAGTAGAAGTGGGGGCGGATCCGGACCGCCGGCCCAGTTCGGTCCTTCCATTCTGTTGTAGGTGAACAATCAGGTCTGAAGAAGGGTCAGTTCCCCTGTCCATCAAACATCACCTATCCATGTTCTTCAGAGATGCTGCCTGACCTGCTGAGTTAAGGGCCTGTCCCACTTACGTGTCCTTGGCACGCAAATTACGCGACCCCGTGGTCGCGTTGACCCAATAATGATACAACTGATTGGGCATTTCAACGGCATTTAACAAAAAACGTCTGCTTCATCTATGATGCCCATAAAATCTTTACGTCACTTGTTAGTGGGACAGGTTTATGACCAATGCTGGATGAACAAAGGAGGCAGGATCTCTGACTGAACGTTGATGTTTTGTTGACCCTTCTTCTTCCACAGTCTTTTTTCTGAAGCAACTACAGTTCTACATATTTCTACATTCAGTACCTTTCCCAGCTCAGGTAGCATTTGGGGATGGTAGTGGTGCTATCAAGCCACTCTTAGTGCTAGACATTGAAGTCAAGGTCATGTCTGTCGAGGTGATTATCAAGAGGCAAGGATCTCTGCCCTTTATTTACTTCCAGTATGTCAAGCGTTGTTCAACTACAAGAACAAATTCATCAGCAGAAGGCGGAGTGTTTGTGGTGGTTACCAGCCCCATGTTAGTCCTGATGCTGATCATGGTTCTTGGAGTCATTGCGGACTCCCAAGTCCACTCCTTCCTGACAGTTTTCCACAGTACCGCATCCTATGCAGGAATCCTCAATAAATACTTAGAAGGGGAATAGTCTCTCTGGTCCTTGAAGAAAGAAGTTCGTTGGGAGCTATTGGGGATCGTAATGGAGGTCGGGCACATTGCCTGAATCAAAGTCTGATTCTGTTAGAGTAACGATGTTGCTGCTGTCTTTTGTTGGGAAAACTCTCGTAATTTAGATATCAATCTGCACCATTTCATGAGGGCGACGTTACAAGTTCAACTGTGCTGGTAGAAATTTTGCCCTGTCAAGATTTGTTGCTTTCATTCATTCCTGATGGTCTGCTCAGTTCTCTCTTGTTTTAAAATAGCAATAATGATACAACTGATTGGGCATTTCAACGGCATTTAACTAAAAACGTCTGCTTCATCTATTAAAATCTTTACGTCACTTGTTATCAGGTTTATGACCACAGATGAACAAAGGAGGAGGACTGACTGAACGTTATTGCCTTCCACCACAGTGAAGAATGTTCATTCCATTGTGGTGGATGTTTATGTTATATTCTATTGTGTATTGTGCTCTTTTTGTTTGTGTGGCTGCATGGTAAATCAAATTCCACTGTACCTTAATTGGTGCATGTGGCAATAAATGTGAACTTGAACTTTATCCATAATTCCACTTCATTTGGAACAGTTTGTATAATTTGCAATGTCCAGTCTAATAATTTGCTAATTGCTTTTAGCAGAGGAGGTCATTCATCCCATGTGATTACTACATTGGAATTTACCTCTTTTACTCAATGCATTCCAGATTCATTGTGATCAAGTGCTTCAAAAGGTTGGTTATGACAAAAAAACAATCTCTGCCTTAGCAATGACCTGGACCCACTTCAATTCGCTTTCTGCCACTACAATTTAACAGCATATATAATCTCGTTGGCTTTCCACTCTGCACTGTTCACTTGTCTAATAAGAACACGTACATCTTCCTGTTCTACATCTACTGTTCAACACCATCTCGTCAAAGCACATCATCAAACTTGTGGAACTGGGTTTCTGCTGTTCCCTGTGCAACTGGATCCATGACTTACTAATTGACAAACAACCAGTATGGATTGGATTGGCAACAACACTTGCTGACCATCAGCACAGGGGGACCTCAGGGCTGTGTGCTTAGTTCTCTGCTCTACTCTCTCTATATATATACGACTCTGTTGCCAGACACAGCTCCAATGCCATCTCTAAATTTACTGACATCATCATTGGATGAATAATGGGTGACGACGAGTTAGCGTACAAGAGGAAGATCTTGCTCTCTGTGTTATCAAGACCATGGAGGTGATTGTTGACTTAAGGAAAGAAAAGCTGAAAGACCATGTTTCGGTCTTCATTGTCAATTCCTGGGTGTACAAACCCTGATGATCTGTTCTGGGCCCAATCACAAGGGAAGCCACTACTGCAGAAGTTTGAGGATATTCTGCATGCCACTGAATACTCTTATCAAACTTCGAAAAGTGCAGGTTGGAGAGCATACTGACTGGTTGATCATGGTCTGGTTCAGAAATTTTACTTCGGAGTCACGTGAGTGACTACGTGAAGAACCCCGCCAGGACGCATGCGTGTCATATCGCTTTCACGCTTGCGAAACGACAGGCGGGGTGGAGCGTTCCCCCGCAACGGTAAGTTTGAAACCGCGACCTGCAGGTAAGTGATTTACTCTGCGGTAGTTTTTGTCCCCGCGCTGTGTTTATCCAAAGGGGGAAAGTTGGACAAAATAGTGTCCACAAGTGCTGCGAGTGAAGCTGGCTGGGGAGGACCGCGAAGTTGCGGGAGCCAGCAGCAGCTGAAGGCACAAGCCCCGTAAGGGATCAGCTGTGCCGACTTTTGGTCCCGCGCCGGCCAGAACACCACGGCCGGGCAGGAGACTATTCAGATGCGGCCGTCGACTTTTGACAAGTCGAAAACGGCAGGAGGCGGGGTGGAACGACGTTTCCCCGTAGCGACAATTTAAACCTGGACCTGCAGGTAAGAGCTGCGGTCTTTTTGTGTTTTCCCATGCTGATTACAGGTGGAGAAACCAACGGGCTGCGACAAAGCTGGTGGGCTAGCAGCGGCCAGCGGCATTTGAATCACCTATAATGGGATCAGCTGTGCCCGATGTCGCCTCCGCACCGGCCAGATCCACTCCGCGGCCGGGCGGTAAGGCAAGCCAAAAAACCATCAAAGTCGTGGACTCAGAAGAGTCCGACTTTGAGCAGCCGCGGGCGGCCAGCGACCGTGAGCGCTGGAGCCAGATGGAGCGATGTGTGGAACATTTGCTCCAACGTGACAGGCTCCGGGAGATGGAGTCGAGTCACTGTGGGCTCTATGTAAAACCCACAGCAGCACCTCTTGTAGGGCTGCACAGTGCTTCTCCTTCATCAGAGGGGAGCACTGGGGGTCAGTTCTGGGCTGATCCTGAAGAGGGGGTTGCAGAACAGAAATCAAGTGTGCAGGGGGTGCAGGAACGTGAAAATCTACTGGACATGGTGTCCAACTTCATACAGACAGACCAGACTGGCCAAAACCTGGAGGACATCTGACACCGGGTAACTGTATATCCCGGAATGTTTCCTGTAGTAAATAATTGTATATGGAAACTCCTAAACAGCGGGGATAACAGCTTTCACCCGCACAGTGGATGAGAAGGACATGTCGCAGGACCAACAGGATGCACTGGCACTGCTTTGCAACACACGGCCATAGACAGCACCCTTACGCACCCACCAGTAGAACAAGACCGACTGGTGAAAGCTCGAAGGTCCGTACACCAAACATGAGTCTTTCTTAGGCCATGGCCCAGACCGGCCTTCTTGGAAGATACGCAAACCTCCAACATCAACCAAACCACAAACCCAGACACCGACGCCTCAACATCAACGATGGATTTACAAAAATAAGTAAACCTGCCATTGGTAACTATGGAGGTAGGTGGGTCTGGTTCCCTACAAATTGCAGGGAGCATGGAGGTGGGGGGGGGGGGGGGGGGAGGAGATTACTCTCCTTTCTGGATGAATGGAGTATGTTAACTACCGATACTTATATTTAAGCAGTATCCAGGGATATACAATAGAATTATACACAAGTACAGCCCTCCAGTTCAACATATACCGAACCGAATGTTAGTACTTTCCGGTAAAGAAAAATCAGAAGCGCAGGCTGAACTGGAGCGGCCTTATGCAAAAGGTGTAATTGAAAAATCCCAACACAAACCGCTAGAATTCGTGTCCAATATCTTTACCAAAATCAAAAAAGATGGTGGTTGTCGCATCATCATAGATCTGACCAAATTGAATACATTTGTACAATATATTCATTTTAAAATGGAAACCTTTGTTACTGCTAAACAATTGATTTCCAAAGGTTACTTCATGGCTAGCATTGATTTAAAAAATGCTTACTATTCAGTGCCTATACGAGGTGACCACAGATGTTACTTAAAATTCAACTGGATGGGACAGCACTGGCAATATAGAGCGCTGCCAAATGGGTTAACATCAGCCCCCAGGCTGTTCACTAAAATTTTGAAACCAGCCCTAGCGTTTCTACGGAAACGAAAACACATGGTCATGGCATATCTAGATGACATACTTATTGTGGGCAAAACTTTGGAATTGGCCAAACAAACAGTAACAGCCACAAAACAGTTATTTGAAAAACTGGGGTTTATTATCCATCCAGTTAAATCTAAATTAACGCCTTCCACTACTATGGACTATTTGGGGTTCACCATTGACTCCGTTCACACGTCGGTGACTTTGCCAAAGGGAAAGGCTATAGACTTAATAGAGGCTTGCAATAACCTCATTGCCATTAGTAACCGTCCATCAGATTGGTAGCAAAAGTAATTGGCAAAATGGTGGCTGCTTTTCCAGCCACACAATTTGGACCTTTACATTACCAAAATTTACAGAGAGCAAAAATACAAGCACTCAAAATCAATGCTGGTCATTTTGACAGACCAATGAAGCTACCAATCAAAGCTATAATGGAACTAAAATGGTGAATAGATAACATTTGGCTTTCAATCCAATCATTATCAGCAACCCTTCTATGGTGCTACAAACTGATGCCAGTGCACTTGGTTGGGGTGCCACCAATTCCATCTCCAGCTGTGGAGGTAGATGGACTGCTCAGGAGGCATCATTATTACTAACACTGGGCATAAACTACCTGGAAATGTTGGGTGCATTCTATGGCCTAAAGTCATATTGTACTGGGTCATATCACCAGCATGTTAGACTACAGATTTGAATTTATTAAATTGTAGAGTTTAAAAATACCTCTACTACAGCTGGGACTGACGGACCGAACAGTGAACATGATTTCTGCGGCCCAAATTCAGTCCACCAAAAAACAGTATCTGGTCAATATCAGGAAGTGGGAGATGTATTGTAACAAAAACAGCATCACCTACAGAGATATGAACATCCCGTCTGTTCTGGAATACCTGGCAGGCCTCCATTATGATGAGGGGCTCAGTTATAGTGCCATCAACTGCGCCAGAAGTGCCTTATCGACTTATCTATGGCAAGGAACAGAGCGTCACTCTGTTGGAACTCACCCACTGGTAACAAAACTTATGAGGGGAATTTTTAATACCAATCCCCCAAGAACCAGGTACTCCCAAATATGGGATGTGAGTATTGTCCTGAAGATGCTCAGGAATTGGTCTCCAGCAACAGCTCTGTCCCTACATAGACTGACATTAAAAACAGTCATGCTAATGGCATTGGTCACGGCACAAAGGGTACAGTCATTACAGTCGTTATATATGGAGAAAACGAAAATCATCAGAGGCAATGAGAAGGCACTTTTAATCAGCCATAAGCAACCACACAAAAAAGTGTCGGTCCAGATCATCTCAAGATGGCTGAAACAGGTTCTAACACTGGCTGGGGTGGATACTAATATTTTAAATCTCATTCCGCCAGGGCTGCAGCTACATCGGCAGCTATGCAGTTGGATGTACCAATGGACCAAATCCTCAAGGCAGCAGGATGGTCAGGGGAAAAAACATTCCAACTATTTTATCATAAACCAGTCATTAAACCTGGAACATTTGCAGAAACAATTTAAGTTCTGTAATTTAATTACCCCATAAATAGGGGCTATAATTTGTGTTAATCAATTCATGGATTTCAATGTCGGATTCATGTCTAAAATATATTGACACAATTCCTCCTACAGTCATTAAGGCAGATGTGATACATGGACTCGTTTCCACGGCATGAAATCACAGAGCTTTGAAATCTTCACGTCACTCACGTGACTCCGAGGTAAAATAGTAAGATTAAACGAGAACTTGCCAGTTCGAAGTTTGATCATTATTTTATGAGGAGTACGTTGAGGGAATACGTGCCTTCCGCTCCCACCGATGATCATATACTCAACTGGTATTTCATTCTCTAATCTTACTATGTTTAAGTCATTACAGTTATCTGTGATTTCACACCGCTGCTTTGAAGAATGACACGCATGCGTCCTGGCGGGGTTCTTCACGTATTCCCTCAACGTACTCCTCATAAAATAATGATCAAACTTCGATCTGGCAAGTTCTCGTTTAATCTTACTATTTTATTGCTTAAGAATGAAGTAGGCTGCAGAATTCTTCCCAATCTTTCATGGGTACTGACCCCCTAATAATTTAAGGGACTCACCAGAAGTATTGCCTCAAGAAGGCAGCTAAGATCCATACTCCCCTGGCCACACCACTTACTGCTAATCATTTGCTACCTGAATCATTGCCTCTAAATTAATTAATGGTTCTTTTTATCAGCTGTCAGGCTGTTCAATAACCCTAACCACAATTGTGCCTCAACCACCATGTACTTCCATGCACCTTACAGAACCACACTGGGCTTTCCACTACATACAGCGCCCTTCATAATGTTTGGGACAAAGAGCCATCATTTATTTATTTGCCTCTGTACTCCACAATTTGACATTTGTAATAGAAATAAATCCCATGCTCAACGTGCACATTGTCAGCTTTTATTAAAGGGTATTTTTATACATTTTGATTTCACCATGTAGAAATTACAGCTGTGTTTACCCATAGTCCCCCCCCCCCCCCCCCCCCAAATTTCAGGGCACCATAATGATTGGGACACATGGCTTCACAGGTGTTTGTCATTGCTCAGGTGTGTTTAATTGCCTCCTTAATGCACGTATAAGAGAGCTCTCAGCACCTATTCTTTCCTCCAGTCTTTCCATCACCGTTGGAAATTTTTCCTGGTGTTTATCAACATGAGGACCAAAGTTGTGCCAATGAAAGTCAAAGAAGCCATTATGAGCAAGAAACAAGAATAAAACAGTTAGAGACATCAGCCGCTTCCCACTTCACACAGTTCCAGGGTCGAAGGCTTGGCAGGTTCATGAACAGAAATACAGAGGCTACACTGCAAGATACAAACCACTGGTTAGCCACAAAAACAGGATGGCCAGGTTACAGTTTGCCAAAAAGTACTTAAAAGAGCAACCACGGTTCTGGAAAAAGGTCTTGTGAACAGATGAGATGAAGATTAACTTATATCAGAGTGATGGCAAGAGCAAAGTATGCTGGAGAGAAGGAACTACCCAAGATCCAAAGCATACCTACCACCTCATCTGTGAAACACGGCGGTGGGGGAATTATGCCCTGTGCATGCATGGCTGCTGAAGGTACTGGCTCACTTATCTTCATTGATGATATAACTGTTGATGGTAGTAGTAATAATGAATTCTGAAGTGTATAGACACATCCTATCTGCTCGCTCAAACAAATGCCCCAAAACTCATTGGCCGGCGTTAATTCTACAGCAAGACAATGATCCCAAACATACTGCTAAAGCAACAAAGGAGTTTTTCAAAGCTAAAAAATTGTCAATTTTTGAGTGGCCAAGTCAATCACCCGATCTGAACCCAATTGAGCATGCCTTTTATATGCTGAAGAGAATATAATATGCTATATGCTGAAGAGAATATGGCGATTAGCCCCCAAAACAAGCATGAACTAAAGATGGCTGCAATACAGGCCTGGCAGAGCATCATCAGAGAAGACACCCAACAACTGGTGATGTCCATGAATCGCAGATTTCAAGAAGTCTTTGCATGCAAAGCATATGCAACAAAATACGAAACATAACTACTTTCATTTGCTTGACATTGCTGTGTCCCAAACTTTATAGTGCCCTGAAATGGGGGGACTATGTATAAACACTGCTGTAATTTCTACATGGTGAAACCAAAATGTATAAAAATGGCCTTCATTAAAATCTGACAATGTGCACTTTAACCACATGTGATTTTTTTTTCTATTACAAATCTCAAATTGTGGAGTATAGAGGCACACAAATTATGGGTCTTTGTCCCAAACATTATGGAGGGCACTGTATCTGCAGTTGCTGCCTAATCTGCTAGGTTCCGCTAGCATTGCTTTTTGCTTAAGAATTTAAATGTATTAAATTATCTGTAGTAGAAAAAAAAGTATCCAGTTGATGGTGGTCAGATTGATGTGAAAACCCATCTGATTTATTAATGTGAGTGGAAACTGCAATTGTTACCCTGCCTGACCTCTATACACGTTACTTTGTACCCACGACAATGTGGCTGAGCAAGTTACTCAGTTTAAGGCCAAATAGAGCCATAAATGTCATTGGCAAACAAAATTATAAAAACAGATCTTGATTTCAAGTTAGTGTATTATTGATGTTAGAGGATTGCTTTTGTTTATAGCTAAGGCTTGAAATTTCCAGTTTCAATATATTAACAAAAAGAAAACATCAAATACCTCCCGTAGCTCAGCCTCATACCCAGCCAGAATTGTGCATGTCTTATTCAATTTATATGCAGAGATTAATGATGAATCCAATTTCTATTTTGGTTGTGCTAACGAATGGCATAATGTTGAAGAAACAGAAGTGAAGAGCAAGTGGAAATACGATGAGAAAACTAAAGTGTACATTATTACATTAACGTGTATATTTTTCTGAAGTTGCTCAATCAGAAACTATCACTAAGAAATTTTCTGATATGCCTCTAAACTTCACAAATGTGCTAACCAATGCTGGGTTAAAAAAAATAGCAGAATGTGGTGACTAACGAACTTTTAATGATGGGTTGCATAATATGTTGTTTCAACTTGTGTGTACATCTGAATAAAACACCAGCGTGAATGGAATAGCATCAATAAGAGAAAGGAAGTGTAGGTACGGTTTAGAAAGATGAAATAAGACAGGATCTTTGAGGAATATAAAACGAGCAGGGTAGAATTCAAGCTGGAAACTACAAGGGCCAAAAGGAGCCATGAAATGTCATTGGCAAGTCGGATTAAAGAAAATCTTAAGGCTTTTTATTAGCACATTAAGACCAAGAGGGTAACCAGGGAGAAGTAGGACTGCTCAAGGATAAAGGGGGGAATTTATGCCTGGGGTCAGAGAATGGAGGCGAGGTACTAAATGTGCACTTTATTAAGATGCTGGGGCAGTTTAAGATCAAGAAGGAGGTGGTGTTGGGGCTCTTGAAGAACATTAACGTGGACATATCTCCAGGACCTGATGGGAACTATCCCAGGTTGTTGAGAGAGTCAAAAGATGAGATTGCAGGGGCATTGATGAAGATCTTTGTATCTACTCTAGCCACAAACGTGTCCCAATGGACTGGAGAATCACCAATATTGTTCCTTTGTTTAACAAGGAGTGTAGAGATAATCTAGGAAATTATACACTGCCTCACATCAGTGGATTTAAAAAAAAAAGGTTTAGAAACACAGCATGAAAACAGCCCTTTGGCCCACCAAGTCCATGTAGACCAGCAATCCCAGTACACAAGTTCAATCCTACATGCTAGGGACAATTTTACAGAAGCCAATTAGCACACCAACCTGCATGTCTTTGGAATGTGGGAGGAAACCGGAGCTCCCCGGAGAAAACCCACGCAGTCACAGGGAGAACATACAAACTGTACATCTCTAGTGAGGATTGAACCCGGGTCACAGGAGCTGTAAGACAGCAACTCTACTACTGTGCCACCCCACATGGTAAGGAGGCTATTGTAGAAGATTCCTCATGATAAGATAGATTTACTCACATTTGGAAGAGAATGGGTTAATTGGGACAGTCAGCATGGCTTTGCTTCTGCAGGTCATGTCTTACGAGTTTGAGGTGATGAAGGTGATCGATAAGGATAGGACAGTGGATGTCATCTAGTAAGTCCTTTATGGTAGCATGCTTGAGAAGATTAACGTGTGTGGGATCCACGGTGACTTGGTCGTTGGACTCAGCGAAGACAGGGTTGTGGTGGAAGGTTGTTATTCTGGCTGGAGGTCTGTGACTAATGGAGTTCAGCAGGGATCTGTGTTGGGACCTCTGTTGTTTGTGATTATATGTAACCAACTTAGATAAGGTTTGGTTGGTATGTTTGCAGAAATTGGTGGAGTTGTGGACAGTGAGGAAGGTTGTCAAAGTATACAGTGGGATGTAGATCAGCACCAGAAATGGGCAGAGGAATGGCAGATGGAATTTAATCCAAGCAAGTGTGAGGTATTGCTCTTTGGAGATCAAATATAAAGGGAAACTTGGCCAGAATATTTACAGCATTGATAAATCCCTGAAAGTGTAAACACAAGTGGATAGTGGTCATAGCATCATACAGTGGAAAAGGGTCCTTTGGTCCAATTTCCCCACCCCAACCAACATGACCCATCTACACTAGTCCCACTTGCCTGCATTTGGCCTATATCTCTCTAATCCTGTCCTATCCATGTACCTGTTTAATTGCTCCTGAAACGTTGCGATTGTCCCTGCCTCAATTACCTCCTCTGGCAGCTTGTTCTATAATTCCACTGTCCTTTGTGTGAAAATGTTACCCCTCAGATTCTTATAAAATCTTTCCCCCTTCACCTTAAACCTATGCCCTCTGATTCTCGATTTCAAGAGACTTTGCGTCTACCCGATCTATTCCTCTCATGATGGTTTATACATTTATATTTTTGAGTGGTAAAGGTGGTGTATGATATGCTTGCCTTTATCAGTCTAGGCAGGTATAAGTGTCAGGAAATCATGTTTCAGTTTTATAGGACTTTGGTTAGGCTGCATTTGGAGTATCGTGTGCAATTCTGGTAGCTCCATTACAGGCGGGATGTGGACACTTTGGAGAGGTTACAAAAGAGGTTTACCAGAATGATGGGGCATGGGGAGGTGGAGTTAGCTAGAAGGAGAGTTTGGGCAAACTTGCATTGTTTTCTCTCTGGAACATCGATAGAACTATATAAAATGATGGATGAGAGGCAGAGATGGGGTCAGCATTCGGAACATTTTTCCCAGTGTGGAAATGTCAAAGATTAGAAGGTATAGGTTTAAAGTGTGAGGGGCAAACTTTAAAAGTCACATGCGGGAGAAGCTTTATTATAAAGAATGGTGAGTACCTGTAGCGTGCTGCCAGAGGTGGTGATTGAGACATATGGTTGTGGCATTAAAGACACTTTTAGTTAGGCACATGGATACATGGGATATGGAGAGATATGGATCACATGCAGGCAGAGGAGATATGTTTAACTTGGCATTGTATTCGGAACGGACATTGTGGGCAGAGGAGCCTGTTCCTGTACTGTACTGTACCGTTGTATGTTCTATGCAGTATTGTTAACACCTCGCATTTTCTTTACTCGTCACACCATTTTCACTCGTATCCTACTAAGATGAAGTTCTCTTCCTCTATTTGAGGGGTGCTCCATCCAGACTCTGCCCCTCAATGTCCAGTAGCAGAAGGACACTTGACTGATTGTCCCCCACAGAGCCTTTTGCATTGGCTGCACCAAGCTTCAGTGTGTCCCTCAGCACTTCCTTCTGCAGTCTGCAATGAGCCAATAGGCAGCATTCCTTTGCAGGCATCTTGCTGTGCTGGAAGAACAACAAGTTTTGGCAGACCAAAGAGTCTTTAACTGAATTGAACTCAATCTCCAAGTGTATTCCTGGGAACAACTCAGGGATACGTGTATCAATTCTCGTATTTGACTGGATAGCATGCAGAAAAACATTTAATTGTGACTCTGTACAGTTGACTATAAATAAACTAACAACTACTAACAAATAATAACTTCAAATTTTCTCCCTTTTCCTTCCTTAATTATGTTACTGGTCATTTTGCTGCAGTTATATGTAATTAGTTATTAGTTATTACTTCTGGAAGTCTTTAATCTGCACCAATCAATATCATGTTTGTAAACTCTTGATAAAAAAGCCCATTGATATCTGGTTGATTTAAACTCTTTTCTTAACAGATAAAAGCAATAGGTTAACATTGCTACATTATAAAGATAAATCAATAACGGTATAATATTGATCGGACTCATCATAGCCGTACCATGTTTCTGACAGAAAAAATTAAATAAGTATGATCCCTAGCTGAATGTACTCCATCCTGCATGTCTGTAGGCATTCATAATTTTTCTTCTTTACTTTGTGATACCAACAAATTATCAGAGCAGTCGGTTCATAATTGGGAACATTTTTAAAGTACATTTTTCTGTTTAGGTATGGCACCACAGTAGATATGTGTAGCAGTAGAAGTATGATGAGCAAATTCAAGTTATTTTTGCGATGACCTTGCCAGTGTTAATAATCCATATGGATTTTGATTGTACTAAATAGCTAATATTTACACAATTATTTTTATTTGAAAGATAGCCCTTTCAATTTGCTCTCTTTTGCTTTAAATATTTTGATAAGAACTTTCATAATGCTGCTTTGAAGATTTGTTTAGTGTTTAGAAACCAGAGGGTTTTTTTTAATTGTTAACCAAAAACAGGAAATTAGATTTATTTTTCTGAAATTTAGCAACAACTGAGGTGGGATTTGGTATTTTATTTTGTGCTTTCATGAGTATTGATGTTTTTTCTATTAGAGCTGGAGGAATGTTTGTTTCTGAGTTTGAACATGACTTTAGGCAAAAGAGCATGCTCCAAAACTGTAGATCATTAAAAGTTCAACGATGAGGTGAAATATATGGCACCATAGAACCTTGAGCAAGGTTACTAATCCGCAGCATGGAAAGAAGTATAACATGTTAAATAACTAAAAGATATTCCAAATGAGTGGAACAATCAATGAATAAAAAAAGTACCTGTAAAGGGTGGCGATGATGAAAAATCTGAGTACGGTTCTGCAAGAATGTTGGCGCTAAAGTTGGCGAAGATACAATAATACATATACACACATAGAAACAAGATGAGACTTATATAAGTATATAGATATACTAGGCCAGGTGCAGACCCGTTGGGCCCATCCCCCAAGGCAATATTCCACCACTGACCCATAGCCACCAACTGCGCATACATGATGGGTTTCCATTATGACGCCAGAGATCCCCGTTGTGAAGCGAGTCACAGCAAACCCTCCCCCAACCGCGCAGGTGCGGCCGGCAAGTGGGAAAGTTCAAAGTGTCAATAACCTATAAAATATCATCCCCTCCCTCCCCTCCTCCCTCTTCCCCCTCCCCTCCTCCATTACCTCGCTATCCCTATTCCTAACACTATCCTCCTCCATCCGCCCTCATCCCCAGCACTCCTCTTCACCCTCCCTCGTCTTTCCCCTCCTCCACCCCTCCCCAACTCTCTCCCTCTCCATTCCCCTACCCTCAGTCACTCCTTCCCTCCCTCCATAACCCCTCTCCCCTCCCTAACCCCCTCCTCTCCCTCTATCCCCCTGCTTCCCCACACCTCACCTCCCCCCTAGCCCACCTTCCCACTCTCCCTCCTCATGCTCCCCCCCCCCACCGCCCTCCAATTCCTCTATCCCCCACTCCCTACCCCCCCCTCCCCCTCACTCTCCCACCTCACCTCCCCCACTTTCCCCTCCCTCTCCCCTCCCTCCCTACCTCTATCCCCCATGCTCCCCCACTCCTCACCTCCCCCCTATTCCACCCCCCTCCATGAAAATTGCGATGTTTTTTTTTTCCAAATGAAAGCTCCCCCCTATCCCACCCCTCCCCCCCGAATGAAAATCCCGTAAAAAATATTTCCACTTGATAGCGATATGGTATTTTCCAGTTGTGGGCAAAAATAAATTTTCAGTTATTTATTCCTTCTCTGATCTGATCTAGGTGTATGTGAATGAAGAAAAATTATGCAAACATACTTAACATAGATATAAATGGGGCTCACATTTGAAAAAGCACGACCAGTCATTGCTTATGGCTTTGGCCTCATATAGCAGAGACTTGTTACAGCTTGCCAAACAGTCGCGGGGTAACGCCTGTATGGTCGGGAGTAGTGGCCCAAAGAGTCGTACCTTTTTCTGGTCACCGCTGGATTTTAAACATTTGGAAATTTTTCTGCGACTTGCTGCGACTATGGCGGGTGCCGGCAAGTCGCCAAAAAAAAATTGCGTAAGTGAGACATGCCCTTTAGTCTGGAGAAGGTCGGGAAGTTCAAGGGAACTCATGCCGTTATTTGCTTACAACCTAGGCGGAAGTCATTTTGGTCATCAGGTTTTCCCAAGAGAAAAATTAGAGTTTATTTATACCAACAAACTAGATTGTTATTGTTAAACAAAGTCTTCCTTCTTAAAGAAACAAAAGCAAGTTTATTGTGTGATGGGTTTATCAGTTAAGAGTGATTACTTTGGGATATTTTGAGAATAGCACAATGTTTGGGCCATGATGTTTAGACCTCCATTTCTTCAATCAGTAAAACATTGACGCTTCTCATTAAACGCTGATAAGAAAAGTTTTTCCATTCGGATGGAATGGGGATTTACTTTGCACCTTCATTTTGATTTTGTTGGCGACCTTAGGAGGTGGGATAAAATGTAAACCCATAAAATATCAGATGAAATGCACACTTTGAGCCTATAATGTAGCCTTGAGTGATCCTTTGCATAACAGTTGGGTGTGAGTGTAGGAACTCGGTGTGTTTGCTGTATTGCCTTTTCCTGGCCATCTGTTGCTTTCTTTGGAGTTTCACTATTTTAATCTTCTGATATTGTGTGTTTTCTTCTCTAGATGAAACCAAAGACACAGAGGTGCCATCTGTACCTCAGAATAGTCAGTTGACATGGAAACAAGGCAGGCAGTTGCTCAGACAGTAAGTACGAGCTGAATTTTGTTTTCTCTTATTACAGTGCTGTAGAACAATATTTTCGAAAAATTGAAGATAATATATGCTTCATTTTCTAAGAATTTGCTGTGTTTTTAAATAAACTGTTTAGTCTTAATTTGTAATGGTTTATTCTACCCTCTTCTATAACCCATAGTTACAGTTCTAATTTTCAATTTATGTATTAATAAAGCAACCACTGTTTGAAAAATGTTGATTTGGTGAAAGAATGTACTTAAACAATGATTATAATTATGCTAATGACATTAATTGTGCAACTTTTCTGAAGTTTCTTTATGTTAATATATTGAAAGCTGTTACTGGTGAAATATGGCATAACTAATCCATTTATTATAAACATTTGTGTGATCTCAGCAATATTGATTGGTAGCAATTTAAAAGTGCAATAGAAATCTGAAATAATTGCAAATCAAAAATCATGAGTATTCTTTCAAATTTCACAGGTATTTACAGGAAGTTGGTTACACAGACACAATTCTAGATGTGCGATCACAAAGAGTGCGATCATTATTAGGCCTGACTGCCTCTGAGCAGAATGGCTCAGTTGAGTCAAAAAATCTGGAACAGATTCTTAATGGGGGAGAATCGCCATCTAAACAAAAAACACAAGAAGTTAAAAGGTGAGATACTAAAATGTTCATTGTTTTGCTTGGATAAGAGGAAGAATACTGTGTACAGGTTTTCTGTGTTCTAATTGCATCGTACTTTCCCCAACATTGATTTAGTTTCGATACAATGACTAAAGTGGGTTGGCATCATACAAATCTCAATTTGGGGATTTAACAAGATTTTTTTGTAACTTACTAAACAAAATCTACATAGCCCCGGTCAGTCAAATTAGGCTTTTTTGCAACAAAATTTTGAACATTAATTCCAAAAGTCTGATGTGAGGGCCATTGTAAGTTCATCATGAGGAGTGGACTATAAATGCTGGTCTGGCGTGTCACCAAACTCGGTAACCTGGGCATCGACCCCTCCCTCTGCAACTGGATACTGGACTTTCTAAACAACAGACCCCAGTCTGTGAGGTTAGACAAGCACACCTCTTCAACCCTCACCCTGAAACCGGCGTTCCTCAGGGCTGTGTGCTGAGCCCCCTCCTCTACTCCCTCTTCACCTATGACTGCACACCTGTACATGGCACTAACACCATCATCAATTATGCAGATGATACAACGGTAATTGGCCTCATCAGCAACAATGATGAGCTGGCCTACAGGGAGGAGGTCCAGCACTTAGCAGCATGGTGCGCTGACAACAACCTGGCCCTTAACTCCAAGAAGACCAAGGAGCTCATTGTAGACTTCAGGAAGTCCAGAGGCGGCACGCATACCCCCATCCACATTAACGGGACGGAGGTGGAACGTGTTTCTAGCTTCAGGTTCCTGGGAGTCAACATCTCCGATGACCTCTCTTGGACCCACAATACCTCTACTCTGATCAAGAAGGCTCATCAGCGTCTCTTCTTCCTGAGGAGACTGAAGAAGGTCCATCTGTCTCCTCAGATCCTGGTGAACTTCTACCGCTGCACCATCGAGAGCATCCTTACCAACTGCATCACAGTATGGTATGGCAACTGCTCTGTCTCCGAACGGAAGGCATTGCAGAGGGTGGTGAAAATTGCCCAACGCATCACCGGTTCCTCGCTCCCCTCCATTGAGTCTGTCCAAAGCAAGCGCTGTCTGCGGAGGGCGCTCAGCATCGCCAAGGACTGCTCTCACCCCAACCATGGACTGTTTACCCTCCTACCATCCGGGAGGCGCTACAGGTCTCTCCGTTGCCGAACTAGCAGGTCGAGGAACAGTTTCTTTCCGGCAGCTGTCACTCTACTCAACAACGTACCTCGGTGACTGCCAATCACCACCCCCCCCCCCCGGACACTTATTATTATTTATTCAAATCGTTTGCTATGTCGCTCTTCCAGGGAGATGCTAAATGCATTTCGTTGTCTCTGTACTGTAAACTGACAATGACAATTAAAATTGAATCTGAATCTGAATCTGACCTGTCCCCTGTAGATGAATGAAAAGCAAGTATTTAGTTTCTCATTTGAACAGTGACTGCAGTGTTCCCTTTATTACACAACGGGAATAAGAAGAAACATAAGCAAACTTTTTCTAGCCTTCACTTGACATTAGGCTTTTCCTTTATCTTTATTTTAAAGAACTCTGAGAAGGAACAATGTAGCTATCATTTATGTGGCATCCTTAAATAGAGTCCTACAGTGTGGAAACAGGCCCTGGCCCAACTTGCCCAAACTGGCCAACATGACCCAGCTACACTCGTCCCACCTTTTGCATTTGGCCCATATCCCTCTAAACCTGTCCTATCCCTGTATTTGTCTAATTGTTTCTTAAACATTGTGATAGAACCTGCCTCAACTATATCCTCTGAGAGCTCCTTCCATATACCCACCACCCTTTGTGTGAAAAGGTTACCCTCCAGATTCCTATTAGGTTTGATAGACTTGGATTGTTTTCTTTGGAGCGCTGGAGGTTGCAGGGAGAGCTGGTAGAAATATATGAAATTGTGCTATATTATAGCTCTTAGCTATATTTAAGAGGGAGTTAGATGTGGCCCTTGTGGCGAAAGGGATCAGGGGGTATGGAGAGAAGGCAGGTACGGGATACTGAGTTGGATGATCAGCCATGATCATATTGAATGGCGGTGCAGGCTCGAAGGGCCGAATGGCCTACTCCTGCACCTAATTTCTATGTTTCTATGTGAGAGTCATTGAATGGGTAGACAGTCAGAATCTTTTCCCAGGATGGAAAAAATCAAAGTGGGCATAGCTTTAAGTTGAGAGAGGTAAAGATTAAAAGAGATGTCAGGGCTCTCTCTTAACTTATTTTCCCTGTTGCCAGCCGGGCAACCTCGGCAGCTTTTTAGGTTGCCAAATGACAGTTTAGGTGGTCTTTTAAGACGGTTTGCATGACCCGTGCGATAATGTGCTCGGACGAAGTGCGTAGATACCAGTCAGAATTATGCTCAATGAAGCATTCACATATTATTTCTGCTTCAAATAAAGTCACAAACTAAACATATTCACCAATCAAGACATGATATATCCCACAATGACATGCAGCAAAATTATAAGACAGTATCTCAACTCTTTTTATACATTGCAATTAATGCAATTTCTATTAGTTCTTTCCACTTCCAAACTAAAATGTGGTTGGGTTATCTTGTCTTGTCAGCCACAGGTTGCCTCCTACTCCCCTTGGAAGAAAGATTTTAAGGGGAGTAGGAGGCAACCGTGGCTGACAAGAGAAGTTAGGGATAGAACAAAACTAAAAGAGAAGATGTATAACACAGCAAAGAGTAGCCGGAAGACAGAGGATTGGGAAACTTTCATCGGACAACAGAAGGAACAAAGCGGGCAATATGAGCTGAAAAGATGAAGTACGAAGGGAAGCTGGCCAGGAATATAAAGAAGGACAGTAAAAGCTTATTTAGATATGTTAAGGGAAAAAGAGTAGCAAAGTCAAATGTGGGTCCCTTGAAGGTAGACACGGGTGAAATTATTATGGGCAACAAGGAAATGGCAGAAGAGTTGAATAGGTACTTCGGAACTGTCATCACTAAGGAAGACACAAACAATCTCCCAGAAGTACTGGAGGATAGAGGACCTAAGGGGGTAGAGGAACTGATAGAAATTTTCATTAGGCGAGAAATAGTATTGGGTAGGCTAATGGGACTGAAGGATGATAAATCCCCTGGGCCTGATGGTCTGCATCCCAGGGTCCTCAGGGAGGTGGCTCTAGAAATAGTGGATGCATTGGTGATCATTTTCCAATGTTTAATAGATTCAGGATCAGTTCCTGTGGATTGGAGGATAGCTAATGTTATCCCACTTTTCAAGAAAGGAGCGAGAGAGAAAATGGGGAATTACAGACCAGTTAGCCTGTCTTCGGTGGTGGGAAAGATGCTGGAGTCAATTATCAAAGAGGTAATAATGGGGCATTTGGATAGCAGTAAAAGGATTAGTCCAAGTCAACATGGATTTATGAAAGGGAAATCATGCTTGACTAATCTTCTGGAATTTTTTGAGGATGGGACAAGTAAAATGGATGAAGGGGTGCCAGTGGATGTAGTGTAGTGGATTTTTCTTATTTTTTCTATTTCTCTCTTCTTTCTTTCATTTATTCACTCTTTGGCTACACCACTTTGGTAGTCTAGGGGTTCTATCTGTACAGTTCACTTTTTCTCTTTCTTGCTTTTTCTCCTTTCTTTTCTTCCGACTATAGCTAAAAGTTAAAATTGAAGCTGTACAATAACTATTATTTTATATGCCGTTGGTTTTATTTTTGTACATTTGCTTCTAATAAATAAAAATAAAAAATAAAAAAAAATACTAGACCTGTTGGGTCCCGTCCCCTTAAAATAGCCTGAACACAATCTCAGTTGTTAATGAACACAGATGAATTTGATCAAAATGGAGTCTTTGCTGTGGAATGAAGTCGCTCTACTGTTGGGGGAGGGCGAGGGTGAAAAACAGATTAAAACCGTGAGGTGGTTTTAGTGCAATAAAGTCAATCCTGATTGCGAAGGCAAAGTATTCACAGCTAAATTTTAATGAATATGAATATTGTGTATTGAAGACATGTAAGTTGTTTTGTAAAGTTAATTTCTGAATATCAATGCTCTCTTTAGATCATGCTAATTTTTTCTATACTCTTCAATATATAGGAATGCAGGAGATAAGCCAAGAGGTGGCTTAGCTGAGACTGTTCTTGAAACATTTAATTTCCTAGAAAATACAGATGATGACAGTGATGATGATGAAGAAGAAGGTGAAATGACAGAAGATAACACAGACAGCAAAGAAAAGCACAGAATAAACAAGAAGCATAAAGTAAATATTCAGATATGTTGTACCAGTATCTTTGAGAGACTTCATACAACTTCTTAAAGAATAATAATACATCATGTGAAACGTTAAGCAACAGTAAAGATTGTTTCTTGTTTTGCAACAGTATTTTACCTCATAACATTTTAAATATTTTATTGAAATATGACACAATGAAGTTGCACTGTTACTCAAAGGTCTACACAAAAAATATCTTTTGTAGTTAATTGGGAAGATATAAGAAAACAGCAGTAGTCAAATCATAATTTGTTATAAAACAGCAGTAATCTATTCATAATTTACTATACTGCTTTGGAACATTATTTTGTTCATTCTCCTGTGTGAGTATTGTGGTCCTGAAATAGCACTTTTGTTTTCCAAACTTGTAGGAACATTTTTGTGACGTGTAACTTTGATTGAGATCTAACAAGATATTTTCAAAATTATTTGTTTTAATTTAAAAAAAAACTATTGTAAAGCTCTTGAACAGTATCAGCTAACCATTTCAAGTTGAGGAGCATTTGACTGGAGAAGATACCAACAGTGATTTTAAAATGATCAATTTTTGGAACTTCTAGATCGGTAACGAAGGGCTAGCTACTGACTTGCCTGATGACACTGAAGAAGCTTTGAAAGAATTTGACTTCTTAGTTACAGCTGAAGATGGTGAAGGAGCTGGGGAAGCTAGAAGCTCTGGGGATGGAACAGAATGGGGTAAGAACATCTAAAGACAAATTACACACGCAGGCCAATTCATTGCATGTGATTTGGTATTTGTTGATGTTTATTGAGTTCTGATGAGATTTGACAATGTTACCATTGGTTTTGCGACAATATATCTTAAGAATTAGTTTAATGTAATCTGATGTGATTGAACTTATTATCTCTGTCACATGCAAATAGTTCTAGTTTTATTTCTCTAGAAAGAAATTGAGATTGTGTTTGAGGCAGAGGGCTTAGCATTTGTCCTCCATTATTAATATTTTTTATCCGTAGTTACAAGTATTCATCAGTCTCGTGAAGCGGGATTCCTCCATCATAAGATCAGCAATATGGATTCAGTTTTATAGTTCCTCAAGTAATGGTGTAGTTTTCCCATGTGTATCAATGACCTGGGCAAGATTGTGCCTTAGATTAATAGGTGATATGTGATGACCATCTACAGGAAGAGAGAGTCTAACCTGCGTATGACATTCAATGCTATTTCTGTCCTAAAATGCCCAAATTCGTGGCGTTGGGGATTTACAGTCGCTATTATGCCAGATCAGCCACATAACTATTGTAACTGAGTTGGGCAAATTATGGATTAAGATCCTCCAAAGCTTTCCCAATATCTACTAGGAACCTCCACTCAGGAGTATGATGGCATACTCACCAGAGGCTGAAAGGGTGAAACTGCAACAATACTGGATACCAACCAAGTCTTGCATTTTTGACTAGGATCTGTATTGGCCTTTTGTCAATACTTGGCTAATATCCTGAAAATGAACAAATTTCATCATGGGAATGCTTTGTCCACGTGGATCGCAATTGCACAGCCCACAACCTCTATTAGGGTAACCCAGTAAATAAGCAGTGATTGCCTATCGTGCCTTTGAATCCCATGTCCTGAACATGTTTCAAGGTTTGTTTCTCTGATTACTCGGTTGATTTGAAATAAGCTGCTGTCTGTTCTGATAAATGCATTTTCAAGAACAATAAGTTCCTTGCAGGTGATGCTGCAAGTTTGTGTTAAACATGTATTAATGTTGTGCCTTGACCCTGGTACTTCATTCTGCATGTTTTCCCTTGTGATTAAAGGATGTTCCACAATTCTCTAACATATTACTTTTCTCAGCAGATCTCTCCCTGCTATCCTGTTGTTAATAATTCACCTCTTACACAAAATCTCTTGAAATAAAATATTCAGTGTGTATCTTTGGCATAATTCAGTTGGTTTAGATTTTTATTAAATAATCATACTGGAAAATAAATGATCAGAATAGAAAATATAAGAAAATCCCTGGATTATTTCCAAAAATATTCTATATTATTTTTTTATGTTTGATTACTTGTCCAACTAAATCAAATTAGTTTGGTTCTGAACTTCTCCCCTCATAATAATTGTTCAAAACTGAGTGGCATGATAAACCTCAGCCAGTGTTGCTGACTACCATTCCGAGATTTTTAGATATTTTGGTTTTGGGTATTTATTAGAAAGCTCCAAGTTTTGTTTTAGTTGAAATAGATTGGACCAAAATAAAATCTGAAAAAAGTGAATTTTAGCTTTTTATCCAAAAAACTTTAAATTTCTCTTTGTGTTTTTCTACTTTTAGGATTTTTCCTGTCTACACTCATTTTCTTTACCCCCTTACTTAATACTTAAATAATATTTTGTCAGTAAGCTGTTGTTTATATTGGGGATGACTGAATTGTGAAATCTGCCATGAAGACAATAAAAAGATAAGGGTATAGAATTGAGGGGTTATATTGAGCCAGAGCCGCCATTTAATGATATTGTGGTTGAATGTCGATATCATCTCCAAATCCCTGCTCTCTCTTTTACCCTGAACCGCCACATCCTCTATTAATAGAGTGGTACAGTGGCGCAGCGGTAGAGTTGCTATGTTGCAGTGCCAGAGACCGGGTTCGATCCTGAATACTGCTGCTGTCTGTACGGACTTTATACATTCTGTGACCGTGTGGGTTTCCTCCCACACTCCAAAGACATACAGGTTTGTAGGTTAATAGTGTAGGGGGTGATTGCTGGTCAGTGCGGACTTGGTGGGCTGAAGGGCCTGTTTCCGTGCTTTATCTTTAAAGTCTAAAGTCTACATTTGCCAAATACAATTGAATGGATTGCTTTGAATGGGTCCAGAAAATTTAACACAAATTAAACACTAGAACTCTGAATAGTTTTTCTTCTGTTATTTTCTTTGCTTATCTAGTTACTAATATATTTTTGTTATCTGGGTTTGGAGCATTTGTGTAATTGGCCTCTTGCAGGGGTTATCAGTGTCAAGAATGGGCTTTGACTATAAAACATTTTTGTGCCATCAATAAGCAACTTAGTAAAAGGATAAAACAAATCCAGAAAAATGCAATTTAGAAGTCATGTCAAAAGATAATAAATTTGATATATTGATGAAACTAATCTGTGGCCATTTATTCAATAAACAGGCAATCACCAGAGTAATCAAATTAAAGAAAGCTATTCCTGATCTTTGCACATGTTGATATAGACATTGAGTGAATTTGTTAGTAGGGAGAACCCTTGTAATTTTGCTGTCTAATTTATTGCTTGTAAGGATTTTGTAAAAATGCAGGCTGCATTGGTGCTTTGCAATATTGGATAAGATGGTGTGGAACTGCTCTAACTATGTTCACATTGACCATTAAGATAGGGTTTATAACAAAAAAAATAATTTGCTTGCAAATGTTTTGTTAACACTTAAAATTGTTAAAAACGTGTGTAATTATTCGTTGGTTATGTTTTAAACCACTAATCTTCATGAATTAGCAGCAATGATTGGCTGATCTTTCTTTTAATGATGTGCTGCATGTAGACAAAGATGACTTCTCCCCATCTTCGGAGATTTGGGCTGTAGACAAGGGACTAATAAATAAACTGAAGGAAGAGTACATGAAGGAACGGAAGGGCAAGAAGGGGGTCAAGAGTAAGTGCAGATGATTATTAACCATATAGTGTTACTTTTTCTGTAGACATAAACTTGTTCTACTCTCATTTGTTTTTCATTTGTCCAAAACTTTGTTTTTCATTAGCTTCCTTTCTATTTGCTCATTATTTTTCTTTAACTCTGACGCGATAGATTGGGGGTGCAACGAACATCGATTAGTTGGGTTAGAATTTGTGATTTGGAAGTCATAGTCTGAGAGTACAATTATATCTGTGGTTCAAACCTTTAGAAAATAATGCATTATCAAATTTCTATCATAATATTAAATTGCTCATAAACTGAGATTCCCTTTGTGTTAGGCAGAACCAGTTGGTGAGATGGGTCTATTTAAATGGATTTACTTCTGAAGTGATACATTTGTACCGTATAAGTAAACAGCTGTTTCAGAAAGTTCATGAATTTTGTTTGAAAGCTAAAGTATTCAATTAAAAGATTGGTAAATAATGATCGTTCGGGATATAGCAAATCAAATTACCGATTTTGTCTTTTAACAAACAAAATATAAACTCATTTATCTTAGGATAAAGTTGAAATGCTGCACATGCCACATTGTAACTAACATTGCACGTTAAATATTTCAAACTGCATGAATGTCATACAAACAAAATAGAAGCGCATGTATACTGGTTAAGTTTTGCAAATCTTTTTTAGTAATGGATGCATGTGCATGAAATAATATTTTTATCAAGGTAATTAAAGTCAACTTTCTTTAATATTTGATGTTAATTTAAGATCAAATCTTAAAATAATCATTAAGATGCAATGGAGTAAGCGGTGGAAGAATTAGTAATGGAGCCTCAAAGCCCACTATATTTTTGATTTTGTTAATTGCTGCAGTATTAACTGAAAATAAGATTTTGGTTTTTGTTTCTTCATGTATAACTGGACCAGGGTGAGATGAGGAAAAGGGTAGTTCTGGACCTTTTAATTAAGGTTTAATTTTAGGAATGTAATTTGAAAGACGACCCATCAATAAAGTATTGCTCAATTTTTAACAAATGAAATATAGATTTGAAATTCAAAAATAATTTGCCTCTGTCAATAGCGTCAATTGCCATTTATTTGGTTAGGTTCAGGCAGGTTTAGTTCCAGGTGAAGAAGGTTCTGAATTAGGCTTATACTGCTATGAGTATCCAGACATGCATTCCAAATCCACAAATGCTCGACATCCTATATAAGCAGTTTGAGATCACAGTACAAGCGAACAAACATAGTTACTTAAGTGATAAACACAAAACTGAATACAGTTGTGACAAAGGTGAGATAAATTTAATTCCCAGGAACAATGCATAGGTTGTGGGAAAACACAAGATGTTCAATGACTCTGAACCTGATCGTTTCTATTAGTTATTATAAGATAATTTTCGATAAATAGAATTCAAAGATGATAAAGACTAATTAAGTGCTTACTACTTTATATTGACATAAAATTTTGGATGTATTTGCACTAGATTCTTTAATGCTGTTCCTTTGCAAAGTTGTGCAACTGCCTTTCTAAGTCTAGGTTTCCTCAGTCATTGCACCATATCATCTTTTTTACTGATTGATTTTTTTCTGGTTTTTCGTGCCACAATACCAGGCTTCACTATCTAGTGAAATTAAAATTGAAGTTTAGCAGCAATAACATAATTGCTTTTTTATGCTTTGGCACATTGGTACATGAACATAATGTTAACTTTGATGTATCATTAATAGAATGAGGCATGATAAATCTAATTTGGACAATTGCCATTCCTCCATTTTGCACAAGTCCAACAAATTGATGGAATAGACTTTTGACTGCTATCAAACAGTTTTGGTTTATTATTGTCAAGTTAATTCAGATACAATGAAAAGTTCTGTATTGCTTGCTCTGCAGGCAAATCCTACCATTCATGTGTAAAATCATGCTATGCATGAGAAAACATGCAGTGTCAAAGAGAAAGAAAACAGTGCAGAATATAGTGTCACAGCTACGACAAAGTGCAGATAGAAATAAGATTAAAGGACCTCAGTGAGGTAATTTTGGAGATAGGGAATTCGTCCTTGGCATATGAAAGATCCATGCAAGAGTCTGATACAGTAGGTAAGAAGCTGTTCTTAAATTTGGTGGAATGTGCTTTCAAGCTTTTGTATCTTCTGCCTGACTGGAGATGGGAGAAGAGAGAATGAACAGAGTGAGTGGTCCTTGATTATGTTGGCTGCTTTCTCAAGGCACCCATGATAGTAGATTTTGTCAATAGAGGAAGGCTGGTTTGTGTGATGAACAGGGCTGCAAGCACAACTATGCAATTTATTGCGATCTTGGGCAGAGCAGTTGCCATGTGAAGCATCCAGATAGTTTTCTGTGCTTTCTGTGAAGCATCTGTAGAATTTGGAATGAACCACTGGCAACATGCTGAATTTTCCTAGTCTACTGAGGCAGTTGAGTCATCGGTGTACTTTCTTGTAGCATCACTGTGATTGGACTGGGAACAATTGTTGGTTATATTTTCACAAAGGCACGTGAAGCTCTCGACCATCTCCACTTCAGCACCATTGATGCATTCTGGGGTGTGTACTCCCCAGCGTCCTGAATTCCATGATCATCACTTTCATTTTGCTGGTTGGTGACCAGCTCCATTGTATTGTTTCTCATTGTTAATCTCACCGGTGTTATTTGTTTTTTTTGCTGAGAAACTTGCTCCCTACACTGGGTCCAAACATAAAGAAAAGAGCCAAATTTTGCAGGTGGAGACGTTGATGAAGGCAATATTTCACCGAGGGTAGCATCATGTTAGGTCTGAAGTCCACAGGAATTAAGGAGAAAGCTCGTTGGTTAAATCATCACAGCCCCAGGTTATCATTTAAGGAGCTACAGAGTCAAAACACTTTGTAATTGGTTCATTAATGGCCTTCCATTATGAGGTCAGAAGTGAAGATGGTTGGTTGATAAATGCACAATATTTAATTCAATTTGCAGCTCAGAAAATGAACTAATGTATGATTGCATGCATCAAGACTTAGACAAAATGCAGGCATGGTATAATAAGTGGCAAGTAATATTTGCTAAATTCAACTGTCACGTAAAGACCATCTCAAGCAAGTCAGAGTTGCTGAGTCTCCCACCATCAACATTCAGGTTGTTATTATTGACCAGAAACTGAACTGGACTTGCCGTCCAATTATTGTGGCTACAAAAACAACCTGGAGACTGCGTATCGCATGGCAAACGACTGGCTTGATTATGCAAACCTTTCCACCTACAAAACACAAGATGGATGTATTGGAATGTCCTCCACTTGCCAGAGTAAGTGCATCTGCAGGGACATCATAGCATTCAAGGCAAAGCAGCCCATTTGTTTGGCACTCAAATCCACCAGTCAGAACAACCACTGCCTCCACATCAGACACTCTGTGGCTACAGAGAGCACTGACTTCAAAATGCAATGCAGCAATCTGCTAAGACTCCTATTTCACCACATCCTACACCCACAATCACTACCGGCATGAATGTAAATAATACGAGATGCGCAATTTATAGGTTTACCTCAAAGTTGTGCACTTTCTTGATTGAGAAAAATGTTATAGTTCCTTCATCATCGGTCTAAATCCTTGAAATGAAAGCTCAATAACTTAGTAATCATCTCTTTCATTTCGCTGGTCAATGACCAGTTCTTTCATATGGTTTATCATTGTTAATCTCACAGGTGTTTTGCAGGTGAGGTACATTGATATTAAGGTCATGAGTGTAGCATTGTGTGAGAACTAAAGTCCATAGGAATTGAGGAATTCCTTGCAGGTTCAAACGTGTTTCAGACAAACAAAAATTGTGTAATGTCCTTCTATAATTGAAACACAATAACATAAATTGAAAATTAGTATTTAGAACATAGAACAGTACAGCACAGGAACATTCCCATCACCTCACAATGTCTGTGCCGAACTTGATGACAAGACACATTTTACTTACCTGCACAAATCTATTTCTGTCCATTCTCTATATATCTTTGTGACTATCCAAAAGTTTCTTAAATAAACGTCACTAACGTATCTGCCTCCGTCACCACCTCTGGCAGTGCGTTCCAGGCACCTGTGTAATAAAAAAAAACGTGCCTCGTCCATCTCCTTTAAACTTTGCTCTCACCTTAAACCTATGCCCTCTATCTATGCCTCTCATTATATACATCTCTCAGGTCTCTCCTCGGCTTCCAAATCTGTCCAACCTCTCCTTGTAGCTAATAGCCTTGAATCCAGATATCATTCTGGTAAACTCCTCTGCCCCCTTTCCAGAGTCTCCACATCCTCCCTGTATTGGCGAGCCCACAACTGAATGCAGTACTCAAAATGCCGCGTAACCAAGGCCTATAAAGATACATTGTGACTTCCTGACAAGTACCCAATGCTTCCACCAATTAAGGTAAATATACCATATGCCTGTTTTACCACTTATCGATTACCTTCATCACCTCCTTAAAATATTCGATCAAGATAGTTTGACACAGTCTGCTGTGTATAAAGCTATGGCGGTTATCCCTAGTTAACATTCTCTTCCAAATGCGAGTAAATCCAATCACAAGGAATCCTCGCCAACAACTTCCCTACCACTGACATGAAGTTCGCGGGCCTATAACTCCCTGAATTCTCTCTACTTCCCTTTTTAAACAAAGGAACAATATTCTTCCAGTCCTCCGGGACCCGCCTGATGCTAGAGATTTCATGATTGTCTGATTTGCCAGCACTGCAAATTGAAATTTAACAGAAATAAATTATTTATTTGCAAGGACATCCAAAGCTACGGCGTCACACACACTAACCACCTCCCCCCCCCCCCCCCCCCCCCACACACACACACACACACACACACACACACACACACACACACACACACACACACACACACACACACACACACACACACACACACACACACACACACACACACACACACACACACACACACACACACTAACCACTGATGCATAGCCCCCACCTCATGGGCGTGTCTAGAGAGGGGGGCCGAGACAGAGAGTGGGGCAGAGACAGAGAGTGGGGCAGAGATAGAGGGAGAGGGAGGTGGTTGGGAGGGGAATGGAGAGGGTAGGGAGGGAGAGAGAGATGGGTAAGAGGGAGAGAGAGATGGGTAAGAGGGCGGAGAGGGGAGAGAGGGAAAGAGCGGACTTGAACTTGGTGAGCGAGCGGCGCGGACACTGAGCGATCGGGGCCGACTGCGAGTGGGGGGCGGGCCTTGGGAGCACTCGGGACCTCAGAAGCCCAACCAAATTACTGCGTGTTCAGAGACTTAAATCCAGGGGGAGGGAGGAAGGCGGACAGCCGGCCGAGTGCGAGTCGACTACGAGCGGGCTGCGGCCAGACTGCGAGTCGGGGGGGGGGGGGGGGGGGGGGGGTAACTTGAAGCACGTGGAAAAACAGATAACGGCCGCAGTGTTCTAGAACTTGAAGGAGCCCAGCGGAGCGTGCAGCACGACCTGAGCAGCAGTTTAAAAACGCTAAGTGACAAATTTAAAGAAGTGAAAGTCAAGAAGCCAAGAGGTACAGAAGACAGAACCGGCATGACGTCACTCCCAGCGGCAGGCAGATCCATTGTGACAGCGCGAGCAGAGGCAGGCAGGCAGGCAGAGCTGTTGTGATGTCATCAGCGAGACCATCCCGTTTATTTACCAAGTTTTTTGAACATTCTCATAAATAACTCAGGGGGGGGGGGGAAATATGCATCAAATTTTCAGATGAGGCGATTTTTTTACATCATGGCGTAAAGCTCTATCGGAATAAGTAAAAATTTCACCGTTAGCGTGTCGTGTTTTCGAGGTGATGTGAATCACAGACGAACAAATAAACACACATACAAATACACAAATAAATACACACATCCAAGATCATAGTTTTATAAGTATAGAGATAGACACGAAAAGCTGGAGTAGCTCGGCGGGTCAGACAACATCTCTGCTAAGGAATAGGCGACGTTTTGGGTTGAGACCCTTCTTCAGACTGATTCGGGGGAAAGGGAAACGAGAGAGAAAGATGGTGGTACAGAGAGAGATATAGAACAAATGAATGAAAGATATGCAAAAAAGTAACGATGATAAAGGAAATAGTAGCTGTGGGCTAGGTGAAAACAAGTTATAGACAATGGAACTCTCCAGGACGGCAGTGAAACTAGTACAACGACTCGGGTAGGGGAGGGATGGAGAGAGATGGGATGCAAGGGTTACTTGAAATTAGAGAAATCAATTTTCATACTGCTGAGTTGTAAGTTGCCCAAATGAAATATGATGTGTTGGTACTCCAATTTGCATTTGGCTTCACTGACAATGGAGGAGGCCCAGGATGGAAAGGTAAATATGGGAATGGGAAGGGGAGTTAAAGTGTTTCACGACCGGGAGATCAGGTGGACTGAGCGAAGGTGTTCAGTGAACCAATTGACCAGTCTATGTTTGGTCTCACCAATCTACAAGAGTCCACACCTGGAACAATGGATACAGTAGATGATATTGGAGGAGGTGAAAATGAGCATTTGCCAAACCTGAAAGGACTGTCGGGGTCCCTGGATAGATAGTCGAGGGAGGAGGTATAGGGACAGGTGTTGCATCTCCTGCAGTTGTAGGGTAAGTTACCTGGGGAAGGGGTGGTTTGGGTGAGAAGAGTTAAGTTAACCAGGTAGTTGTGGAGGGATCAGTCTCTGTGCAAACGGAAAGGGATAGAGATGGGGAGATGTGACTCGTGGTGCAATCCTGTTAGAGATAGCAAAAATGTTGGAGGATTATGTGTTGTGTGTGACGGCTGTTGGGGTGAAAGGTAAGGACTAGGGGGAGGAAGAGCAAGAGTGGAGCTGCGGGGTACCGAGGAGACACATGTGAGGGCCTCATCTATGATAGAAGAGAGGAATCCCGTTCCCTAAAGACTGAGGATATCTCTGATGTTCTCGTATGGAACAACTCACCTTGGGCGCAGACTTCTCCATCCTACCCCCCCCCTGGTCTAATTCCAACCGACCTACGTCCAAGATACTTCACACGCCATTCTTCCCTCTAATGACTTCCATTTTCAAGGCTCTACTCCCTCATCTTTACTATGAACGTTCAGTCGTTCTACACCTCCATCCCCCACCAGCAAGTCATTAGTCTTCGGTATCACAAATATAACTATATCAAGTCAAAATAGTTCCAAAGTCACATTGACCATTGGGGTACCTTTAAACAAGTTCCTTCATTCTTTTGTTCTTAGACAGTTATTACTGCTACATAAATATTTAAAAGTCAATTATGCATTCATAATCCTTTAGACAAAAGGAATAGAGACAAATACAATGAGGTCATTATCCCTGTAAATTTTCCATGCAGGTCATAGAATCGTACAGCATGGCAATGGGAACTTCGGCCCAACTTTCCCATGACACCATGATCTCTACTAGTCCAACCTGTCCATGTTTGGCCATATCCCCACATTTATCTGTCCGAAAGTCTTTTAAATGTTGTTATAGTACCTGCCTCAACTAACACTTCTGCTAGCTATCTACGAAGAGAACATGGTGTTGAATTTCTTCTTGAATGCTATGTTGTATTTTTATTAGTGTGCTGCAAGGACATCTGAATTTCCCCTGAATAAGGGGATTAATAAAGTCTAATCTAATCTAATATGTTCCCAGGTTGTAATTGAAGACTACATGTTCAGCAAGGAACTGCAGCTACTGGTTTAAACCGAAGATAGACACAAAAAGCTGGAGTAACTCAGCGGGTCAGGGGAAAAGGAAACGAGATATAGACAGTGATGTAGAACAAATTAATGAAAGATACGCAAAAAGCAATGTTGATCAAGGAAAGATGGAGCCCACAATGGTCCATTGTTGACTGTGGGGCAGGTGATAACGAGCTATATGACTGAAACACCGTAGGAACTTGACCCAAAACATCACCTATTCCTTTTCTCCAGAGATGCTGCCTGACCTGCTGTGTTACACCAGCTTTTTGTGTCTGTTTTGCAGTTGAAGACTGCCATTCATGTCCTCTTCAGCACTTTTGGTTTGTAGGAAGATGGTCTATGTGTCTATTGTTCCAGTGCCTACTTTTGGATTATTTAATTGTCCATATACCACAAACCAAGATTAGTCCAGCAAAAGTATACTTCAAATTAGTAATAATTTTCCCACTAAAGCAAAAAAGTTACATTGTTTTTTAAGCTTAAACTCTGAAATTGCTGAATTAGGAGTAATTTATTTTCAAAATGGCATCATTGTTAGGGGATAGCCAGCACTATTTAACCTCTGTGTTTAGATCTTGGACCATGTGTTGTAGTTTGGAAATAAATTGCAATGATTAATACGTGCAATGTCAGATTAAACATAATGATTAATAATTGAATATAAATAGAACTACAAGGACTTTTTTTTTTCAAACTTTGTCTTAGAATGTAATTTTCCTGAGGAACATAAATAGTTGGATGATTCCTGTGTAAGAAACCTATTTGTCAATATGGCACATTTCAAAGCACTTTATTGGAATTGCTATTCATCTATTGAATACTACACTCTTATGCTGTGTGGTTTTATTTGTAACAAATTGTTATCTTTTAACTGTTCAAGATGCTGACTTGCTGAAATAAGCATTATTCTTAGATGAGATGAATAGTTTCAACGTACTTGTTCAAGAGAGGATATGTGTATCGGGTTTATATCTGACATACACATATTTACTTTGGATGGAGAGTTGCAGGATAATCCTGCAATCCCACTTTTTCCCCCAACCAGCACGTCAGTAGACATCATTAGTAACATTTCAAACACTGACCAGTTGAAATTAATTGACTCGTGCAAAAATGTCCATACATGTGGATATATCCTAATATTTTTGGTTTTAACATATATCAGGTGTCAATGGAAGAGCTACAATAGCAATTAGTTTTACATTCACTTCTAATTGTTTTGTGAAACACATTGTTTTGTAAAGAGTTTTACTTGGCTTCTATATCTTAAGTGGCAGAACAAAGCAGACAATCTCAATGATTGATCAATTCATTGGGTCTTAAGGTCATATGTGATAGGAACAGAATCAGGCCATTCCGCCCATCAAGTCGACTCTGCCATTCAATCATGGCTGATCTATCTCTCCCTCCTAACCCCATTCTCCTGCCTTCTCCCCATAATCACTGACACCCGTATTAATCAAGAATCTCTGCCTTAAAAATGTCCATTGACTCTGTCTCCACAGCCTTCTGTAGCAAAAAATTTCACAGATTCACCACCCTCTGACTTAAGAAATTTCTCCTCCTCTCCTTCCTAAGGGAACGTCCTTTAATTCTGAGGCTATGACCTCTGGTCCTAGACTCGCCCACTAGTGGAAATATCCTCTCCACATCCACTTTATCTAGGCCTTTCACGATTCGGTAAGTTTCAATGAGGTCCCGTCATCCTTCTAAACTCCAGCGAGTACAGGCCCAGTGCCGTCAAATACTCATGTTAACCCACTCATTCCTGGGATCATGCCTATAAACCTCATCAGGACCCTGTTCCGAGGCAGCATTTCCTTTTTAGATATGGCTCCAAATGCGGCCTGACCGGCACCTAAAAGAACCGCAGCATTACATCCCTGTTTTTGTATTCTTGTCCTCTTGAAATACATGTTAGCATTGTGTTACCCATGGGAACATGGGAAGTATTCTTGTATGCTTCGTCCTTGGAAGAGAATATTGCTTCCTGTGATACATACATAGGAAATGTTTCATTTGTCAGATTAGTCTAGATTGGAACTTGATGGCTGTTGTAGACCTGGTAGGTTGAAAGGCTTGTTTGTGTTTGTATGACCTGGCTAAAATCGATATGCACTTTGCCTGGAAGCAAGAACTTAATGTTCAATAAAAGACACCCCAAAGTGTGCTTGAATTATAGTCTGACTATGTTTTAAAAAGAGAAGATGTAAAGTTCCTAAAGGCTTGCAAGTGTGTTTTAGCTGTAACATATAGAATGACATTTCATATGGTTTTGAGAGGCTGTGTGTGAAGAATGAATGCTACCTAATATGTATGCATTCTCTCTTAACAGTTGATAAGATTCCACAGGGTGACTCAAATGTTACCATTTATCGGAACAGGCCATTAAACTATCTTTTGTTTGCCTTGTATGGAATGTTTCTTCCTTTAAACCCTGTTTATAGATGATTTGTTTCATGATCCTTCCAGCAATGTCTTGTTCTTTACCGTCTACCAGTTTGTTTCACACTAAACTGAAGCTGGAAGCAGCAACACTGAATATGGAAATACCGCTGCTTACTATGCATTTGCACACAACTATTTACTATGCTGTCTTTGGACGTTCTGCTGATCATTTCTAAGTAAGAAAATCTTTTGCACTTAAGTCCATTCCTCTATTTGTTGGTGCTTGAACTCCTTGAGTCTATGTTTGGACCTTACTCTTCAGTTAACTGACAGTGCTTTCTTGGAGTGTGGGGATATATTGGATATATCAGATGGTCCCATGACCGATTTGAATTAAGAGCACTTCCACATCTTTGTACAAAAGTTCTTTGTACAAATTCCTCTGGCCTTTGAAGAATCCTAAGATGGAAGCTAATTCCATAAATTGACTATAAGACATTACACTCAACTTCTAGATCATGAGGTAGTCTGATGCAAAATTAACAACATGGAAGACTTGCCATGGAGGATTAGCATTACCCTGGTGAGTAATTGTTATTTTGAGAAATATAATTTATGCTAGCCTTGCTCTTTCATCAAGTTTGCTGTGATGAAATATCTAGGTAAAGAAGAAAGAAAGGGAAAGATGAATAGTTGCTTCCTGTTTTGCTCCTGTTATTTGTATGGTGAGGCATTCTTTGGTGTAACTCAGAACATATTAAATAAAATCATCATGACAGAAGCTGATCAAGTCAAGTCTTGCGACCCTAAAATTGAAGTCCTAGTTGGTTGCACCCCTAGAGTAAAGTCTTAACCTTTTCATCTTTGTTTTCTCCATTCATGTTGCTCAAATAAATTGTTCCTTTTTTTCCTTTCAAAGCATAATCAATGAACTCTTATTTCTATAGCTGAACCTAATGACTTTTCTTTACTTGACACAGTAACATAATGACTTTTTAATAACTTTAAAATTGTGCATACTGAATTTCTATAATGTGATGTACAGATTAATGCGACAATTGTTTAATGATGCCTGAGTATGGATTCATGTATGAAACGTTATTTAGACTGGACTGCTTTAGCAAGAGTTAGAGTGAATCTATGTTTAATTTGACCATCAGAACAGAGAGATGTAGTCATAGTACCTATTTTACACAAGCAAGAATGTAAATATGTAACTGAACAGTTTGTAATGGCTTTCATTTACAGGGGTAAACAGGTCAAAACTTCAGGATATGATTGCAGATCTTAGAGATGATGAGCTGCCTCATATGCCATCTGGAACCATGATTCAGTCTAGGCCAATCCCTTCCAGACTGGCTGATCATGACAGCTCAAGAGCAGAAGAAGGTATCATTAAAATTGTTACTGTGTCTCCCTATTCAGCTGTCAGTATTTTGTGTTGGTATCTTCTTTTCATCCCAACATAATTGTGTTAGCGAACATATCCATCAGTTTTAATCTGTTAAGGAAAAGTAGATTTCTTTTCATGTGAGAATCTGAAAAAAAATAAAGAGGTTAGTTAACCACACGGTTCCCTGCTCCAGTTTCTAACTAAATCAACAAACATTTAACATTGCAACCCATCAATATTCCTAAATAAAAACAGCATTTCTCCATTTCTTCCTGTTATCACGTGGAGTGGAGTTTTGCTATTTTGTGTTATGATACAGGTGGTCAGTGATTAGATCATAGAAAAGATTATTGCAGTTGGTAGAAAGGAATTTCAGTTGGCTGAGTGGTTGTTGAACTCTGCATGAATATGTTTCAAGCCTTCATTAATTTCTATTGTGACTTGATATTTTGAGTTTTCCAACATGGTTTGCAACTTAGTTCATGATTTCATATAATCCACATTGGAATGTTCTGAAGGGGGTGTTGATGCAAGACCATTTTAGCGCTGCCTTAAATGAACACTTTGCGTTATTGATATTGAATTGTCAAGTTAGCGAAATGCTGAAACATTGCAGTCTGATGTAACAGTGCCACATTTTGAAAAGGAGTGGAGGTGGTGGGATGAGAATTGTGCATTCCATGTTAATGGGACTTCATTCTATTCCATAATCATCTTTACCCACAGCAAATGTTTTGTGTGGATCTAGGGAAGTTAAATGAGAACAAAAATCATTCAGGTTTGTCTTTTCGGTAGATTAACCCATAATTAACTTCCTCTTCTCCAGTTGGACAGAGTCAAGGAGCATTTGCTTATTAAGTTAAATGTACATCTTAATTACTTGTGAATTCTAATTGTTTTGGAGACATGTTGATTTGCATGCAAATAGCAATAAAACAAAAGACCAGCTAATCTGTTTCTCAAGGGTGTTGATTTGAGAGATAAATATTATTGGGTTAAGAAACACTCACTCAATGAATGGTTTCATTTAATGCGATTTCTCATTTAATCCAGGCTTCAATTGCTCCAAGAAAGGGAAGCAAACTCATTTGGATGTTGTGTTTCAAATATAGACCCATGGAAAAAAAGTCTCTGATCAGGTTCATTGGAACAAAGCTTGGAAATTAACTAGCTGCAATAAATTCCCAGGCATCTGAACCCTTCCATCTGGTAATAATGATTATTGGATGAATGACCAGCTTGCATTTGTAAATTTGCAGATTGACACAAAAAGCTGGAGTAACTCAGAGGGTCAGACAGCATCTCTGGAGAATAAGAATAGGTAATGTTTGCAATTTGCTTTTAATATACTGCATCTGCAATGGGAGGAGATTTGCACTTTAGAAATATTGTGTGAAAACAGGCCCTTTGGCCCATCGACTCCATGCCGACTGGCGATCACCTGTACACTACCGATTGAGCTTCTGGAGCTAAAAAAAGAGATGTTTCTAACTACCTTATCATCTAAAGCAAAAGTTTATTGTACTTTCCATGATATGAACGTTTTCATAATAACTGGTTCAATAGGAACTTAAAGCAAAAAGACCTGGGTGTCATGGTACACCAGTCATTGAAGGTAGGCATGCAGGTGCAGCTGCATTAAAGAAAGCGAATGGTAGTCATTGCAAATTTGAGTATAGGAGCAGGGAGGTAACTGGAGGGTCAGAGAGTGAATCTCTGACTCTTGCCACAGAGGGTAGTTAGTTCATTGGCTATATTTAAGAGGGAGTTAGATGTCTCTAAGGGGATCCTGGAGAGAATGGTGTACTGTTGGATGATCCCATGATCATAATCTGCTGTAGGCTTGCTGGCCAGCAGCTCCCCTAATTTCTATGTTTCAAAAGAAAGAGAGCTGCTGGAGGGAGTCAGCATCTGTGGTGGGTAATGGAGGGTCATCAATTCTGATTGCGACTCTTATCTGGACTGATGAAAGATCTCAACCTGAAATGGTGTTGTTCCCTTTAATCTGCTGAATTGCTCCAGCAGCTCCCCTTTTATTGCTCTAGATTCCAGCAAGGCCCTTTACACTCAATACCTGACCAATGGATCCCAATGTCTTGCTGAACTTTGCATATGCTGTTTTTAATCAATTTTACCGTGGTTCATTATTTTATTTCTCTGATCATTGCTATTAAATTGGAAGGCAGAGATTGAATATAAAAATGAATGTCAGGAGCTGCATGCATCATATTGAAACTGAGGCTGTAATTAAGGCTAGACATTCCTAGAAGCAGTGGATTATTTTGGAGTTATTCAGCTTGCCATATCCAGTCATGAATGATGGTTGATAATTAAACAATATTGGCAGGAGCTGGCACTGAAAATCTCCATCTTCAAAGAATATGGTGTACAGCATGATGGTGCAAAAGACAAATCTAAAGCGTTTCCAACCATTTTCAGACAAAAAATGGTTTGTGTATGATCCACCCAACTCTCCATTTGATGTAGGAACCATATCAAAAAAACCACATAAGGACCCTTCAAGAAGGTTTTTTTTTAGAAGTGCAATTATATCTTGCATCCCTGAAATGAATTGAAAATAAGAATTCAAATCCTTGAGTGGGACTTGTCTTTATTTTATCAATGCTAGCACAAAAGTTTATGCTGCGCTGACTTAAACTTTGATAGTTTGATGAGACATTTTCAAATATTTTACCCTCGACACTTTAATATTTTATTGTTACAAATGTCCCTACACCATTGAATTAAGCAGCAATATAGTTTCCAATAATCAACCTAGAAAGAAAATTATTAGTCTGGAAAAATATTCTATGACTTATGAACACTAGAACTGGCTTTTAAACATACTTGTGGATTGTAGTCAATGTGTGTGAATTTGGTCATGAGCTTTTCAATTTTTAGCAATATTGTTTATTCTTTTGATAAAGAAGTGACAATATTAAATTTCCAGGTTAACTTTTTAATTAGATTTCCATCATGTTTTACTTCATTTTCTGGAGGAGGTCTTTTTATCTCAGTTACGTATGTATTAAGTTTGAGCAGTACTTTCAAACTGCTTCAATATATAACTTTTAAAGTATATGTCTCATGGGACTTAATTCCAAAGTTTCATACATTTTTAAAAGTTTTAGTTAAAGATGGTGGATGTGCAGGAGTGGGCGCCGTCTGTGTATGGCAGCCTGCTCGCAGTCCGTCTCTTCACCTTTTTTTTAATTTTAAGCCCTGTCATAAAATGTTAGTTGGAGGTCTTTTATGTGGTGTGGTGGGTTGGGGGGGGGGAAGGGGGAAACTTTTATTTTTTAGTCCCCTACCTGGTCGGAGAGGCAGCATCCCTCCGAGCTGCTTCTTCGCCCCGTCCTCGCGGCCTACCATCGAGAATGTAGCGGCGTTTCCTGTCGGGACAGTCCGGGGCTACAGCTTCGGCCGCGGCGCAGCGCTGGGACACCATCATGGAGCGGGTGATGCCTTACCGGGTCGCCGTGCGGTAAGCTCCGGAGCGCTGTGGCCGCCGACCTCCCAACATCGCGGAGCTGTGGCTGCGGGCGTCCGGCCGCAGGCGGCGCTGGATTTGGAGCGCCGCGGAGCCTGGGATCGAGTTCGTCGGGGTCGGAGCTCCAATCGGCGCGGCCTGAGGGCTACGAATGCCCCGGTCTCTGGTCTCCGGGGAGAAGGCAGCCGCTCCAGACTTTCCAAGCCGCTGAGGAATGTTTCACCCGACGCCGGAGTTCCATCTTCACGGCAAGAGGGCCCTGAAAATTATCGGACTGGCTGCAAGGCCACAAATGGGCCCCGACCTCGGGTGTTTCACAGAGGAAGAGAACTTAACTTTCTGGTGCCTTTCCCCACAGTGGAAATTTTTGATTCTGCCGTGGGGGGACATTTGTGTTGAATCTCTATAATGTGTTGAGTCCATTTTCTTTATTTTTTTAACTTTTTTCTATGGTTTGTATGGAAACTTATTATCTATTTTATTTAAAGCATTTTGGTGTCAATGCTAGTTGACTTAAAATGTGCTATATAAATAAAACTTATTTACTTATTAGTAATATTCTCATTAGGTGCTGTGTTAAGAAATGTATTTCTTATGGTCAATATGATTGTGTACTGGAAGTTGAACTGAGGATAGCTGATTCCATTTAATGCTCCTTGTTTGAAAAGGTAAATGCTACTGCTATACAGACAGTTCAGAAACAAGATCCTTCTATAATTAACTTAAGATTTCCTTGTTAATGCTGCTTATTTACAAGATTTATCTTGGGGTTTGTGATCCCCAGCACCGTCTGTGGGGATTTTAAAGTGTGATATTGAAGATTGCTCGATCATTCAAAGTATGTAAAGCAGGTTCTTTTGTTCAGATGACCACTTGCACAAGTTTGTGTCAATGGTTTTTACGTTGACATTCAGGTGGCTATAAATGTAAATTATTGCGTTACATAATATGGTTGTGCATAGTACAATTCTTTCAGTTCCTCCGGTTACCTACTTCCAGTAATGTGTTGTATGTTTTCTGGTTTCTTGCATGTTTTATGGATTTAATCACGTGTCTGTTGTAGTTATACTTGAACTAATAGCAATTGTTTTTTTTGTTTTTTGGATAATATTCAAAAAATAATTGAAATTATGTAAGTTCATTTACAAGAGCTTGATGGGATTATTTTCCATTGCTATGACTGACTTTCTAATAGGCATCATTAGATGATAATTAACTAAAAAGTATGTAACCACAAGAATTCCTAGTATTTTTTTCTGTCTATTTGCTTATATAACTGAGATCCATATAGATCCAGAATCAACCCCGACGTTATGATTCTGCAAGTTTCATGTCATACAAGTATTATCTTTATTTTCAAGATCATAGCAAAATCATTACAGATTTCTTGAAAGAGCATCACACATCTTTTTTGGAAAACCATATTTGCATTGCTGCATCTTTTTAAGTTGCCACCCTATAAAAATTTTGCAGCTGCCTTCATACACTTAAACAGAGCAACTTTTAGCACTTCTGATTTGAGTTATTGGGAATTTTAATTATCAGCTGCACTGCGTACAAAAGAAACTATCAGTAAGTACATAAACATTTACTCAGTCTGCATGTGTTTGGAAATTCAGTCGGAGCCTATCTCAGTGCTCTTGTCTTGTGATTTTGAGACCAAAGTTCCTATCATCATGAGCCATAAAGATTAAGCTACCTATTAAGCTCTTAGCATATTGGTTGAGCTTTTAAAGAGGCAATCACTAAATCAAAACCCAGGGACTTATCCTCCAAGTCCATTCATCCATTCATTTTAACAAATGGGTTTTGCCCAATATGCTGGGTAACTCCCACTTTAATAGTTGTGGAGGCAAGAGATGAATGAATTGTAGATTCTAGTATCTGTATTTCATATGTGCCAAGAACATAAACCTCAATGCATTGATTTTTCTGACATTGACAGTGAAAAATAGTATCTCCGGTCAGTTTAAACATTTGGTGTAGATATAATGTGATAAATGTTTGTGCACAGGACTATGTTCTAAATGTAATGTTAAGATTTTTCATTTGGCAATGTGAATAGAATCTGAGGATGTAAAATGTTTTAATTTCCTAGCCTGACCAGTAGTGTCTTATAGAGCCTCAGCGTTACATCCTGTTTTTGTATATAAACCCTCTCGAAATAAATATCTGCCATTAACTTGTGCACCGACATTAAAGCTCTCCTACATTTTCTTTGCTCCAAGGAAGACAACTCCACCTTGCAACTAAATCTATAGTCCTTCGAGCATTTCTAATCAATCTTTTCTACAATTTCCTCTGAAAATGCGCAGTGCTCATTTTTCAGCTCGCATTCACAAACTTTATCAAAGCAACATGCTTACAGCTACAGCACTAAGAATACATATTACAAGTAAAAATAAGGTTTCAAAGCATCAAGGTCAGTTTATTGTTACATGTACCAATTAAGGTACAGTGAAATCCGAGTTACCACACAGCCATACTAAGTGAAAAGCATTAAGACACACAACCACATAAAAGTTAACATAAACATTCACCACAGTGGATTCCACATTCCTCGCTGTGATGGAAGGCAATAAAGTTCAATCTTCTTCCTCTTTGTTCTCCCGTGGTCGGGGCAGTCAAACATCCGCAGTCGGGGCGATCAAAGCCCCCGCAGCCGATGATCGAAGCCCCAGTCGGGGTGATCAAAACTCCCGCATCGGGGCGGTTGAAACTCTCTCCGCGGCATGGAGCTCTCGAGTCTCTTCTTACCAGAGACCGCGGGCTTCACGATGTTAAAGTCCACAAGCCCCGCCGTTGGAGCTTCGATCCCCGGCAAAGGGATCGCAAGCTCCGTGACGTTAAAGTCCCGCAGACTCCTACGGCTTGGAGCGCACTTCGGTCTCCAGGAAAGGCAGCCAACGCCTAAAAGAACGCCCTTTAATTCTGAGGCTATGACCTCTAGTCCTAGATTCTCCCACTAGTAGAGACATCCCCTCCACATCCATTCTATCCAAGCCTTTCACAATACTGTATGTTTCAATGAGGTCTCTCACCCCTCATTCTTCTAAACTCCAGCAAATGTAGGCCCAGTGCTGTCAAATGCTCTAATTCCTGGGAATATTCTTGTGAACCTCCTCTGGACCCTCTCCAGAACCAGCATACCCTTCCTCAGATATGGTGCCCAAAATTGATCACTATATTCCAAATGCGGCCTTACCAGCAGCGACTGATAGAGCCTCAGCATTACATCCTGTTTTTGTATATAAGTTCTCTCAAAATAAATGCTAGCTAATAAATGCTAATGAGCAAAATATTGACAGGAGAAAACTGTTTGATGTGAAGAGTGGTTACATTCTTGAGCTTACTGCCTTTGTAGAATGTTGGAAGCTGGGACAATCGGGGTTTTCAAAAGATTCAGATTCAACTTTAATTGTCATTGTCAGTGTACAGTACAGAGACAACGAAATGCAGTAAAGACAATAGGAAAGGCATTTGAGGGGACGGGCAAGAGGAATGGAACCAACTAAAATCTGCCATGTATAGCTGACAATGACTCGGTGGACTGAATGGCCTTCTCCTATGACATAACGATTCCCTAATTTTATTCAATGATTTTGTTTACCAAGTAACAAAAACTGACTGATCGTTTGTTTCAGGCTTTTGCAGTTATCTGAACCAAATTATCTTGGTTTAGATAATGCTGATCATTTATAATTGTAATATTGTGTCAAAACAATTGTGTAAAAAAAATTGTGACATTCAAAGCACTGCATTCAATTGGGTAAAATACACAAAATAATGCAATTGCCCACTGGAAATTTGTATTTTGAAGATGCCTGATATAATTTGTTATTTAGAGTTTGATAAGCTATTTCATTTGCGCATTTATCCATTTTTAAATCAACAAATATTTTTTTGTGATATGTAAATGTAAATCTCCCTAATATTTTGTAGTGATATGTAAATGTAAATCTCCCTAATATTTTGTACAAAGGATTGCAATTGAAAATAAATTTAGCATTGTTGGCAAAGTAATATCTCAGTTAAGCTTAGGGAAAGCAGAATGTTTGGGGAAAACATTCTGCCAAGCAGCAGAATATTGCAATATTTTCCTTGCATGATTTAGTTAATCGTATATTTACATTTTTAAACAACTTGCATTAAACATAAAACATAAGAGTTAAGAATATCCATGTTAGTTTTTTGATCTAGGTTCTCCATTTAATTCCGGTCTAAATCTCCAATGCTTCTTGACTGATGACTTGCTTCATAACTGGTATTTGTAATCTGCACGAAAACTATCTTAGTTTACTTTTTATTTTACGCTATTTCCTCCTGTGAGATGGAGTGTGTAAACTCTGCTAAGAACTTTGTTTTCATGCTCTAAATGGTGCTTATCTACTTGAGTCCACAGATTGCAACTACAATAACTATGAAGAACTCACGATGAAACTCAAAAGTCATTCTCATTGATAGATACTGTACTAGCTATTTGTAAAACTACAGTGCATGGTTACACTTGACAGTTATTCCGTGGTGTCAAATACAGACGTATATTACCTGCCAGTATTTGGGAAAGCAAAGAAATTGTCGATGAATGGGCTTTTCCCATTTGAGCTTTGAGGATATTCTTAGACAGTACATTACTGAGATTCCTTGCACTGACTTGACTCGTTAAGCATTACCTACAGTTATGGCGAGTGGTGAATAATTGGGTCTTCAGTGTGAATATGTTTTCTGCATGCAAGGACTGCTTGAGTTTCTGCTGTTTCAATGACATTTTCAGACTTTTTTGCTTTTTTCATAATTGCACATTTGATGCTTTCTTTGAGTGGTAGTCTTGTGGCATGTTACTGAATTTTTCTTTTCTCTCAGTTGGTTTTATTGTTAGGTGAAAAATTATCAATATTGCACCAATAATAATAATTTAGAATCAAGTGAATGCAAAATCTGTAGAATTAGAGATAGCCATGAGTGTAGAAAATATGTTCTTGGGGAATGAGAGAGAATCCTCAAGTCTAAATGAGCTGATAAAACACAACAAGGAGAAAAATACATTGTATGAATGATCCTTTTCCGCTTTATTTTGTTTACAATAATATGTAAGCAGAACATAATTTAATATAGCATTGCTGCATAAGTTGGTTGCTTCCAAGGGATCTGTATTTTGGTGTATTTTTGGTGCAAGCTCCTTTTTGCAGGATTTCTCCCCCCCCCTCCCCCCTTTCCATTTCTTATTTCTCCTCTGAGATAAGAAATGGAACCCCATCATGAAGACTTAAGTATACTTTTATAAACCTGGGTCTGGTGTGTGTGTTATGTCAATATGTCTACCTTTGAATCTTGTAAATTTTCTTGACTGCATGACAAGATTGAAATTAGTGATAGTCTGCAGATACATTGCAAGCTTGTTTAATCATCGAAAAATGAGTGTGTATAAAATCCACTCAAAAATGAGAGTGTGTCAAATACATCAGTTTTAAATATATTTAAAGATATCTAAAACAAATTGAGCATGTTCTATGACACAAATTACTTTTCAATTTACTTACTTAACATAACATTTTTTTCAAAACAGCTGAGCCACTAACATTTCCATCTGGAACTGGGAAATCATTTATTATGGGCCCAGATGATGTGCTGGAAAGTGTTCTGGGCCTTGGTGACCTTGCAGACCTGACAGTAGCAAATGATGCAGACTTCAGTTATGATGTGAGTATATTAACTAAAGTTCTTTTAAATTAAGTTTGATTTTCACAGTTGAATTTTAAAAAATATTTTGGAGCACATAGATGAAGAGCAGTTCATTTCTATATTGATAGAAAAAGCATTACTATACATAATATTTATTGCCTGGTTTTGTCAGTTAGTTGTATTTAGCAAGGTTCACCACAGTACTTGAAGGTTACTCAAAAGATTTTGCGTTGTGGTGATATGGACTTTCCCCTCTTTGGTCCTTTGTCAAATCAAAAAGATTCCTGGAATTCAGCAAATGTCAATTCAAATGTCTTATCAAATGTCATACAGAAAATCTCTTGCAGTGCAAACCAGAACATTCTAAAATGTTTAATTTTGAACATTTTACAGAATGCAAAAATGGCAATTGACACTATAGACAAAATGACCCAATTGAAATATTAAATGTTATTCAAGCTATTTTCTAATGAATGATATTTTGAAATATGTTTGAGTTAATTTACTGTGCATACCTAAAATTTAGATTTTAGGGCCAGGAAGTTGTTTTACAGTAATTGTGTAGGTCAGCAGGTTTTTACTGGACAACAGTTTTGGCACAAATATTTGGTGTGTTTTTTAAAATTTCTTTACTCCTGTATTTAAATCTTATTGTAATAAAGGCTAGCATAAAATTTACCTTCCCAATTAGTTGCTAAATCTGCATGTTGCAAGTATGTCTCTGTCCCTTTAAACATCAATATTGCCTAATCTCTCACCATTTAACTAACACTTTGCTTTTCCATTATCTACATTAGTGTTGGTGCCCCTACCATTTTCCACATTATATTTCATCTGCCAAGTTCTCTCCCACCCACAAAGCTTTTTCGTATCACTTTTGAATTTTTTTTGTATTGCCCTCAACATTCACAATCCCAACTAGTTTAGTATTGTCCACAGACTCGGAAATGTAACAATCCCCATGTTACATACATATCACTGTTTTCTGTAACGCAAACCTGCATCAACTGCACATGCGTCAAGAAACTAAAGTTTGAAAAAATACATTTTGTGTTTATTTATTTACTATTTGATTCACGAATTATTTAAGAGTGAATCTTATTCCGTTCCCCAAATGTTTGGGTCATTATTTGTGATTTTTTTTTTTAGGGTGATTTTCCATTACCCTAAAAAAAATGGATGTAATACAGGTGCTGTAATACAGGTGCTGCTTATGGTTTTTGATTCCCTCAGCCAAATCATTAATGTAGATTGTGAATTGCGTGGCCCCAGGAATTGATTTGTGCATTACACCGGTCGGTAGTCACAGCCACCCAACCTGAGCAAATCCATTTATTCCTACTCTACATCCGAAAGAACAGCAATGTATTTGCAAGTCAGAATGTTGAAATTCCCTCCAACTGCTGCCTGCCTGCTAGTGGCAAGGTTTGAGGGTTTGGATAGTGTTAATGGAGGAAGTGTTAACAACTTACTCTGTTGCATCTTGTAGATGGTGCCCTTGTAGTCACACTGTGTCTTTGATGAAAGCAGTGAATGTTGAAAATGGTAGGAAGATTTCCAGTCTAGTGTTCTTTCTTTGTTCTTTGTAGAGTGTCTTGAGTAAAGTTGGAGGATATCTCCACTGGCAAGTGGGGACCTTTCCAATACTCTGGACTTGTGTCTTGTTGGTGATGAAAATGTTGGCAGGGGCAAGAGATAAGTCACTCGCTGCAAAGAAATCCCCAGCATTCCACCATCTCTGCCACCTAGACCAATTTTAAGCCAGCAGACTTGAAAAATTAAAGATGTGTGGTTTTCTTTTAGTTATGATCAACTGGTGGAAATTAGTGTTTGTGTGTGGCATGTCATTGTTTTATGTCATTAGGATTTATGATTGGAGGGGAGTAAAGGCAATGGATGTGTTCTTTTTCCAGTCCCACTATTCTCTTCATTGCTTTATTTAGCCAAGAAATTTGATATCTTTCCATTGCTAAAAATCCACTAATGGTCTGGAATTGGAATGTCCATCCCTGTGGTGTAGATTGATACTGTTTCACCTGGGTCAGTGGCAGCTGCTAAATTCATGACAGAAACTACATTTTTTTATAATTACCCTAATGCACATTGAGGTGAAAATTAGTAGATATAGAACATCTTTATCCTATTGTAGCTGGTCCAGCCACATTGTTACCGAGTAATGGTGTAAAACAGAGCCATGTGAGATTATAAACATGAGACAGATTTCAAAATGAAATTGTATTACAGATGATTAGTATTACAGCTAATACTTTCTATCAATTCTCTTTGAAAGTTAGTAAAGAACATTCTATTGATAAAGTAGTTGTGGGTATCCTGTGGCGCATGACCCTTTACCAGATTCCCCAAAGTAATTCCACCAGCTACATGGCCCAGGTCATGAATGTGATGGGCCACCGTGAGCTTGCATGGTTGAGCAACGCTGTGGAAAATGAACTCTTCAAGGTGAAATAAAGTGCTTAAAGTGCAAAACAAAGAACTTAGTGGGTTAGATCAGACCCAAAATGCCGCCTGTCCATTCCCTCCAGGGATGCTGATTGACCCAGAGTAACTCCAGCATTTTGGGTTTTACTCAAAATTCCATCATCTGCAGTTCCTTGTGTCTCCATTACGGAAAAAGAGACTAATTTGGCTGGCGTTCCATTCATCATGAGAGACATTGACATCATTGTCACCAACCCATCTAAAATACACAGCTTTTACAACTTAATGTGAGTTCTGTGACAGCATTTTCCAAACCTGCAGCCTCCATCACACACTGATAAGGGCAACAAGCTCCTGTGGATGCCACCACATCCCTCAGTTGGATGAAATACTGAATGGAAAATATATTGCCGTTCCTTCTTGCAAAACTCAGCGTTGTGAGAACAGCTTTGCTAGATCATCTGCACAGTTCAGGAAGATTATTCATCATCACCTTAATATACATTAAACACAGAAATATCGAACAGTAGATGTACTGCTGAGGAACATGTACTGCTGCCCTTCAGTCAACAATGTTCCTACGAACATAATGCTAGATCAAACCAAATCTTCTCTATCTGCATGTGATCCATATCTCTACATTCCCTACATATCTATGTGTCTATCCAAAAGCCTTTTAAAAACTTCTATCATACTTACCTCTACCTCTGGCAGCACGTTCCAGACACCCATCACTGTTTTTAAAAAAAAACTTGTCTCATATAACTCCTTTAACTTTTGCCTTTCTCATCTTAAAAGTAAAGATATATCCTCCAGCACTTTCATCCTGGGAAAAAGGTTCTGACTGTCTACCCTATCTATCCCTCTCATAATTTTATATACTTATATTTATATTTTATATACTATCCGGTTTCCCCTCAGCCTCCGATGTTCCAGAGAAGACAATCCAAGTTTGTCAAATCTCTCCTTGTAGTTGGTAGCCTTTAATCCAGGCGACGTTCTGGTAAACCTCTTCTGAACCCTTTCTAAAACCTTCCTATTCCTGTAATGGGGCGATCAAAATTGCACACCAAACTCCAAACGCAGCATCTCAAGTCCTATGAAGTTACAACACGACTTCCTGCAAGTCCTGGAAATAAATTTAGATTTGGAATAATAAAGCTCAAAATTACTCTCGAGTGAGTAATTACCGTATTTCTCGGCAATGAAGACGTTATTTTTTACCCAAAAATAAAGCATGAAAATTTACCTGCGTCTAGGAGGCCGAAGGTTAGGTTGTTAGCCAAGAAACATAGACTTGGCTATCCCTCAGTGCAGCAACATCAAGAACGATGTTGCTGTACTGAGGGATAGCCAAATTTATCCCTCATTGCTGGCAGCTGATGGGAAGCGGCTGTAAAAGAACAGCGCCGCTGGGGGGTGGGGGCGAAGAGTTCCTTTCACAGCGTGTGGGGAGTCTGGCCCGGGTCAGCACGGGCAGGAGCGTTGAGAAGGAGGGGGTCGGGGATCATGCCAGCAACTCACTGCTGCCGCGGCGCTCCCGGCGGGGAACCATCGCATTGTGGCCGGGGTGGGAAGTAGCTCAGGTGGCTGCAAGCAGCCGCCTGGACCGGACAGCGGAACCGGCCGCCACCTCAGCGCCTTCTGCCGGCCCACTCACCTCTGGCAGTGCTCTCCGTCTGAACACCTCTCTCCTGTTGCTCGCCGGCCTTGCTCATGTCAGCCGCTTCCCACAAATCCTTAAATTCCGACTGCCGCCAGGAGCAGAACATGGCCTCACTTGGTGACACTGCATGGCATTCACTGCCCGGTCCGTGTCTTTCAATGTAGACCGGACAATGAGGGGACCAGCTCAAGAGCAAAGATCATAGAGCGGGTCAGCGGGTGATGGATAACAGGACAGGGGGCAGTGGAGCTTACTCCTGTGTCAGTGTGAGTAACCTCAATTGGTATTGTCATTCAATAAGATGACAACTGATTCAACTTGTCCCGGTGTGCTCCCGTTTTTCCCACCATCCTCCACCCCCCACCCATTCAGTTATTCAGAATGGAGGAGATCTGGAAGCCTTGGGCAAATTGAATTGTCACTTTATTTATTTATTTATATATATTTTGAGCGTGTGAAATTCTATGTCCCGCCAGCCTTTTTTCAAAATTTAGCAACTCAAAATAGGTGTGTGTCTTCGACGCAGGTGCGTCTTCATTGCCGCGAAATACGGTATTTTTCTCCTTTTGAACTTTTGTTGGCTTTCATCTTTTTTTTTTAAACTTGCCCTTGTAAAATGTTTATGATTGCAATACTTCATATGTTTGCTTTTCCTTTTTGTACTGTATAATATGTAACCTGAGATTTTGTAACTTGTTTGATATCTTCAATTATTTGTACATTTCCGTTGTAGTTGTACTGTTCGTGATTTTTGTTAAAAAATGTCTTTAGGAAATGTAACTTTGCCAATGTAACAAAATGATAAAGAAGGTTAAACACTGTTCCTTCAAACCCAAGTACGAACATGGATGCAATTGTTTCAGTGTATATAGCAAGTGTATCTGAGGTAGACTTTGGCAAGTTTCCCGAATTCATTCACTGCTGCCTCTAAATTGGAAAAATGTCACCAGCAAAGTCCAAATTAGAGGCATGTGAAAATATGCATTCCATCATGACAGGAATTGTTTCACTTACCAACCCTAAATATTTGATTATGCAAATATTTTTTGAACAATCTTATGTGATCAATATACGTCATTGGTGTCACAATCATTGAAAGACACATTACTGAAACAGGTCCTTCAGGCCACCAAATCCACACAGTCCATATACTGCCCATTTAACCCTCATCCAACATTAATCCCTTTGTTATTCTCCCTACATTCTGATCAACTTTCACAGATTCTGCTACTCACCTACACATTAGGGGCAATTTACAGTGGCCAATTAACCTATCAACCAGCACGTTCTTGGGATATGGGAGGAAGCTGGAACACCCGGAGGAAACCCATGCAGTCATGGAGAACGTGCAAACTTCACACAGACAGCACCCAAGGTTAGGACTGAACCCGGGTCTCTGGTGCTGTGATGCAGCAGCTCTACTAGCAGCGTCACTGTCTATTGGAAGTTCGGCATTGTTTCCTCCTTACCTATCCTCTGCTCACTTTAGGTTAAGAATGTATCTTTATTTTTACAATTCTTCAATTTTTGCTTGCCAGATTAAGATGTGTATGTAGTTTAATGAGATTGCACCCTTTTGTCTCCTTTTCATTGTAACCTTCCTTACTCTGTCCATCTGCTATTCACAACTGTCACATGTATGTATTTATCACCTGCCAAGCTTTGTCCCATTGCCCCCCTCTCCTTTCCAGCTTTCCCCCCTCCCCCCCCCCCCCCCCCCCCCCCCCCCCCCACTCCAATCAGCCTGAAGAAGGGTGCCGACCCAAAAAGTCATCTGTCCATTTCACTCCACAGATGCTGCTTGATCTGCTGAGGCTATCCGGCACTTTTTTTTTGCACAAGATTCCAGCATTTGCAGTTCTTGGTGTCTCCAAGATGCAGAGGAGAGCACTGTCCTCATTTCCTCCCATCCGTGCAGAAAAGCCATGCTTTTCTCTTTGTTCCCCCATAAGAGTCACATCTTTTCTGATGAGATCACCTTCGTGTCTGAAAGGATTTCCTGCACTCCGATTCTCATCCCTATTCCAATTATGGGTAGGATTGCTCTTATTCTCTGGTTCCACTATACCAGTCTCCAGTTTTCAGAGATCATTCTCCATAATGTCTTCCGCCTTCTATGTTCCACCGCTAGCAGATTCATCTCCCCTTCTCTCTTTTACAACGTTCCATGCTTAGTCTTCTCCAACAACATTAACGCATGCTCTTCTTCTCACAATACACTCCAATGCCACTGACTCACTTGCCAAAGCTGTACAGTTATCCACTCCTTTCCTGTTTGCAGGAGCTCAAATGTCCCTTAAATGTATTTAACATGTTTCCCCTGCATTGGACTATGAGATTCAAAGAAGAGGAAGTACTGACACTTTTGAGAAATATAAATGTGGATAAGTCTCCAGGTCCGGACAGGATATTCCCTAGGACATTGAGGGAAGTTAGTGTAGAAATAGCAGGGGCTATGACAGAAATATTTCAAATGGTGGATGGTTGTTTGTCAGGTTGGAGGCCAGTGACTAGTGGGGTGCCACAGGGATCTGTGTTGGGTCCACTGTTGTTTGTCATGTACATCAATGATCTGGATGATGGTGTGGTAAATTGGATTAGCAAGTACGCAGATGATACTAAGATAGCTGGGGTTGTGGATAATGAAGTCGATTTTCAAAGTCTACAGAGAGATTTATGCCAGTTGGAAGAGTGGGCTGAAAGATGGCAGATGGAGTTTAATGCTGATAAGTGTGAGGTGCTACATCTTGGCAGGACAAATCAAAATAGGACGTACATCGTAAATGGTAGGGAATTGAAGAATGCAGGTGAACAGAGGGATCTGGGAAATAACTGCACAGTTCCCTGAAAGTGGAATCTCATGTAGATAGGGTGGTAAAGAAAGCTTTTGGTGTGCTGGCCTTTATAAATCAGAGCATTGAGTATAGAAGTTGGGATTTAATGTTAAAATTGTACAAAGCATTGGTGAGGCCAATTCTGGAGTATGGTGTACAATTTTGGTCGCCTAATTATAGGAAGGATGTCAACAAAATAGAGAGAGTACAGAGGAGATTTACTAGAATGTTGCCTGGGTTTCAGCAACTAAGTTACAGAGAAAGGTTGAACAAGTTAGGACTTTATTCTTTGCAGCGCAGAAGGTTAAGGGGGGGGACTTGATAGAGGTCTTTAAAATGATGAGAGGGATAGACAGAGTTGACGCGGATAAGCTTTTCCCACTGAGAGTAGGGAAGATTCAAACAAGGGGACATGACTTGAGAATTAAGGGACAGAGGTGTAGGGGTAACATGAGGGGGAACTTCTTTACTCGGAGAGTGGTGGCTGTGTGGAATGAGCTTCCAGTGAAGGTGGTGGAGGCAGGTTCGTTTTTATCATTTAAAAATAAATTGGATAGTTATATGGACGGGAAAGGAATGGAGGGTTATGGTCTGAGCGCAGGTATATGGGACTGGGCGAGAATACGTGTTTGGCACGGACTAGAAGGGTCGAGATGACCTGTTTCCGTGCTGTAATTGTTATATGGTTATATTGGGGAAAGATAACACATTGTGTGATTATATTACAGAGCATCTCCATTCAGTCCAGAGTTGCCCCTGAGCTTAGTCTGTCACTTTATTTTGCCTTTTTTGCTCTGACCTCTGTCTTTGGCTTCCTACATTGGTTCAACGTAGCTTACCTCCTCTTCCAACTTAGTACTTTCAGCACCAATAACAAATTTAGCAATTACAATAAATTAGCTAATTTGGATTTGAATTGCACAATTTGTTCTTGCCTGATACTTTTCGATTGTGTTGGTCGTGTCCTCCTTACCCACAATCCCACAACAATGCCTCTACCACTCTCATTTAGTTAGTATAGCCACAACTTGATTTATTCAATCTCACCTGGTTCTGAATAAAACTGGAAAGCAATGGAGATGCTCGGCTGGTCAGGTAACATCTATGGATACAGATAACGTTTTGGATCAATGACTTCATCAGAACTGGAAAATAAGAAAACAAGGTTTCTTTAAGTGGCAACGGTTTGGTGGGGACGTGGGAAGTGAGGAGGGAGGGGTGGCGGGCGTGAGGGGAACAAAAATGTAACTGCTTTAGGATGAGGACGAGTTTCTTCAGGTGCTTTCAGTGCTTTCCAAGAGAAGGAAGTGAATACTTGTTAATGAGGCTTGGTCACTGGAAGAGTACAAATGGAGGAAGATGAATGAGGGCAGTGTTGAATGAAGAAGATGAAGATGCCGGGAATCGTCGGCATGCCAGCTAGCACCTGTGAAGAGAGGAAAGTTGCACTAATGTTTTAGGTGGACAACCTTGCATTGGAAGTCAGTTCTGCCACAAACAGTTATCTGAAATCTGGTTATCTGAAATGATACAATTCATTGTTGAGTTTTGAGAGTTGCAATGTGCCTGGATGGAAGATGAGGTGCTGTTTCACAAGCTGACGCTGCACTTTATTTAAACGGTGTAGGAGGTCAAGGTCAGAATGGGAAGGAGAATTAAATTGACAGGATGCTGGAAGCTCAAGGTCATCCAAGCAGAAAGAGTAGAATTGAACTGCATCGAGGTCGCTCAATCTGCATTCGCACCCTCCAGAATAAAATCATGAGCACCCAATGAAATGCACTATTTTGTGAATTGCTGCTTCATGTGGAAGGGCTATTTGGGTCCCTGGAGATGAAAAAAGTCAAGATATAAGAACAGGTGTCTGCATCTCCTGCAGATATCTGCATCTCCTGGCTTCCACCTTATTACAGATCTTTCCTTTTGTTCTCTCTTCCACTCATTGGTTTCTCTGCAATTTAAGACTTCTGTCACTCTTATTTCCCCAGTTTTAATGACAGAAGAGCAGCTTGAAACCTCTTTTTTTCCCCTCCACTGATGGTGCCTGACATGCGGAATATTTCCAGCACTTTTTGTTTAATTTAGAACCTAACGCATCAACAGTATTTTACTTTGTGTTGGCAATGTGGCCAGTACTGAAACACTTGAAGTGTTGCTTGGTAGTGCTTGACTCTGTAGCCTTTGCTGCATTCAGTGAAGTCAGCTGTTTCTTGAGAAACTGTAAAATGAATCAAACTGCCAAAAATATTATCTTCTGTAAGGAGGAAAATCTATAATTAACTCTGGTTAGATTGTGTCATTTGGCACTTGTACTTTTCTCATTGTTGTATTGCCTTTCCTCTTTCGCAAATTTTGTCCCATCACAAACCCAGAAATTTATTTAAAGTATTAATCTTGAGTTGTTTTCCCGGATTTATTCGCAATTTGTTTAATTCGTTCTGTGTTCTCATACTCTCATTGTGTCAATCTCAGTTATTTTTTCCTTCTTTCCGTGCAATGTGGTGTTAAAAGTTTGATTATACCACCATCTGGTGGCACTGTAGGGAAGTATGAAATGCAGAAATATTCTTGTAAATTGCATATCAATTGAAACTAATAGAAACAATGATACTGGTTTACAAAAATAAAACATAGTGCTGGAGTAACTCAGCAGATTAGGCAGCATCCCCGGAGAACATGGATAGCTAAAGGTTTCAGGTCGGGCCCCATCTTCAGATGGAAGGGTCCCGACCCAAAACGTCACCTACCGTGTTCTCCAGAGTTGTTGTCTAACCCGCTGAGTTACTCCAACACTTTGTGTCTTATTTTATTAATCAATTAAAACTGCTATTTACTGCCTGTAATATCCCATTGATCATACTTTAGTGTCGCTGATAAGCTATGACAGCATACATTGTTCCTGTTGCTGTATCTCAGTGGCTGTCAGATTTGCTTTCTGATTTAAAAAAAATCTTTTAAGCAAATGATTGCAGAATGAGTTTCTATGCATTACTCTGTTGATATATTTGGAATACTGATCTCTTGTACATTGCACTAATGCATCTCCAGTGTCCTCTTAGCATCCTTCATAGCTTTACTAGAACCTATTGACATCCCAATGCTCTATAAAACACCATCCACTGCAATTAATCTTCCTGATACATTCCTACCACCAAAGATGTCATCTGTGTCAGACAGAGTTGAAGGTTAATTTTTTTCCCCCTAATGAATCTTTAAAACTCCGGCTCAGATTGTGAAATTTAATTATAGCAAATGTACAAGACAGGAATAGATTTCTGATCTGAGGGTTATGGGGTTCAGGTAGGAAATTGCATTTGTGTGCAAGAAAAGATCAGTCATGGAGACATGAGAATGCAGATGCTGGAATCTGGAACGAAAAACAATCTGCTCAAGCAACTCTGCATGTGGAGTGACATCTGTAGGGGGTGTGGGGGGGAATTGTTAGCATTTCGGGTCAAGACCTTTCATCAGGGCTGAGGGAGGAGAGAGAAGGTAGCTTGGAGATCAGACATCAAACATGATCTTACTGAATGGTGGAGGCTTGAGACGACAAATGGGCTGTCCTTGTTCCTTAAATTCTTACTTATTGCTTCTGACATTACCCTCCTTGCATCTATTGTTTACTCCCAAGTTGCATTTGTCCATGAAATGTTCCCTCTGTTCCTATAATTGCCTGTTATCTTCCTTTACACTTTCAATATATCCCAGGAATCCAAATAAACTTCCTCTTTCTTGCAATATTGCCTGTGTCATATTCAAAATGAAGCCATCAGCCTGAGACATCAAATCTTTTTCTCCCGTACAATTTTCCATCGTAATTAGTATTTCCAGCATCTTCTGTCTCTATTTGAGATTTTGATTACTGATATTGAATTACTGTTCCCTCATTAAAAATTCCATAAGCAAACCTTTTTGCTTGCCATCCCTTCAATCTGATGTACTAGAAGCATTAACAAAAAAAATCTCATACAGTGCCCTCCATAATGTTTGGGACAAAAAACCCTCATTTATTTATTTGCCTCTGTACTCCACAATTTGCAATTTGTAATAGAAAAAAAATCACATGTGGTTACATTGTCAGATTTTAATAAAGGCCATTTTAATACATTTTGGTTTCACCGTGTAGAAATTACAGCAGTGTTTATACATAGTCCCTCCCCCCATTTCAGGGCACCATAATGTTTGGGACACATGGCTTTACAGGTGTTTGTAAAGGCTCAGGTGTGTTTAATTGCCTCCTTCATGCAGATATAAGAGAGCTCTCAGCACCTAGTCTTTCCTCCAGTCTTTCCATCACCTTTGGAAATTCTTATTGCTGTTTATCAACACGAGGACCAAAGTTGTGCCAATGAAAGTCAAATAAGCCATTATGAGACTGAGAAACAAGAATAAAACTGTTTGAGACATCAGGCAAACCTTAGGCTTACCAAAATCAACTGTTTGGAACATCATTGTGAAGAAAGAGAGCACTGGTGAGCTTACTAATCGCAATGGGACTGGCAGGCCAAGGAAGATCTCCACAGCTGATGACCGAAGAATTCTCTATAATAAAGAACAATCCCCAAACACCTGTCCGACAGATCAGAAACGCTCTTCGGGAGTCGGGTGTGGATTAGTCAATGACCACTGTCCACAGAAGACTTCATGAACAGAAATACAGAGGCAGCACTGCAAGATGCAAACCACTGGTTCGCCACAAAAATAGGATGGCCAGGTTACAGTTTGCCAAGAAGTACTTAAAAGAGCAACCACAGTTCTGGAAAAAAGAGCAAAGTATGGAGGAGAGAAGGAACTGCCCAAGATCCAAAACATACCACGTCATCTGTGAAACACGGTGGTGGGGGTGTTATGGCCTGGGCTTGTATGGCTTCTGAAGGTACTGGCTCACTTATCTTCATTGATGATACAACTGCTGATGGTTGTAGCATAATGAATTCTGAAGTGTATAGACACATCCTATCTGCTCAAGTTCAAACAAATACCTCAAAACTCATTGGCCAGCGGGCCGGCAAGACACTGATCCCAAACATACTGCTAAAGCAACAAAAGAGTTTTTCAAAGCTAAAAAATGGTCAATTCTTGAGTGGCCAAATCAATCACCCGATCTGAACCCAATTGAGTATGCCTTTTATATGCTGAAGAGAAAACTGAAGAGGACTAGCCCCCAAAATAAGCATAAGCTAAAGATGGCTGCAATACAGGCCTGGCAGACCATCATCAGAGAAGACACCCAGCAACTGGTGATGTCCATGAACCGCAGACTTCAAGCAGTTATTGCATGCAAAGGATATGCAGCAAAATACTAAACATGACTACTTTCATGAACATGACATTGCAGTGTCGCAAACATTATGGTGCCCTGAAATGGGGGGACTATGTATAAACACCGCTGTAATTTCTACATGGTGAAACCAATATGCACAAAAATGGCCTTTATTAAAATCTGACAATGTGCACTTTAACCACATGTGATTTTTTTCTATAACATATCTCAAATTGTGGAGTACAGAGGCAAATAAATATATGATGGGTCTTTGTCGCAAACATTATGGAGGGCACTGTACATGGGTCATGTTCATTTTCTGCCGAAGCCTAAAGAACAATTATGTTCTAATTTCCACTGCAGGTTGTAGGGGTCAGAAAAATTAATCCATCAAAATAAGGCCCACTTGGCTGGCAGTATTTTGGTTATAATCTGTTCATTTATTAATGGAGGATAAACCAAAATCCATAGCTAGGTGTATTTTGTTGAGGTCCTACACACTTTGAATATTGATTTTATAATATTTTAAAGATTACATAATGCGGTTTTGGTCAACTTGTAAAGAGTCCTTCCACTTTAATGTTTTATATTTAGATGTATAATTCAGCAATATAATACTTTAATCCTATGTTCATTTTCAGTTACCGGCTAATAAGGATGCATTCAGGAAGACATGGAACGCCAAATACACACTACGGAGTCACTTTGATGGAGTACGTGCATTAGTTTTCCATCCTGTAGAGCCTGTGCTGGTTACAGCCTCTGAAGACCACACGCTTAAACTCTGGAATCTACAAAAAACTGTCCCTGCCAAAAAGTATGTTTTTAGTTGTTTTTAAACTATTATATATTTATATGTCAGGTAGAGTTGGCATGTGTTAAGCACTGCCACATTTCCTGGGTCTAAGTTGATGTAGCAAAGCATAATTTTACATTCGAGGCACACCCTTGTATTGACACCACTCCCTTGCTTTGTTGTTGAACTATATTAAGGAGGATTCTCTGCTTCAGTCAGGATCCTTCGGTGAAATTTGTGATTAGAGCATAGACAGATCAACTTTTGCCAATGTTATTTAAAAAGCTTCAAACTATAATAAAAGCAGAAAATGTTGGAAAAACTCAGCTGATCAGGCAGTATTTTGGGAGAAAGCAAAATAATTAATTTTTCAAGTCATAGACTTGTTGACACATCTTTGACCTGAAACATTAGCTCCATTCTCTCCACAGACTGACCCGATTATTTCCAGTATTTTGTTTTTATTTTAATTTTCTATTATCTGTAGGAGTTTTTCCCCCACTTCTACTTGTAGACAGTCATCATCAAGTTTCTGAATTTCTGTTTTAGGTACTTGTGGTGCCTTTATGCCGGTATTTGGTTGTTTTGGCAATTATTCATGTGAAACACTTGAGTAATTTGTACAGGCAAGAAGTGATTCAAAGGATTTGCTTGTTTTCATAAACTGGATATGAGAATATTGCAGAGCTTGCGAATAAGGCAGTACAGCAGCAAACAGCCACAGAAGGGCTTCAACAGGCGAGTTAAGCCCCTGTCCCACTTAGGAAACCTGAACGGAAACCTCTGGAGACTTTGCGCCACACCCAAGGTTTCCGTGCGGTTCCCGGAGGTTGTAGGTGGTTGCCGGAGGTTGCAGGTAGTGGAAGCAGGTAGGGAGACCGACAAAAACCTCCGGGAAAAGGTTTGTTTGGCATGCTAACCGATGAGATCAGATAATACTACACATAAATACAATCGTCAAACTCAAGTACAATAGGTAAAGCAAAAGGGGAGATGTAGTGCAGAATATAGTTCTCAGCATTGTATTACATAGACAAAGTCCAATGTCCGCAATGGGGTAGAGATGAATTGGTAATACCCTAACGATTGAAAAGACTATCAGAAGCTAGATCACAGAGGGAAAGAAGCTATTCCTGAGTCTGGTGGTGCATGCTTTCAAACTCTGTACCTTCCACCAGACGGGAGCAGGGAGAAGAAGGAATGACCGGGATGGGATAAGTCTTTGATTTTGTTGGCTGTATTTTCCGAGGCAGCATGAAGTGTAGATGTAGTCGGTGGTGGGAAATCTGGAGGATGGACTGGGCTAGATCTACAACTCTGACATTTTCTACAGTCTTGGACAGAGCTGCTCTCAAACCAAGCTGTGATTCCACCCAGCACTATGCTTTCTATGGTGCATCTGTAGATGTTTGTAAGTGTCATTAGAGACATAATGAATTCCCTCTGTCTTCTGAGGAAGTAGAAGCGTTGGTATGCCTTCTTAGCTGTCACATCAATTTAATTGTTCGACGACAAATTGTTGGAATATTAATCCCAAAGAATGAAGCTCTCAACCATTTCCATTTCGGCACCATTGATACTGATTGGAGCAATACTCCACCGTGCTTCCTGAAGTCAATAACTAGCTCCTTCATCTTGATGTCATTGAGGGGGCGGTTATTCTCCTAACAATTACAATGTTACTCAGTTCTGCAAACTTATAGGTGGAGTTACAGCAAAATTTGGCCATACAGTCGTAAGTGTAAAGGGAGCATAGTAGGCGACTGAACGCATCTTTTTATTGTATCTTGTTATTCCTTTAACTTGCATCAGTTCCTCTAGTTTAAAGCCACCTCATTCCACCTCTGTAGTCTACAAAATGACAGCATGAACATTGAATTCCTTAATTTCAGGTAACCCCAATCCATCCATTCCCACCAGGATCCTCCCACATATACCATTCTTTCCCATGCCACATTCTCTTCCTCTCACTCACATTCTTGCCCACCCAAGAAAGACAAAATATGCTGGAGTAACTCCACGGTATAGGCAGCATAAATTTTGATAATTTGCGCCTGGTGCTCGGAGGTTTCTCCATGAGAAGTTATTTCAATTTATCAACTCTTTTAACCTTATGTACTCGGAAATGATAAGAACTGAAAGTTCTGAAATAAAGCATTTTCTTTTGTTGTATACTTTTATATTAAGAAGCATTTTAATTGTGATATTAAAGATCAGATTTGCTGTGATCTTGTTTGATTTTGTTTCAACTCCTTTGTTCAAAATATCAATAATAACCAATTAATGACCTGGAAAATAACTTTAGTTGCCTTCCGCTGTAGCCAAAAGGCACTAATGTTGAACTGTTTCTTTTCTTTCAGAAGTACCTCATTAGATGTGGAGCCAATATACACATTCAGAGCCCATATGTAAGTAAAGCCATATATGCCACAGAGCTACACGGCACGGACATAGGCCCTTCCATCTTATTCATGCTGATCAAGTTGGAATGCTAGGCTACTCCCATTTATAGTCATTGCATCATTCAGCACTGAAACCAGCCTCCCGGCCCAACTTGCCCATGCTGACCAACACACCCCATCTACACTAGCCCCACCTGTCTGCCTTTGGCCTTTAGCCTAAACCCTTTCTATCCACATCTCTGTCCAGAGTCTTTTAAAAGTTGTAATTGTATCCATTTCTATAGCTTCCTCTGGCAGCAAATTATTGATATATACCACTGTCTGAGTGAAAAGGTTGCGCCTGAGATCTCTCTTAAATTTCTCCCCTCCCACCTTAAGCCTATGTCCTCTAGTTTTAGAATCCTCTACCCTGGGAAAAAGACTGACTTCATCAGATTTGTGAAACATGATTCTCATGCACAATCCATGCTGACCATCGCTACGTTGTCTGTGTTTATCCAAACACTGGTAGATCCTGTCCCAAAGAATCCCCTTGAAGAACTTGCTCACCAGCTTGTAGTTTGCAGGCTTGTCCTTGCTTCTGTTCTAAAATAACAGTACAACATTAGCCACTCTCTGTTCTTCCTGAACATCACTTGGGGCTGAAGATGATGCAAATGTCTCAGTGGGGGCCTCCATAATTTCCTCCTTAGCTTCTCACAAGTATGCACTTGATCAGGCCATGGGGATTTTTTCACCTTAATTTGCTTTACAATAGCCAATATCTCCTCTTTGGTAATCTGATCTAAGACATCACCATTCCATGATTTTGTCCACAGTAAAATCATATGAGAGAAATGTGTTTAATATCCTCCCATCTCTTGTGTCTTTACACAACTATGACCACGCTGATCTTCATGGGGACTTATTCTTTCCATTTTACTCTTAATGTGATCCTTTTACTCCTAATGAATGTGTAGAATCTCTCAGGATTTCCCTTTACTTGCCTGCTGGCTTTATTTCATAATCCCCTTTTGCCTGTTTGCCTTGAATGTTCTCCTACCCTTATACTCACAGAGGAATTTGCTTGATCCTGACTGACTACATCTGATCTATGCCTCCTTTATTTTACTGACCAGAGCCTCAATATTTCTTGTGAACTGGGGCTCCCTAAACCTACCAGCCTTTTCCTTTGCTCTCACAGGAACATTCTGCCCTGTACTCTTACTTTTGAATGCCTCCCAGTTGTCACCCATCTCCATACCTGCAAACAGACTTGTCCAATCGACCTCTGGAAGCTCCTGCCTAATTCCTCCAAAATTGGCCTTGCCCTGATTTAGGATCTTAACTTGTAAACATATTTTATCCTTCTCCATAACTACTTTAAAAACTAATAGAATTATGGTCACTGGTCCCAAAGTGTTGCCCGGCTGACATATCAATCAGTTTCCCTACCTCATTCCCTCAGGGGAGTTTCAGTGTTGCACCTTCTCCAGCAAGGAACGTTATCTTGGACACATTTTAAACAAAAATTCCATCCTGCCATGCGCTTTTATACTATGGGAGACACAATCAACATTGGGGAAGATGCAATCCTCCACAAATATTACCCAATTATTTTTGCAGTTATCTGCAATCTAAGGATCTGCTCTTCAAATTCATGCTGACTATTGGGAGGCCTATAATGTGTTCCTAGTGATGTAATCATTCCTGCTATGTTCTGCCTACTAGACAAACACTCAAGAATATCCTCTCTAAGCACTGTAGTTATGTCCTCCCTGATCAAAATCACCCCCTCCTCTCTTACCTGCATCTCTATGATACCTGCAGCGTCCATACCTTGGAATATTGAGCTGCCAATTTTGCCTTTCTTCCAGCAATGTTTCTGTTATGCCAATAATAAACCAGTTCCCCAAGCCAATACACCCACTGAGATCATTCACTTTACCTGTTGAGCCTCAAGCCTTGAAATAAATGCGGATGAAACACCAGCCTGCCTCTATCTTTGCCTTATACCTGCTGTCATTTATATTGTTTATTTTAAACTATTGGTAAAAATATCCAGCAATGTTCAATACTTACACAATTTTCTGCAAAAATGAAGCCAAAGGCTTTTTAATTCTAATTAGTTGTTAATTTTGGATAAACTAAACTACTGTAAACATGATTATAATTAGATCAATTGAATATATTTATGCTTTAGGTGTGGTATGACTATTAATTGTTCATTTAGTTATTGCAGTGAAGTTCAGGTGTGGTTAATTCTATACAAATGTTTTTCCATTGTGCCCAGTGGATCTGTGCTTTCTTTGGCTGTCAGTTCTAACGGTGAACAGTGTTTTAGTGGTGGAATTGATGCAACGATACGTTGCTGGAATATGCCAAGCCCCAGTGTTGATCCATATGATACATATGGTAAGTACTGAACCAAAAGTATGTCTTTTATACTTGGATCTTTTACAATTGTGATTTAAAACATACAAATCTCCAATTTCCTAAAAGTAGTGATAATGAAATCACAGTACATAACATTCATTTGAATGATTTGAGTGGCTGTCAAATCACGCAAAGAAATCCAGATAACATGCCACTACCTTTGTGTGTAGTTCTGGACAGCCACATGAAGAGGATGCCAATGAGATTTACCAAGATGCTGCCTGAATTAGAGGGTATAAGCAATAAGGGGGAGGTTGGATTTTCCCTAGCATCAGTAACCGATAGACATCCAATAGAAGCTACAACATTATGAGAGATATACATATTGCGTACACTCAGAACTTTTTTTTCCTAAGGTGGAAATGTCAAAGACTAGAGGGTGCAGCTTTAAGTGAGAGGGGCAAAGTTGAAAGAAGATTTCAAAACATTAAAGAACTCTAATAATTTTTTTCCAAGCTAACTGCTTCATTTCACATTGAACTGCAGATCCAAGTGTGATATTGAGTACACTGACCGCCCACACGGATGCAGTATGGGGCCTTTCGTTTAGTGGTATAAAGAACCGGTTGCTGTCTTGTTCAGCAGATGGCACTATTCGGTTATGGAATCCAGCGGATAAGTCTCCTTGCCTAAGTACTTACAATGTAGAAAGGGGTAAGTGATTTTTTTCTTCACGTTGGATTTGAAGTGTATTCTTTCTGAATAGTTGCGTGACTGAGGCATTAGCATTTTGTTTAATGTGGGTGAATCATACAAGGCAAATAGTCTGCTTAAAAAAAGAAAAAAATGATCTGACTACGGCTCTTTTAGTTAATTATAAAGGTTGAAAGTCGTCTTCACAATATGTGAGTGTGCAGGATATAATTACTGGTTAGTTTACATATAAAGCAATCAAGCTGTTAGTGTTCTTGCTTGATGAGAATGTAAAATAATATTTCACTCAGGATTTAGGTAATAGAGAAATATTGCAGTCACTATTTGTCGTGGTTGGAGCTGTTTTATTTTGCTGTATTTAATACTTGGGATAAGAAAAGGCCACTATGTTAATACTTTTGACTACATTATAGATATCCATCTTCATGTAGACAGGCATTGTCTCCCCTTCCCATCTCCAACCTTTTGAAGTGGAAGACAGGTTTACTTGTGGGATGAACTCGTAACATTAAATTATATAAATATATTAAAATTAATAGGTATCCAGACAGAAGGTATTAAATATTTAAGATTATTTGTGGTACATCTAGATTTCCATTTTCCTATTTTTTGATCAAGTGGAATATGCGGTGTTCGCACAAACATTCTAGATTTTTTTTTTTAAATGGTTGAATGCAAAGTAGGGTTCATTCTTCGCCATGTAATTAATGTGATGTTGTGGCCCCATGTTACAATTTTCCTACCAAAAATCTTTACAAGTAGGTATTTTAGTCAGAGATGTAAAGTTTATGCCCAACCCAACCTTTTATCCAACAGCCTTGGGACCAGACACTTTTCGTAATTCAGAATTTGTCGGTCTTCGGAATGGAATTTTTTTAGCGTAGATTTTAATGGCTGGCTCAGTGGTAGAGTGCTCGGCTCGTATCCGCAAGGTCGCGAGTTTGCGCCTTGATCCCGGCAGTTACTCGGTCGCGAGTTTGAGTCTTCAATGTCGTTTTTTCATGCAGAATAAATGTTTGTATGAAATGCAGTGTAGGAGAGGTGTATTGACTGTGTGGGCAGAACTTTGGAAGTGATTGCCCACCAGTCTAAAACGCCGCTGTGTCTCCCTGTCCCTGGGATAGCAGGGGGCGATCAAACAGCACAATACCCCCCTCCCCCTCCAACTCCAGAGGAATCCGCTCCCCGATGGGCCGCCACGGCGACAAGTGGCAGTTTGCCCACAGCCCGAGCTGCGCCACCCCAAGAACGAGACACCATCAGCTTCTGCCCCTACGTGTTCCTCTGGAGTTGGAGCGGGGCTGGGCTGGAGTTGCTGCTGGCTGTGGGTCTCTGGGATCTCCGTGCTTGCAGTGGGCCTGGGGGTCGCTGTCCCGTTGGTCCTGACGTCTCCGGCCACCCCCCTGGACTGGAGCTGAGACTGGGAACTGTACCGCCCTTGCCCCCTCCCTCTGCAACTGCAAACAACCCCACTCTCCTGCAAGGGCGATACAGTTTCCGGAGGATAGCAGGTGGCCGGAGACGTCAGGACCAACAGGAACCCGCTCCCCGATGGGCCCCTACAACGCCCCGAGCTGCGCCCCGTCATCCGCAACCCAAGTTCCTCTGTAGTTGGAGCTGGGCTGGGCTGCTGCAGGCTGTGGGTCTCTGGGTTCTCCGTGCTTGCGGTGGGCCTGGTGGTCGACGTCCAATTGGTCCTGACGTCTCCGGTGACTGCACTAGCCTGCTGGCTGCCATCGCCGACGTGAAGACAGTACAAAGCCCCCGCGCCGGTGCAATGAGCGGGGAGCTGGAGAGGGGAGGGATGGGGTCATACACATGGCCGGGGAGCAGAGGGGTGTAGGTGGGGTGAAACTGAAGGGAGCGACAATCTGCTGCTGCCTGCACGCTGAGTTAGAAAGTTCCCACGCAAGACTCACGATACACTGTGTATCGTGTCTACCGTGGGAACTTTTTAACAGCGGGCAGGCAGCAGCATATTGTCAATTATTAACCCTCCCGCGCAATATACTCTCACCTTCTCTTTTATGGGTGGGGATTTAGTTCCCCTTTCTTCGAGGACCAACCGGAGGTTCCGCTGTCACCTCTGCGGGCCGCCCTCGGTGAACGTCCTGTCTCCCTGTCCCTGGAATAGTAGGGGGCGATCAAACAGCACATTACCCCCCTCCCCCTCCAACTCCAGAGGAATCCGCTCCCCGATGGGCCGCTACGGCGACGTGGCAGTTCGCCCACAGCCCGAGCTGCGCCAACCCAAGAACAAGACGTACCCCTTGCACACCATCAGCTTCTGCCCATACGGGGAGCGTGTTCCTCTGGAGTTGGAACGGGGCTGGGCTGGAGTTGCTGATCTGGGATCTCCGTGCTTGCAGTGGGCCTGGGGGTCGGTGTTCCGTTGGTCTCTGGTGACTGGCACTGTGCTGCTAGCATCGCGACGTGAAGACAGTACAAAGCCCCCGCGCCGGTGCAATGAGCGGGGAGCTGGAGAGGGGAGGGAAGGGGTCACACACATGGCCGGGAAGCAGAGGGGTGTAGGTGGGGTGAAACTGAAGGGAGCGACAATCTACTGCTGCCTGCACGCTGAGTTAAAAGGTTCCCAAGCAAGACTCACGATACACTGTGTATCGTGAGTCTACCGTAGGAACTTTTTAACGCAGCTGGCAGGTAGCAGCATATTGTCAATTATTAACCCTCCCGCGCAATATACCCTCACCTTCTCTTTTATGAATGGGGATTTAGTTCCCCTTTCTTCGAGGACCGACCGGAGGTTCCGCTGTCACCTCTGCGGGCCGCCCTCGGTGAACGTTTTCAAGGACCTTTCTTCAAGGACCGAAAAAATGTCGCTATTCGGAGGTTTTCGTTATCTGGATCGTCGGATAAAAGGTTGTGCACCTGTATTCAATCCTCCATTTAATATTTATTTTTAAAGGTGTAGAAGTACAATTAACTTGTTTCATTTGTATTTATTTTCAGAAAATGGAATCCCGACGTCTATTGACTTTGTAGGTGCTGATCCAGCACACATTGTGGGTTCCTTTAATAATGGCAATTCAGTCATTTATGATATGGAAACATCTCAGTCTCTGGTGATGCTGGCATCACAGGTGGATGCTGGTGAGTTGCATGAATATAGGTTATTGCAAATCTGCTTGCTATGCAATAAATGGGTACAACACTTTCAGAAGGCTTTCGACAAGGTCCCACATAAGAGATTAGTATACAAACTTAAAGCACGTGGTATTGGGGGTTCAGTATTGATGTGGATAGAGAACTGGCTGGCAGACAGGAAGCAAAGAGTGGGAGTAAACGGGTCCTTTTCAGAATGGCAGGCAGTGACTAGTGTGGTACCGCAAGGCTCATTGCTGGGACCCCAGCTATTTACAATATATATTAATGATCTGGATGAGGGAATTGAATGCAACATCTCCAAGTTTGCGGGTGACACAAAGCTGGGGGGCAGTGTTAGCTGTGAGGAGGATGCTAGGAGGCTGCAAGGTGATTTGGATAGGTTGGGTGAGTGGGCAAATGCATGGCAGATGCAGTATAATGTGGATACATGTGAGGTTATCCACTTTGGTGGCAAAAACAGGAAAGTAGACTATTATCTGAATGGTGGCCGATTAGGAAAAGGGGAGCTGCAACGAAATCTGGGTGTCATGGTACACCAGTCATTGAAAGTAGGAATGCAGGTGCAGCAGGTAGTGAAGAAAGCAAATGATATGTTAGCATTCATAGCAAAAGGATTTGAGTATAAGAGCAGGGAGGTTCTACTGCAGTTGTACAGGGTCTTGGTGAGACCACACCTGGAGTATTGCATACAGTTTTGGTCTCCTAATCTGAGGAAATACATTCTTGCCATAGAGGGAGTACAGAGAAGGTTCACCAGACTGATTCCTGGGATGGCAGGACTTTCATATGAAGAAAGACTGGATAGACTTGTTTTGTACACGCTGGAATTCAGAAGATTAAGGGGGGATCTTATAGAAACTTACAAAATTCTTAAGGGGTTGGACAGGCTAGATGCGGAAGATTATTCCTGATGTTGGGGAAGCAGAACTAGGGGTCACAGTTTAAGGATAAGAGGGAAGTCTTTTAGGACCAAGATGAGAAAATCATTTTTTACACAGAGAGTGGTGAATCTGTGGAATTCTCTGCCACAGAAGGTAGTTGAGGCCAGTTCATTGGCTATATTTAAGAAAGAGTTAGATGTGACCCTTGTGGCTAAAGGGATCAGGGGGTATGGAGAGAAGGCAGGGATGGGATACTGAGTTGGATGATCAGCCATGATCATATCGAATGGCGGTGTAGGCTCGAAGGGCCGAATGGCCTACTCCTGCACCTATTTTCTATGTTTCTATAACACTTTCTTGAAGTTTTTCATTCCTCAGTGCAAATTGGAGGAATAGCACTTCATATTTTGCTTGGGTAGCTTACACCCCAGCGGTATGAACATTGACCTCTAACTTTTAAGTAGCCCTTGCTTTCCCTCTTTCTCCATCCCCTCGCCCTTCCCAGTTCTCTTACCAGGCTTACTGTCTCCGACTACATTTTATCTCTGTACCGCCCACTCCCCTGACATCAGTCTGAAAAAAGGTCTCAACCCAAACGTCACCCATTCCTTCTCTCCAGAGATGCCGCCTGTCCTGCTGAGTTACTCCAGCATTTTGTGTCAATCGTCATTAAATTGACTCCTTGAATGCCCATTTTTCGCCATTCCACTTCTCGTTTCCTAATCCTGAAAGCATTAAGACTGAACATTTGAGTAAGGCTGTGTTTCTGATGCTATATTTTCAACCAATGTCTCATACTACATTTTTTTTTAAAAGTTTATTCGTATATAGCTTCTTTAAGTTATCATTTGTGGCTTCTCATTGAAATGCATAAGATTCTGAGTGGGCTTGACAAGATAGATGTAGAAAGAATATTTCCTCGTGGGGGAAATCTAAAGTTATGGACTTGCTCTAAGTTATGGACTGGCAGTGCTGGCTTGAAGAGCCGAATGGCCTACTGCCTACACCTATTGCCTATTGACAGATTCAGAATAAGAGGATGCCCATTTAAAACTGATGATGAGGAATTTCATTTTAGAGTTTCTGAACTATTTGGAATTTTCTATTCGTGCTCCCTGGAAGGCTGAATCATTGAATATATGTAATTTCAAGATTGACAAATATTTGGTGTATGGGAAACTGGGAAACAAACCGGGCAGTAAGGAAGAGTACACTTATCACCATCTCCACATCCAACATTGTTTCCTAAAGGTTTAAATGGCTATTCCTGCTGCTTATTTCTTCCACTGTCTGTACTTTGATTGCCATATTTGATCAACAAAAATTTGAAAAATTCAAAAAGCATTCAAGCAATTCTGACCTCAGCAGGCAAAAGATTGAACCTAGTATCAAGGTCAAATTTCTTTAATTAATAAAAAAAATCCTGATTGTCAATAAGATATTCTCTGCTGTACACATTAGCTTGGTTTTTGAATGCCTGCATTATTCAAGATCAGCGCAAAAGGGAGTTGAACAATGGAAATAAAAGCAGGAAGTTCAAATAGTACAGAAACTCCAGTGAATAGATAAATGAGTAATATGATCAGTGCATTGCTTTGAAGATCCATGATCACCTTGGCTATAAAACGTCACATATGATTGTTGATAATACTTTTAGTACTTTAGAGTAAAAGGGAGAAAAATAGCATTGTTGAAATGAGACTGAGTACCCTACCCCTTCTGAAGCAACAGGTTGGGTCGGATTCCTCAATGCTTTATTGTTAATTGAGCTTTTTTTAAATGAAATCGACAATCGATACGAATATTTTCTTAAGTTGACTATTTTATATTAGCTTTTTGAAATATGATAGCTTTGTATGTAGTCCAATACATGGCTTGGTTCATACCTTATTATTTTCCTTCAGGTTCCTTCAACATTTTGATGACAGTTTATGAATGAAAATATAAACAATGAAATAAATAATGTTTTTTAATTGAATATCATTCTGTGGCTTCATGCAGATCAAATTTTATTTCTGCATTCACCAGTGCCCACTTTTTGTCTTCTTTGTTTAGCTTCCCTTTTTCTCCTAACTTTGAACCCTGCAAGACACCTGAAATAGTCAGATTATTTTTCCTTTCATTAATGAAGCGAGCAAAGGAAATACAATCTTGGTGCTAGGTCCGTTCTTCCACCTGTTAAAATATATCCAACTGTGATCTATAGTTACTTCTAGAAAGGGAGAGTTCTTTGCTGAAAACTTCATGTACAATTAAATCTTTCAAAAAATATATGATGATGATTTAGGATGCAAGTGGCGTTTTGTTTAATGATAAGGAAAGATTAAAACATCCGTATGGCTGATAGGTATAATGCAAACGATAGGCACAAAATGCTGGAGTAAATCAACAGGTCAGGCTGCATCACTTCAGAAAGTGGATAGTTATAATGTAAGTTACATTATAATTTTCCTTTCGACGGGTACAATAAAGAATTTACTTTTACACTTCTTGCACTTGTTGGTTTACCTTGTGCTTTTATAATACGTTAAAATAAACTAGCGTATTTCCAATGTCCAATTAATGACTTTGCTTGTTCTATTTTTACTCCTCCCCCATGCATGTAAATTTAGATTCCACATCATACACTGTTCCCCAAAAATAGATAGACAGATGGCTTGGATCAAGGCCAGCGTATCTCCAGGGAGGATTGAATAGTGCCATGGAAGCTTGCTGGTTTTCATTTCTCCCTATATAGAAATGTAGCTTTCCAAAATGGTCCGACTCGGATATCTGCCTTATAGTGTCAGCATGCTTATTTCATTACCCACATGCTTTATGTGATTTTAATTATAGGATGTCATAATTTCATGTAACTAATTAAGTTATAACATAGATTTGAAGGCATAGCAGTGATGATGAGTGTCTTGGCTTGACTTAATAGTAAGACAAATGCAGACAAATCTCAATGAGAAACAGTGTGGTAAAGAACCAGTAGAAGTTCTATTTATTCTATTTAGGAGATCCTGTCAAAGTGGCCCAGGTGAGTAAATGTAGAGCATTTTGTGAATGGTGCGCATTGAGGCGACTGTGCCAGTGATGGTATGAATGTTTATAGTAATGGATCAGATGACAGTCCCCCAGGCAGCTTTTTTCTCGATCACCTTGAGCTTCTTGAATAGTGTGGGTACTGAATTCATCCAAGCAAATGGAGAAAATTCCATCATGTTCCTGACTTTGCCTTGTGGATGGTGAAAGGGTCTTGTGGAACCTTGGCCTGAATGTTGTCTAAGTCTTACTCCACGTGGACACCGAATCCTTCATTTGCTGAGGAGTTATTAATGGAATTTAACATTTGTGCATTCTTCAAAATATCCTTGCTTCTGACCTTATGATGGAAGGAAAGTCATCAAGATAGTGCTTAATTTTCAGAACTGCATGGTTTAGATTAAATTGCACCTTTTCCATTTTATATTAACTTAATTCTCTGGGAATTCTAGATATGACACAGCAGTAGCTTACAGTTTGATATGATTAGAATTATGTTTTGATTTGAATAATTTTATCAAATTTTCCCTTGCTTTCTGTTCACAGTGTCTCCTCTAGCCAATCAAATAAATAGAGTTGTCAGTCATCCCACATTGCCCGTTACTATCACGGCTCATGAAGATAGGCATATTAAGTTTTTTGATAATAAAACAGGTGAGTGATTGAAAGTATCAAGATTTATAATGTACAATTACAAATGAATCTAGCTGACTTCTGCTTTGTTCATTTATTTAGGTAAACTGATCCATGCTATGGTGGCTCACCTGGATGCTGTTACTAGTTTAGCAGTGGATCCTAATGGAATCTACTTAATGTCAGGAAGTATGTAGCTCCTTTCTGTAATAGAAAATGTGTTCTTGAATGTTAAGATATATTAATTTAATTTACTAGACCATAGCTATTTTTTTCAAATCAAGGATTAAATAAAACAGATTATATATAGGCCCTTCCTTGGGCCCAACTTGCCCACGCTGACAACACTAGTTGCACCTACCGGCATTTGGCCCATATCTCTCTAAATTTATCCCATCCATGTACCTGTTTAAATATTTCTTAAATGTTGCAATAGTACCTGCTTCCTCTACCTCCTCCCTCAGCTTGTTCCATACGCCTACCACCTTCTGTAAAATCGTTCTCTCCTCACCTGAAACCTATGTCCTCTGGTCCTCGATTCCCCTACTCTGGGACCATACAATAGGGGTTCCCCTCTTCAATCATAGATGAGGTCCTCACAAGGGTCTCTTTGATATCCCGCAGCTTCGCTCTTACTCCCCCTCTCCCCAGTCGCAACAGGGACAGAGACTCCCTAGTCCTCACCTTTCACCCCAGCAGACATCACATACAGCACATAATCCTCCGACATTTTCGCTACCTCCATCGGGATCCCACCACTAGTCACATCTTCACATCTCCACCCGTTTCTGCTTTCCACAGAGACAGTTCCCTCCGCAACTCCCTGGTTAACTCTTCCTCTCCCACCCAAACCACCCCCTTCTCAGGTACTTTCCCCTGCAACCGCAGGAGATGCAACACCCCTCCCGATAGCTCCTATCCCAATGTCGTCCAAGGACCCCGACAGTCTTTTCAGGTGTACTGTATCCACTGTTCTTGGTGTAGACTCCTATATATCGGACACACCCAGCGCAGGCTCAGCGATCCTTTCGCTGAACTCCACTCAATCCGCCTAAACCTACTTGATCTTCTGGGTGCTCAACCCAATTTAACCCCTCCTCCCATTACCAAACTGACCTTTCCGTCACATTGGCCCTGTGACACTTCATATTTCGCTTGGGCAGCTTACACCCCAGCGGTATGAATATTGACCTCTAACTTCAAGTAACCCTTGCTTACCCTCTCTCCATCCCTCCCCTTTCTTAGATCTTGGACCAGGCTGACTCCCCCTGATTGAATTTTATCCCTGTTTGCTTCATTGTCAATCTTTTCAAGCTAACAATGATCTATTTTACATTTTCATTGATATTTCATTTGATGTTTTGTTTTCACATCTTACCCTTCCTTTTCTCAGTGTCTCCCTCTCCCCTGACAGTCTGAAGAAGGGTCTTGACCCAAAACGTAACCCATTTCTTCAATCCAGAGATGCTGCCTGTCCTGCTGTTACTCCAGCATTTTGAGTCAATCTTTGGTGTAAACCAGCATCTGCAGTTCCTTCCTACACAAAACTATACTAATACACAATAATATTCTACTTAGTAATGTCATTTTCAAGGCCCTTAGTATTTATAAGACATATTGAATAATTGCTGTGTTCATCTGTATAGTTTACTATTGTCACATGTATCAAGGTACAGTGAAACACTGTTTGCTGTGTGCTATCCAGTCAAAGAAAAGGCTTTGCGTGATTATATTCAAGCCGTCCACGGTGTGCACACAAGGTCATAAGTGATAATAGAATTAGACCATTTGGCCCATTGTCTACCCCACCATTCAATCATGGCTGATCTATCTCTCCCTCCTAACCACATTCTCCTGCCTTCTCCCCATAACCTCTGACACCTGTACAAATGAAGAATCTATCTATCTCTGCCTTAAAAATATCCACTGATGGTCTCCACAGCCTTATGTGGCAATGAATTCCACAGATTCACCACCCTCTGACCAAATAAAAGAACGTCCTTTAATTCTGAGGCTATGACCACTAGTCCTAGACTTTCCCACTAGTGGAAACATCCTCTCCACATCCACTCTATCTAAGCCGTTCATTATTCTGCATGTTTCAATGAGGTCCCCCCCCCCCCCCCCATTCTTCTAAACTCCAGTGAATACATGCCCAGTGCTGACAAATGCTCATGATAGGTTAACCTACTAATTCCTGGGATCATTCTTGTCAACCTCCTCTGGAACCTCTACAGAGCCAGCACATCCTTCCTCAGATATGGTGCCCAAAATTGCTAACAATATTCCAAATGCGACCTTACCAATGCCTTATAGAGCCTCAGCATTCCATTCCATAAAGGGTAAAAGGGTACAACGTATTGTGCAAGATAAAGTTCAAAAGTCTCCAATCAGGTAGTTGGAAGGTCAGGTCAATACTCTAGCTGGTAAGAGGGTGGTTCTAGTGCCTGATAACAGCTGGGAAGAAACTGTCTTTGTATGGAAATGTCTTTACTTTAGCTTTGGTTATATTGGATCAAAATGTTGTAATAAGCTTGCAAAAAAGAAATGTTAATATGTTCAGTAATTGGACTTGAACTCTTCTACTGTAATGCAGATTTTCTATATTCAATTTTGTACCAGGTCATGATTGTTCTATTCGCCTATGGAACTTGGATAGCAAGACATGTGTTCAAGAAATTACTGCCCATCGAAAGAAATGTGATGAATCTATTTATGATGTAGCCTTCCATCCATCAAAGGCCTATATTGCTTGTGCAGGAGCAGATGCCCTCGCAAAGGTGTTTGTTTAACAATTGCTAGAACATGTTTGCCCCAAAGTAGCAGGTGAGCTGGAAATACAGGAATTGCTTCACTGCCATTAGTTGCCCGGTTATCATACAACACTAAGTACTGGCCTGTTCTCCCTGGGCGGTGATATCCAGGCACTCTGTTAAGGGACAGTGCATACTGATCCAAGAAGCACCAGATCCTTGAATAACGTCAGGCTGACTAATTTTAATTACTGTAATTAAAAAAAGAAACAAACCAGTATTTGTAGCCTTGACTGGATTTAAACTGAGCTAATTTACTGTTATGTAGGTGTATTCAAAGTCTTGTGGAATTTATTCTTGCAGCAGTAAATAATTCGGGCTCATATCCTGCCTTATGGTAAGGACTATGGTACAGTGGTGGACAACAAGCTTAAAATGGAACCATAGAGTGTCATCCTTCAATTCCTTTATCAGTTTTCCACCACCAAACATACTTTTAAGCAACTTACAGCATTATAAAGAAAATAGAAATTAAATATATTTTAACCTTAGTTTTACAGTATTTTTGACAGGATGTCTAGTTTTTATATGTCTTTTGTATAATTTTCCTGTCAGAATAATGCTCCAAACAGGGTTAATATTATGTTTCATTGGCTCAAGACCACACTGAAACGTCACTGATCCACTATTATGTAACTGCATCGTTCCCTTGCGCCATTAAATGAAACAAAATCCTCAGTGAATCCTTCCACGTGGATGCTATTTTAACATCAGTGTAAAAGCTAATTAAGAGTAATCATTGAAAACTGTAAAATGTGTTGGAATTAAACACAGAGGGTTTAACACCCATAATTAACTCTGTTAAATAAAATTGCAGCATCCTATCACTATGTGATATTTTGTACATCTTATTGTATTTACAAGTTTATTTATCGAGGGTTAACCATCTTAATGCTATTGGCCTACTGTTATTTATTTCACTTTTCTGTTGGTCTTTATATCCTTCATGTATTGTGTGTTAACGGGCCTTGTATATCTTTGTCTAACATGGAACTCTTGCAGAAAAATAGCAAGCTCTAAATATAGGTTTAAAGTGGAACACTGTTTATATCACAGCCCAGGATTTCTTGTCAGAATACTTGCTTTAGGGGCTTTCCCTAACTCCATGAAACTGAACAATTTGTGTGAAATCCGGAGTGAAAAGATTTTATTTTGGATTAAAAACATAGAAAACTAAAATGGCCAAATCAAGATTCAGAAAGCTGCTGTATTTGAAATAGCTAGCCCAGATTTTCAAAGTGCTTCAGTTAATGGTGTAACTAAAGATTTTGTTTGTGTAATGCATGATTAATACAATAAAGTATTTTTTCTAGTCTTCCACAAAGATTTCTGATGAGTTTGCAAGTTCTGATGAGTTTTGTAAGGTTTTTTTGTTTTACAATACATGATTAAGTAAATTTGTAAGATTGTACCACATAGCTAAAATACAGTTGTTTAAAAGTAATGTATATAAAATGCATATAATAAATATTAAATGGTGTACCTGTAAATTAGTGTTTGTTATTACATTACTTGAGTTGTATAGCTTCAAAAATGCCGCCTTAGTATTTTGTGGAATTCAGAGTATCCTTAATTATCCTAATGATGTAAAATAAGATTATGTTGAAAATATGTCCCTTCTTTTATCATTTATCAATTTAGAAAAGGGATTTGGAAATAAAAAAATATATCTTCTGGGTGAAACTGCATTTTCTTTTATGTTCTTTGGCTAAGTATTGTAATTTTCTATCTAATTGTTGGAGGTCGAGGACAGATGTCGTTAAATCAGAATCTTTTACATTGTGATTTAAAACACACAAATCTCCAATTTTCCAAAAGCATTGGAGACTTTTTCAATGCATGTAATTAATGTGTATTTTTTCAGTAAGTAGAAATGATGTGGATTTAGATTTGGGTGCATAATCAAATGCAAAGAGTTTGTTTCACTGTGAAACGGCCTATAAATATCTTCAAGACAGTTAGTATATTTTGAAGATGAATGTAAATTACTTGAAATTTCAAGTAAGAATATGAAATGATGCATTTTGTGATGAAGAATAAAGAGATAATTTGTACATTAAATGATTAAAAACCTTTTTGAAATTTCAGAAGGAACGAGAAAATCCTCCAGCATTTAATGGGATTGATAAGGTAAATAAGAAGTATTAGAATACAAAGGAATAGACTAGGTACAGCTACACAAAGTCGTGGTTAATCTATAAATAAATACTCTCCACTGTTCTGAGACCACACTTTGGGAAGAATACTTCGCCTTTGAGAGGAAGTACAATGTAATTCTTCTATAATGATAACAACTCTGAGATTTACATCATCAGTTGACACAAAATAGAGTTGTAATTATGAAGTTTTCAAGGTATTAAGTGAAGGCTAAGAATTAAAACTTTTTCTTCTGATTTTGATATCTAGCGTGAATTTTGTGGAGCCAGGTTTTAGGATAGTGACTTCAAGAAACTCTTCTAGATACACAAGATGGTGGAAGTATAGAACTCCCCTGAAAATGGCAGTTAATGTCACATCAATTGTTAATTTTAATTGTGAGAATACTTTTTGTAGATACCTATTACTAACAAGGAACGTGGTGTTATGTTGCAGAGTGGCCAAGATCACGTTGAATGTTGAAAACGGTTCGAGTGGCTCGATTTCAAGTTTTTATTGGTGGTTTCAGAATGTAGTTGTTGGGGAAATTGGTAATATAATGACAAATGTAAAGAGGAAATGTTGTACCCTTGGAATATTAGTTAAAGCCTGATAAACAATCAGAGACAAGACGCTGGAGTAACTCAGCAGGTCAGGCAGCATCTCTGGATAGAATATGGATAGGTGACATTTTGGATTGAGACCCTTGATCTGTTGGAAGTTTTTTTTTTTTGCCAATGGTAGGATTATAGAACTTTGATTTAATCTAATGCTTACCTCTGCCACTAGTATGTTGTTTCTGCTGCTCAACATGAGTTGTAGCTCCAAGTTTGGTACCTGATATTAAGAATGTTTGTTGCTGCCACTTATGTGGTTTTGTTTTAACATGTTTCAGTGAAGTAACCTTGATCCACTGGCCTTGCTAATGGTAATTTAACAATATGGCTCCTGATTGGGGTCAGGCAAAGATCTACTGCCCATAGACCTCATCTCCTAGTCAACGCTCGGTTTGCAGCTATGACATCCTCTTCTGAATCTATTTTGTTTTATGTAATGGCATCCTACCATGTCCTGAATGAGAAGAGGAATTCATGGGGGTTGTGCAGTGGTCATCTCTATCAAAATTATTTTGGTCAGGTGCCTTATGAAAGGCATATTGAAAAGCATACAGTCGAATGGATCGTTATTTTATGTTGGCTCCCTCATCATGGCTGCACAACTGGCCTAGTGACTTTGTGCCTTCAGGATTTAATTGTTGTCTGTCACCAGTAATGGTTTGGTTTAGTTTATTGTCACGTGTGCTGAGATACAGTGAAAAGCTTTTTGTTGCGTGCTATTCAGTTAGCAAAAATACTACGCATGATTACAATCGAGCCATCCACAATGTACAGAATCAGGATAACGGGAATAATGGTTAGTACAAGATAAAGTTTAGTATAGTCCCGAGGATCTCTAGTGTGGTGGATAATAGCTCAGGACCTCTTTCTGGTTGGTGGTAGGATAGTTCAGTTGCCTGACAGCAGCTGGGAAGAAACTGTCCATGAGTCTGGAGGTTTAAGGGACTTTCTTATTTTTGTCTGCTACAGAAATTTCATGATATCACCTGACTACCTAAGATATCAATGTACACCAATGAATGCTGGAAAGTTGATTTATATCAAAATGCTAAAAAAAAAAAACATCAGGTCATTCGGCATCTGAAAAAAGAAAAAAGATTGATTGAGGTTCGTACCTAAATATTAATTGTTCTATCAGTAGTACATTGTGGCTGCAGTGTGTGCCATTTATGAGATGCATTGCAGGTCCTTCAGCAGCTCCTCCCAAACTTGTGGCTTCTCCCAGGTACACAAAAATGCTGGAGAAACTCAGTGGGTGCAGCATCTGCAGTTCCTTCTTAAACACATTGTGGCTTCTCCCATCCTGAAAGACAGTTCCATAATCCTGCATTTAGCTTCCTGACTGGGGAATATATTGCCATTACTGGATCAAAGTTCTGGAACTTATCAATAATGCTTGTCAAAGAGAAAGTGAGTACTTTCACCATAGGCTGCAGCTATTCAAGAAAACAGTGAGCCGCAACTTCTTAAGGACAATGTTCTCACCTCATCAACAAGTAAGTAAAAACACTCAATTCCATTCAAACTCAAAATATTGACGTGCCTCCTTTTACATGTTGATAAACCTAATATGTAGTTCCACATTTGTTTAGAAAAGTTTTAATAGAAATGAATGTTTGCCACTTATGATTTGAACAGTGTAGTCATTCTGTTTTTAAGCTATAATTTTAAGAGTTCAAACTATTTCGATATGTGAGTAGAAAATGAAAAATCTTCACCATTGCTTTAATTTTGTTTACAAAACTCTATCTCTGCAAACCTAAATCCAGTAAAGCTTAATATTAAATGAAAGGTAGACTGATATTTCATGGCTTTGTTCTTGTTGGTAAATGCTTGCTGTTTTGAACAAAAACACTGACTTTATCTGTTTAAATGGAAGTAGGTCAGGTCTTGTCGCACCGGTAGGCGGCGCGACTCTCGTCAGCAGCGGCCTCTGCAGCCCGTCCGCGTTTTAATTATTTTTTTGTCTATGTTTATATGTAGTTTTTGTTATTTTTTTGGGGGGGGGGTGTGTGTGGGGGGGGGGGGTGGGAGGGAGGGGGCAACTTTTAAATCTCTCCCTACACGGGAGACCCGACCTTTTCTCGTCGGGTCTCCGTTGTCGTTGGGGCTGCAAATGAGGAGTGGCCTCCAACAGAAGAAGCCGGGGACTCTGGTGCTGACTCACCTCACTGTCGCGGAGCTGGCCGAGTCCAGAGCGGGAGGAGCGGTGGTGGAGCGCTGCTGCTGCTGCTGCTGCTGATGCTGATTCGGAGGCTGCAACTGCGGGTCTGCGGACGGCGGCATCGGGAGCCCGCGGGTCCCTGGAGGGAGACCGCTTTTCAGGGCTCCTGCAACGGCGACTTCTCCCGCCCGAGTTGCGGGGTCGAAGAGCTCCTGGAGCGGGGCCTACATCACTGCCCCGCGCGGCTTGGAATGGCCACGGGACTCTGCGAGCGCACGCCGGGGGCTCTAACACTAAGACCCGGTGTGCGACCTCGCACCACCCGGCGTGGCTTTAATGGCCGCGGGACAATCGCCATTGCCAGCCGGGGGCCTTGACTTTGACTCTGACATCGGGGGGACGGGGGGGGGGGGGGGGGGGGGGGGGGGGGGGAGAGTGCAGTGGAGAGATAAGTTTTTTTGGCCTTCCATCACAGCAATGTGATGGATGTTTATGTAAAATGTAAATTTGTGTTGTGTCTGGGATCTATTTGTTTGTAATGTATGGCTGCAGAAACGGCATTTCGTTTGGACCTCAAGGGGTCCAAATGACAATTAAATTGACTCTTGACTCTTCTGTGATTGTATCGTCCTGGATTTAAAGGTTTAAAATACTAAATTCACTATTTTAGTCCTCTGTTGCATTCCATGTGATCCAAGGTTACACATGGTGCAGGATCAAGCATCCAAACATTTCAATAATTATTGTAGTTAATAATTATTGTAGCTGCAAATATAAAGGAGAAGGTAAGTTCATCGTTTCAAACAATGTGGCTTATTTCCACGTTTTACTACTTTTAATTAAAAATAATTATTTATTATCTTTGTAATGGTTTCTAAATGATTGTGGCATTCTGAGATATTTGAAAATTACTGTAATGTTTAAAGCTTTGACAGCTGTCAAAGCTGTGAAAAGATTTTTAGGTGTCTCGCTGGAGTCAGAGACGTTGTAGACCAGCAGAGGGTCTCCCTTGCAACCGGACCAGTTATCTTTTTACTTGGAGCCACCGTGAGCGGCAATTGCAGGCAGAGGGCCTGTGTCAGCTTGATTTGACCCATGCCGATACTTAATAATAATAAAAATAATAATAATAATATCTTTTATCGTCATTGCACATCAGTGCAACAAGATTTAGTATGCAGCTTCCAACCGATGTAAAAGAAAAGTAAAATAAATAAATAAGCTGTGTGACGTGACCATCCGAGGGAGACAGTCCAGGGGTGGATGGGGGGCACTCAGCAGGGCCGATTCAGAGCCACTATAGCTGTGGGAATAAAGCTGTTTCTGAGTCTGGAGGTTCGGGCGTAGAAGGCCTTGTAATGTCTGCCGGAGGGAAGTAGTTCGAATAGTCAGTTACAAGAGTGTGAGGAGTCTTTATGGATGCTGACGGCTTTCCTGAGGCACTGTGTGTGGTAGATGCCCTCCAAGGCTGGTAGCTGTGTCCCAATAATCCTCTGCGCTCTGTGGACGACGCGCTGAAGAGCTCTCCTCTCCGCCTCCATGCAGCTGAGATACCACACAGAGATGCCATGCGTTAATATGCTCTCTGTGGTGCAGCGGTAGAACGTTGTCAGCAGCTGTTGGGGCAGACCAGTATTTTTTAATGCCCTCAGGAAGAACAATCGTTGTTGTGCCTTCTTGACCAGTGTGTTGGTGGACCATGTGAGGTCCTCTGAAATGTGAGTGCTCAGTAATTTAAAGCTGGACACTCTCTCCACACTTTCCCCGTAAATGGAGATTGGGGCGTATTCTCCATTATGGGACCTCCTGAAGTCAATAATCAGCTCCTTGGTCTTGGAGGTGTTTAATGACAAGTTGTTACGTGCACTCCAGTCCGCCAACATAAAATACCATATTTAAAATTTGAACTTGATTTGGTCATATCAGAGATCAATGGAGACAAATATTCAGCACATTGCTTATGTCATATACTACTTTTGATCATACAGCACCGTGCAAATCTTTGTTCATTGAAGTGGTGGCGCGGGGAACTGATAAGATGCCTTTGAAATGTGTCTACTAATTGATAAGAGAGCCAACCAACTGATAAGAGACAAGCTCAGACTCGTCCTGTAGTGATGTACATTGGCTGCATCCTGTGACCGTGACTAACATCTTTGGAATGTGACTAAGTGACACACGGCATACAACAACATGCAAATCTTTGTTCATTGAAGTGGTGGCGCGGGGAAGTCAAGTGCCTGTTGCTACATTGACTGGTGTATCCCCGTCACTTCCTGATGATCAGTATAACGTTTTTGTGAGTTGTCTGTGTTTTAAGTAGTGAACCTTATCAAGGGTAGCTAAGGAAAGAGCAGCCTCCATGGAACCAAAGCGGTAATTTATGTGTGAAGTCAAGGGATATGAGTCGGGTTTTAAATAAATACTTCTCATTGGCAAATGCCAGGAAGAAGGATTCGGAAGCTAAAGTGTTAAAGGAAGGCTGGATGGATAAAAGAGAAGACGTTTAACAGCAAAGATGAACGGAAAGCCAGAGGATTGGGAAACTTTTAAAGATCAACAGAAGGAAACTAAAAAGGCAATATGGGGAGATGAAGTATGAAGGTAAACTAGCCAAGAATATAAAGGAGGATAGTAGAAGCTTCTTGAGGTATGTGAAGAGAAAAACATTAGTTAAGACAAATGTGGGTCCCTTGAAGACAGAAACAGATGAATTTATTATGGGGACAAGGAAATGGCAGACGAGATGAACAGGTACTTTGGTTCTGTCTGCACTAAGGCAGACACAAACAATCTCACAGATGTACTAGGGGACAGAGGACCTAGGGTGTCGGAGGAACTGAAGGAAATTCACATCAAGTAGGAAATGGTGTTGGGTAGACTGATGGGACTGAAGGCTGATAAATCCCCAGGGCCTGATGGTCTGCATCCCAGGGCACTCAAAGAGGTGGCTCTAGAAATTGTGGACACATTGGTGATCATTTTCCAATGTTCTAGATTCAAATTCAATTGGTGACTCAAGTTTCACTGTACCTTAATTGGTACATGTGACAATTAAATTGAATCTTGAATTCTGGATCGGTTCCTGTGGATTGGAGGGTAGCTAAATGTCCCACTTTTCAAAAAAGTTGGGAGAGAGAAAGCAGGGAATTATAGACCAGTTAGCCTGACATCGGTGGTGGGGAAGATTCTGGAGTCGATTATCAAAGATGTAATAGCATTTGGATATCTGTAACATGATCGGTCCAAGTCAGCATGGATTTACGAAGAGGACTGACAAATCTTCTGGAATTTTTTGAGGATGTTATTGCAAAGTACTATTAAGTCATTATATATCATAACAAGTACTTTAATTCAGATACATACAGTAACCATCGAAATGCGTACTTCAGGCTCGGAGTCATGTTGAACTAACCCAACATGGCTGCCTGCATTCCACCAGGTGGTAGTGTGGAAACTTGACCTGAATTATGGATCGGGTCAGCAGCAAAACCAGACGGTTCAATTCAACAATACTGTTTGATCTACATCCCCCTTCTTAGGCTTTTGCCCGGAGGGTAAACATAAAGCATGCAGAAGTAATATGTATATAAAGTAAAGCAATGGAGGATATATAGCAAGTAATATGTAACGTTGATTATAGTTAGTCCAAGATCTGCATCTAGACATAATCCCAGTATCTATACCATTTAAATACCATTTAATACCATCATCCCTTCCAAGCTAGTTACCAAGCTCACTGAACTGGGCCTCTGCGCATCCCTCTGCAATTGGATCCTCGACTTCCTCATCCACAGACCACAGTCTGTTTGAATTGGCGGAAACACTTCATCCTCAGTAACATTTAGTATGGGAGCACCTCAAGGCTGCATGCTCAGCCCGCTGCTTTACTCACTCTATACCTATGACTGCGTAGCCGGTCATAGTGCGAATTCCATCATCAAGTTCGCCGACGACACCACTGTAGTTGGACGAATCACAGATGGGGATGAGTCAGAGTATACGTGAGATATACTGACTGACCAAATGGTGCCAGCACAACAACCTGGCTCTTAACATCAGTAAGACCAAGGAACTGATTGTGGAGTTTGGTAGGGGAAGGATGAGGACCCACAATCCTGTTCACATCAATGGGACGATGGTGGAGAGGGTCAAAACTTCAAATTCCTGGGCATGCCCATTTCCAAAGAGCTTTCCTGGACCCAGCACCGATGTAATTATAAAGAAGGTACATCAGCGACTCCATTTCCTGAGAAGATTACGAAGATTCGGCATGTCAAAGAGGATTCTCCTAAACTTCTACAGGTGCATGGTAGAGAGCATTCTGATTGATTGCATCGTGGCCTGGTTCGGAAACTTGAACGTCCAGGAGCGGAAAAGACTACAAAAAGTTGTGACCACAGCCCAGTCCATCACCGGCTTTGACTTCCCCACCTTCGAAGGGATCTATCGTAGTCGTTTCCTCAAAGGCAGCCAAAATCATCAAAGACCCACACCATCCTGGCCACACACTCATTTCACCATTGCCATCAGAAAAAAGGTTACAGGAGCCTGAAAACTGAGCCAGGTTCAGGAACAGCTTCTTCCCTACAGCCATCAGGCTATTAAACACAAAAATTAATAAACTCTCAGCTCTGAACTGCAAAAGACTATTATTATTGCACTATATTTGTTATTTATTGAACTTCCTCTTTTTTTCTCTTCCCCCGTTATGTACTATATTTACATATTCACATATTCTGTTGTGCTGCAGCAAGTAAGAATTTAATTGTCCCATCCAGGACATATGACAATAACACACTCTTGACTAGCCACAAGCTTGCTGATCCATCTTGCACGCGTACCCCTCAGCCGTGCCCTCACAGGAGATGAATCCACAGGCACGGCATCCATTGGGAGTTTCTTAGCAGGCGACGACTCAACCAGCACAGGTTTTGCCGGGGATTTGTCAACGGGCTTTACGTGGGTCTCCATCATCAGCACCAGCCCCATTGGCAGTCCTTTTGTGGGTGCAGAATCAAAGTCCTGATCCCGGAACTGCTCACCGTCTGCTGTCAGATAATTGTTTCCGTTCTCTGTCCATAACACATCATTTGGCTCACCTGCATAATCATACTGAACCTGCCTCAATGGCACCGGCTCATTTGCTGGCAGAAGATGTTGTTGGTTTCATCTTTAGAGACCTCAGCCAGATTGAATCAAATAAGACCTTGGCTCCGGACATTCCTCCTTGACCGTGCCTATAAGG